>NW_020954636.1:2933657-3023887 GCF_900497805.2 Vombatus ursinus | reverse complement strand
CACAGTACCCGACTGGCAGCTGCCAACATCAGACAGTCCCTCACAATAAAGGTGTAATCTTCTATAGAATTTATTTTGTTTTTTTGAAAATGTTTTAAGTTCTTCATACCCTTCCTTCACACTCAGCCCTGCCAACATGGTATTCACGTGCCATGTGGAAACTGGCCAGGTGGCATATATTTCCACATATATTCCAGGTGGCATATATTCCATGGGCCACATGCTAGCAAGCTGGTAGCTACTGTAGATATCATTGATCAGAACAGGAGTTTGGTTGGTGGCCCATGCAGTGGTGTGAGGAGGCAGTCTGTGCCATTTAAATGCATGCAACTGAACCATTTCTTTCTCAAGTTCCCACACAAGTGCTCCTCAGAAGTATGTCCAGGCTGTTTGTGACAAAGAAAAGATCAGTACAAAATGGAAATCTACAAAATGGGCCAAGAAGATTGAAGCCAGAGAAAGGAAAGTTAAGATGACTGCTATAAAGTCATGAAGGCCAAGAAAATGAGAAACAGAATTATCCAACACCAAGTGAAGAAACTCCAGAAGGCATTTACCCAGAAGGGCTGTCCTAAGAAGAGAGCTGCCCAGAGGGCACTTGCCTCAAAGGTCTCTGCCAAGAAGATCCCCTCTAAAAAAGCTGAGGGCTGGAAGGCAATCCCAGGCCAGAAGGTCCCAGCTAAGAAGGGACCTGCTCAGAAAGCACCAGCCCAGAAAGCAGTTGCTTCAAGGTCAAAAAAGTAAGAGACTGCCAGAAATCAAATAAAGATTTTTTTTATATAAAAAAGTTTTATTGATATTGTTTGTTTTTTAAAAGGACTATAACTTTCTAATACTCTTTCCACCTTTGCTCCCATAAAATACTCTCATAACAAAACACAAAAACAAAAAACAAAACTACAGTTAATGAAAACAAATGAACAAAATGACCATGTTTGACAATATATGCAGAATTCTGTATGCATAAGACACCATTTTTCTACTGAGAGCAAGGAATTATTTTTCATCATTAGCCCCTTTGAATCAAGATTGCTCATTAGTTAATCTGAATTTTAATGTCTTTTAGTGTTGTTTTCCTTTACATTATTGTGGTCATTATGTATATTACTGTCTTGTTCCTCTTTTCTTTGTATTAGTTGATATTTCTTAAAATACATTTTTCTTACTGGGCAATAACATTACATGATAGTCACATGCCATGATTTGCTGAGGTATTCCCGATCAATAGGTACCCACTTGTTTCTAGTTTTTCGCTTTGACAAGGTACCATCTTCTATAAAAAATCTTTCCTAATCTCCCCTTAATATTGATGCCTTCCCTTACCTGATCATGTCTAATTTATCTTGTTCATATCTTGTTTGTATACAGTCGTTTGCATGTTATCTTCTCTCCTGGAGCTTCTTGAGACCCACAATTGTCTTTTGCCTTTCTATGTTATCGTACTACTTTGCAAGCTGCCTGTCACATTTAATAAACATCTCTTGGTGCTATGAATATAGTTTAATATATGGCACTTTGCTCTCTGCTTTTGTCATTATTGGAGTGTAGACCAAATGGTGTATTCACTGGGTCAAAGGATATGAACAATTTAGAAATTTTTTATAGAACCTCTTTCTATATAACCTATTCCCTTCTCACATTTTCATTTAAGGATGCTTTTGTTAGGTGTATAATTATTCTCATGAAAGTTTTTGCAGAAATGATGTAGGAATCATACAGGTTAGTAGTTATCAATAATTTCTTAGTGGCCATTTTTATAGATAATAACATCTGTGATTTTTTTCCCTTCAATTATTTGGTAGCTTCCTGTTGTTCAGCTAGATGAAGAATCAATTCCTTAAGTCCCTCATGATATGTTACCTCCTGAACTCCTTCCTCAAAGTATACTTATTCTAGTCCAGTTTCTTTTCTTGCCCCCCATAAATTTCATATTATCGATTTCATCTCTGCCTATTTATTCTTTATTCTTTTAATTTATTTATTTTTCTAATGTCAGTCTGAAAGATACCCAATTCTGATACAACTTGTCAAGAGACTTACTGGGATTTAGGTGACAAAGAAACTGAGGACAGGTTTGGACCTTATATTAGATGCTGTTGTTGACTCAAAAGGACAGATGGGATTTTTCTCAGAGGACTGTTTGCTAGTAGAAATACATCTGTTATATCCTGTTCAATCTTTTTACCAGGGAAAGGGGCTGCTTTACCTGTTTTACTACCCTTTTGTATGGTTGCTGGCAGTTAATGTGTCAGGCTCAATCTCTTTTATAGGTGAAGGTTGAACCACACCAGTCTTGTTAACTGAGATGGTGGCTGATGTTGTTGGGAGTTTAATCTCCTTGCCAGGCAAATTTCTCTTTGCTCCAAGGTCATGAGTATGAAAAGCTGTAGTAACCATAGTTTACTTCACATCAACTACACTCTTCATACCACTAATAATGCTACTAACATTAATAATGTTATTACTATTAATATGCATTTCATTTAATATTTCTATATTATAATAATTATATATTGTTATAATTTATCACATAAATTATACATTGCTAACAAATAGTTTTTGTGCCATGTTCAATTTAATGAGTGAAGAATTGTTCAAATAAACCATTTTTAATTTAATGATACCAAGTTATAGAACAAAAACTGTATTGTGTTCTCTTTTTTTAAGTATTATAAAATGACTAACATTCTGGACTATACTTAGAATCATAGAATTTTAGAGTTGGAAGGAACTCTTGAGGTGATTTAGTCCAGAGTGCTATATTAGAAAGAAAGCAAGATTTGAAATGAGAGGACCTGAGTGTGAAACCCACCTCTGCCACTTACTATCTGTTTAACTTTGAGCAAATCACAACCTCTCTGGGCCTCAATTTCCTCATTTGTTTGTTCCCTCCTTCTCTAATTACTTTGAATGCATTCTATATTTACTTTTATGAATACACATTGTCTCACCTGACAGAAACTAAGACTCTTGAGGGCAGGAATTGTTTTATTTTTTGTCTTTGTATCCCTGGAGCCTAGCACAGTATTTGGTGAATAGTAAATACCTGTGGATTTTTGATTGATTAATTGCTAAAATGTGGAGATTGGACTAAATGACTTCAAAGGTCCCTTCCATCTCTAAATCTCTGATCCTATGATTCTATGGTCAGAGTGCATTCAAAGAGGGATTTAGTGTCTTCTGGGATATTCAATCAGAGATTTTCCTAGGTTTCCATTTGGGGATCAAGCTGATTTAAGAGCAAACCTTGCTAAAACCTTGCTGAAACTGATTAGATTAGATTAGATTGCCAAACCTACCAATCTTGTCCCATTCTTTCTCACTGAGTAGCAGTAACTTAAGGGTTAAGGCAAAACTCTTGCCTGGTATCCAGAAGTCTCAAACCTTTAAAAACAACAGCAAAGCAAATCTTGAGTACATCGTCCTTACAGTTAGCATGAGTCCTAAAGCTTCAACTAGCCCAGTGCCTGGCACACAGTATGTACTAAATTAATGTTTGTAGATTGCTTGATCAAGTGTATCTTGAGAGACAGCGTGGAGTAGCCCAAAGAATAGTAAAGTTAAAGTCATATGACCTGAGTTTACACTCCAACTCTGTCACTTATTGTCTGTGTGTCCTTGGACAAGTTGCTTAATCACTCTTTGCCTCAGTTTCCTTATCTGTAAAATGAGGGCATTGAAACAGATAACCTCTAAAATCCTGTCTCATGCTTCATTTATTCCCCCCTGGCTTTCTTTCTAACTGCCTATCTCACTTCTTTAGTACCTCAAGAAGTTTGTGGTTCCATCTCTGTGGGCCATGACAAACACAAATAGCAGCTCCTCCACCCCTTAATAACCTGCCTTCATGAAGTATTGTGGTCATTAAAATTCATCACCTGGGATCTGGGGATAAGCCTTCTCCAACTTCACTATGATGGTTCTTATCTGTTCCAGGCCAACTCACTCCACTCTGCTTCTATTAGTCTGCCAGGTTTCAACTCTACGTGGAAGAATGTGCCCCTCCTAGGTTAAGCTCATCACCATGCTGCCAACTCAAACTTGACACCACCTCCCTCAGCCTCCTCTTCCCTCTAATTGGAGGGCTGGAGAGTAGAGTACTAAACTCCTCCCAATGTCTTCCTTTATAGAGGAAACCAGACTTTGCTCCCTCCACTCTGCATTTGCTTCTCTTCCTGTTTCCAATTTCACTGAGCCAAGTACCCTCCCTGATCTCTTCCCCTCACATCTCCTACCTACCCTTCTGCCTCCTTCTGCCTCTCCTCATTAGATAGTGAGCTCCTTGAGGACAGACACTGTTTCTTTTTTTTAATTGTATCCCCAGCACTTTGTACACTGTATGACATGCAGTAGGCACTTAATAAATGTATATTCAATTGGACTTTACTATGCATCAGAGTAGGGTTATAGCAGAGTTATGTCATATGACTGAATCGCTAATCACAGCTAAAAAATTTGGAAAGGGGTGTTTTATCTTTTTCTGGAAATAGATTTTTATTCTATTTTGTTCTACTTTACCCTAGTTGTTTTAAAACATAATGAAGTTTAATGATTTGTGAATTCACTTAAGCTGCATAGAAAACCCAGTTGAAAGTGAGGAACAAGAAACAGACTTTTAGCTTGTCCAGTTCTGCCTGCACTGGTTAATTTTTTAAAAAGATAGATGCCCTTGGGCAAGTTGCTTCAGCTCTATGTGCCTTAGTTTTCTCACCTAAAAATTGAGGAAGTTGGTTAAGATGGATTGCTGAGATTGCTGCTCAATCCATCTGATTCCATTGTCCTTTTGGATTCCAGGATTTTCTTTTGAGAAGGAGGTAGCTTCAAAACACAGTAACCACATGAAAAACTAGTACAAAGTAACCAAAAAAAAAATGTTACCAAGAGGTTGTAACATCAGTGTTGGTATCTTTAAGAATTCTTTGGAAATTAACCTTTAGCTGACTATTTCCAGGTTATATTTATGCATACAAGCATACTTCAATACTTCAAGGATTCATGATTTTTTTTTTCACGTGGATACTTATTTTCCTAAAGTGCCTCTGTTGTGCACTGAATTTGACCTCAGATGATCAGTGTTTTCATCCTGCCTCTGCCACTAGCTACTAGTCACTTCATCCTTCACCACATGAGTTTTCTCTTCTGTAACTTGGGGTGGGGGAGGTTATTATACTAGATGATCTCTTAGATTCCTTCCAACTCTAAATCTGTGACCCTGTAATCTGTATAATCTAATAATTCTTCATGAGCTAGTGTTTTGTTTTTGTTATTCAGTTGTTTTAGTTGTGTCTGACTCTTCATGATCCCATGATCCCATTTGGGGTTTTCTTGGCAAAGATACTGGAGTATCCCATTGATCCCATTTCATTCTCCAGTTCATTTTACAGGTGAGGAACTGAGGCAAGCAGGGTTAAGTGCCTTGCCCACAGTCACATAGCTGGTTAGTGTCTGAGGCCAGATTTGAACTCAGGAAGATGAGATTTCCTGACTCTAGGTCTGGTACTTTATCCACAGAGCCACCTACCTGCCACTATAAGCTGTTATAAATTGGGTGGGGCAGGGAGTGGGGGGATTGCCCCTTCTCCCAGATGCCACCTCGTGGTCAGCTTTGCTAAGCAGCTTTTCTGAATTGTGAATCTCAAATGAGATATTGTAGGTGGATCACCTCAACCCAATTTTCCAATTCAGCACTGACAAGCTTGAATCCCAGGTTGAGAGGGCTATCCTATGGCTCCCTCACTCCTAAAACTATGGGGCTTCAAAAGTAAGTTTACCTATAATAGTCAACCAGTACACAAAATGGGCTCAAAGTAAAGGAATTTAATAAGAGATGGCATAGTAAGAACTGAGGCAAGTCACTTAACCTTGTTTGCCTCAGTTCCTTGTCTGTAAAAAAAGCTGGAAGAAGAAATGGCAAACCACTCCAACATCTTTGCCAAGAAAACCCAAATGGGGTTACAAAGAATTGGACATGACTTTTGTTGAGGTTTAGAGGTTTAGGGGTACTGGGACCCAAAAAAATCACAACATGTGGTTCCTGCCCAAATGAATTTGACCCAAGCTTTCTTTGCTCATATTGACAATTGGGCTTGAGCAAGTCTCAGCCATTGTCTGTACTCTTAAGAAATCTGAGCATTGGCTAGACTTTAAGAATATAATATCTTAATGGAGACAAGATGGAGCTTATGTACCAAAAGACTTGTGGAAAGGATCTAGGAGTGATCAAGTAGTTTGGGGTGACTAGAGGAGGCATCTGGGAGAAGGGGTATCTTGATGAGAGTGACTGGGAGGTCGAGAATGGGGTCTACATAGGATCAAGGGTGGGAAGTAGCTTGGGGCCATCAGGGGGTAATAGACAACGGAGGGCTAGGCTAGGTTAAGAGTAACAGAATTGGGATATTGGTTTTAGGTGATAGCGAAAGGTCAGTTGATAGGATTATAGCCTCAGGCAAACTCTAGAGACTTCCTTGACCTAGTGGGAGAGTTCAAGGACAGTCCAAGGGTTTCCTAGCACTTGCAGAAAAATGGGACCCAAATTCTTTTTAGGGCGAGGGGCAAACGTCTCGGCTTGGGCCTGTACTCCATCAAAATGACTCAGCAACAACCAGTAAGAACATAATTTTATCTACACAACATCCACTCCCACCTGAACTTGGAGCATACTCTCCTCCGAATACCTACAATGCTAATAGAAATGTAGGTCCAAGTTTAGTGTAAAATAGTAGTGAGTACAAATGTAAAGAATTTATATCAGAACTTCCAGTACTCTTTGCCCCTCTGATTGGAAGACTGAAGAGCAGAGCAAAGAACTCCTCCCAAACTCTCTATTAAAGAGGGCTTTGAAATCAGCCATCTCTTCACTTCCCACCAAGCTGCACTCCTTTGAACAGGACTTGGTTCCTCCCTCTTCTTTCAACTTTCTTTTGTATGTTGTCTTCCTCCGTTATATTATAACTTCCTTGAGGGCAGGGTCAAGTATCTGTATCCTAGATCAGGGATGTGGAACCTATGGTCTGAGGCCACACGTGGCCTTATAGGTCCTTGGTTGCAGCCTTTTGACTTAGTCCAAGTTTTACAGAAAAAATCCTTTTATTAAGGGGATTTGTTCTGTGAAGTTTGGATTCAGTCAAAGGGCTGCACTTGAGGACCTAAAGGGCCACATGTGGCCTCAGCACCCATGTCCTAGATCCTTAGCATAGTACAGAGCATATAGTAAGTCTTTAATAAAAGTTTACTGACTTATATGACCAAAGCAATTCACATTGATGGTACTTTAATGTCTTTTCTCTTCTCATGGAATCATCAATAAATCCCAACCCCAATTCCTTGTTCAGTTGAATTCCCCAGCTCATATCATCTCCACAACTCAACTTCTGATTGTCAAAGTTAGTCCACTCTTGAATCAATAATCAACTTTCCTCTCTGCTTCCAGGGGTCTTATTTCTTGAATCGTCTTCCTGCTTTGAATGCTTCCTCTCTGCTCCTTGTTTCAAAATGCTTGCCCTGACTGCTCAGGCTTGGCTACAGCGTCTTCTACTAGGCAATTATCTCTGCTATAAGATGCCTTGGCCAATGTAGCAAAGAGGAGAAGAGAAAAAAAAACCCTTCCCATAGCAGCACTTTTTAAGATAGCAAAGAACTTGGGGGAAAGTTGATGTCCATCAAATGGGGTACAGCTAAAGAAATTGTGGTACATGAATGTAATGGAATATTATTGTGATGTAAGAAATGACCAGAGATGTGTGTGTGTATATGTATGTGTATGTGTACACACATATGTATAACATTATTTAATGCACACACACATACACACACACACACACACACACACACACACATATATATATGCAAAGTGAAGTAAGCAGAGCCAAGAAAACAATATACATAATGACTATAATAGTGTAAATAGAACAACAACCACAAAAGTGAATGTGCTAAACAACAAGGAATAATCTTGGACACCCTCCTCCAAAAAAAAAAAAAAGAGATAAAACACCTCCCACTTCTTTGCAGAGGGAGGGGAGAGGGTGTTCCACAATGTGGAACATTGTATATATGAATGGTTTTTATCATTATTATTATTATTATTTGTTGGTTGTGCTTATTTATTTTTATTTTCCTAAAAAAAAATTCTTTGTCAAAGGAGTGGCTCTCTGGGAGGGAAAAGGGAAAAAGTTATAGGGCTAAATTTAGATTGTGTAAAAATAAAAGATATCAATAAAATTTTACAAGAAAAAATTCCCTTTCCTCCCTACTGCCCTCTGACAGTGGCATAGAATTCATGCTGCACTACAGTGCTCCTGTCTAGAATCCCCCTAGTTTTCAGAACTTAAAGTAGTCAACAATCCCCAAGTCAAAGCTTGGCAGGTTTAACTTTTTAAAGGCCTCAAGGGGCATGGCCAGTCTTCATACGGCTAGCTGTCTTTCCAAATCAGTCAGAGAATTCCCTCATACTTTATGAAAGTGTAGATAAGTCTTTGTACATCATAGCATATTAATACTCATTACCTCTGTTATCTGCTCCCTTTGTAATTATATTAATTACCTGAAAGCAGAGAAACCAGTTTCACTTCCCTCCCTCCCCATATTATACATATAAAGAACTTTGTGTGGTATGAACACATTCCTTAAAAGTTTTCCCTTAAACTTTGAAAAAAGGCCACTATTTAGGATTTCTCTCCTTCCTAAAGAAGACTTATGGTATTGATTGATGTATATGAAGATTGTCTCTGTCTGTCTCTTCTTTCTCTCTCTTTGTCTTTCATAAATGCTTCAGTGAAAGTTCTGCCTTTTTCCTCTACTGAACTAGCAGAAACCTCACCTTTAATCCAAGCATTGAGCTGCTGCTGGCAGGGGGTGTACTTGCTGTTTATTTCTTCACATATAAATAAATAACACTTCCTTTTCCTGATCATTTGTGATCCATAATTGGCTTTTCCTTTTTTCTGTTTACATGAATATGAGTAAAAGCTTGCTTTGTATGACTATACATCCTATATTTAGCTAGCATTGCACCACACTGAGCTTGCATGGAAATGGATTTATAGGAATCACTCCATAGAGCAGACATTCTCAAAGTGTAGTCTAATATCCTCAGGAGCTCTGTAAAGTCAAAACTGTTTTCATAATAGTACTAAGACATTTTAATTTCTAATAGAGTAAATATCAATAGCTATAAACAAAAGCTCTTTGGGCAGTTCTCAATTATTTTAAAGAGTGGAATGGAGTCTTAAGATGAACACATTTTAAAACTGCTACCAGGAGCATTATCTAAATTCCTCTGGCAATTTGACAAATGCAGGCACTGCCTCAGATAAAATTTTCAGATAAAAAGTCAAAACTCCTATTTTCAGTCTTTTATTTATTTTCTAGTAGCTCAGTTTTTCACCTAGTTTTACTGATTTCAATCCTCTAGATGTCATCATATAATTTAGATTTCCTGTGAGGGGTTAGAGTAGAAGAACCATCCTTTCCTTCACCATGAGATCAAGAGTTGTGAAAAGACAGTTAGATTAGAGACTCAGCTGGGCTAGATTGGTCCTGGACCTCTGACTGGCCCTTGTATTTTGTGTCTCTTTGCCTAATGAAAGTTGACCTGAAAACTATCTTAAGATGGAGCTTAAACTTGTATGGACTGATCTGAGTGAAGTGAGCAGAACCAGGACAACGTTGTACACAGCAACAGTCATGTTGTATGATGACTAATATTGATGGACTTAACCCTTCTCAGCAATACAAGGATTTAAGACATCGCCAAAAGCCTCATGATGGAAAATGCTATCCACATTCAAAGAAAGAACTATGGAGTTTGAACATAGATCAAAGCATACTATTTGCTATTTTTTTTTCTGTTGTGTTTTGTTTCCTCTTCCTGGTGGTTCCTCCTATTGGTTCTAATTCTTACTAATATAAAAATATGTTTAATAGGAATGTATATGTATAGCTTATATCAAATTGTGCTCCATCTTGGGGAGGGAGGTGGGGAGGGAAGGGGAGAAAAATTTAAAACTCAAAAGCTTATGGAAGTGATTGTTGATAAAGCAAAAAAAGAAAAAAAGAAAAAAAAAGATGGAGCTTAAGATGGGAATCTTAATGGGAGCCTCAATGTCTCAAGATTTCCTGGGTTCCTCAGTATGTGTCCTGTGAGAGAATCAATCTCTATATCCAGTATAGCTCTTTTTGGAGAAGAAAATAAACATGGAGAGAAAGACAAGCTCAAAGACATGTACCTAGAAGGACTTGTTTGGACAGTACAAAGCAAGCTGTAATACAAAGTATCAATTCAACAGTCCTTCAAACTTCTTCATATTACAATAATCTCCCAGGAAAGTATGACAATAGTTCTAAATTATTGCTTCTTACTTACATTTATCTGTCAATTGGAGCATGTGGACCTTGTATATATTAAGTATTTCTTTGATGTAGAAGAAATAAATAGCTGTTCTATACCTCATCTTCATTTTGTATTTCTATTTGCCTTTTTCTATTTCCATTTATCTTTTTATTACCAAATTTGGGAAGACCCTGGATATAAGCCAATACTAAGTTTTAAAATCATTTTCCCTGAGTGGAAGGCAGTGGGCTGAGTAGGAGTATAAAGAACAAATAGTTGGAGAATAGAAGGCTGTCTTTTCTTTAGGGGCAAGGCTCTTCCAGGACTTAATGCAGTTCTCCAGTTTTCATGCCCCTGGGTCCAGAGTAAGGAAGTAAGACAGTATAGTACTCCAGCCCCCTATAGCCAGATTGAAGTTTCCTGATGTTACATTTAGCAGCCAACATATTTTTTTTTTTAAACTCATGAAGTTTATATAAAATAACCTCTGTCAGGGACTACAAACTTTTTTTGAAAGGTGGAACTATTTCTCATTTTCCCAAAACCTTGAGGTTTGGTGGAGGAGTGCTTAGGCCTTGATTTTCCCCCAACTTTCGCGCCTTCCCTATAGACTTTGACATAAGTGACTTTTTTTTTTTTTTGCCATCTTCTTATAAAACAGCTTGGTTGTCAAAACTCCTATTTTCAGTTCTTTATTTATTTTCTGGAAGCTCAAGAAATTGCATGGAGCAGAATCTCAAAGCTACTTGCCTTTCCTCCTCTTTCCTCCTAAGACTTGAAAGGAAGTCAGAGAAAACAGAAATAGTGGTTCTTTCCTGCCTTAATCACCTCTTCAATTTACTTAACTTCTTTAACTTTATTATTGTTTCTGTTTCCTCTTACTCAGCCTCTTGCTTTCAGTCTCTCCACAAAGGCACTGGAAAGGAAAGGAAGTTAGTGGTTCCTTTCTTATATTCTAGGTGATCTATTAGAAAAAGGATCCCTAAGTAAGCCGAAATTTGAGCTAATTCTTTTACTTAAAAACTTTATTTTTTCAATGTCTCTGGGAGCTTACCAAAGTAGGCACTCCCTCTACAGATCTCAACCTATTCAGGTCCTCATCCAGTAAAGTACTTGTCCATATCTTATCATAAATCATAGAATCATCAATGTAATATGTTTCATCATAATTTAAGTGATTTGGGAAAAAATGAAGAATTTGAAGTATTTATTGATGTATTTTGATTTTAGAAATTATTTCACTTGGGAAATCATTTAGTATATTAAACCACTTATTATATAATGTCATTGAATGGCTTAGAATTCATCTAAAATCTTGATCATTTACACAAGATGTGTAATTGAATAATTTACTGGAATATCACAATGCAAATCAAAATCTATGTCAGTCACCAACTGGCATTTATTAAGCAGCTACTGTGTTAAGTGCTTAGGATACAACGAAAGGCAAAAGTCAGTCCCTGCTCTCAAGGAGCTACAGTCTAGTATCCCCCATCTCCCCCCAAAAAAACCTTTCATTATGTAAAAGGTAGCAGACAAAACTTAGAATAAGTTTAATTTGTTTCTTATTATTTCTTTCCATTTTCAAAATTTCCTTTTTAAAATGCTAGAGTTCTATCATTTACAGAATGCTGTTTTTCTCAATGTGCATCCTATTTACCTTCACTTCTTATTTTTCACTCTTATTTAAGTATACAACTGTGTGTTTGAATAAAAACCAAATTGGTAAACCTTCTATCATCTAAAAGTATGATGAGTGAATAAGATTCTTATTGCAAGCATGCTGAAAAGTAGTGAGACAATGATGACCTTTCAATAAATAATTAATTGAAATATTTTTTTTTAAATCTAACCCAACATCCTCATTTTGTAGATGAGGAAACTGAGGCCTGAAGAAATCATCACTTATGAAGAGAGAAGAAGGGAAGTAAATAAGCATTTCTATAGTACCTACTATGTACCAGGCACTGTACTAAGTGCTTATTTGAAATTTTATTTAATTTGATTATCACAAAAACCCTGTGAGGTAGGGGTTATCATTATCCCCATTTCACAGTTGAGGAAACTCAGGCAAATAGAGATTAAGTGTTCAGAGTCACACAACTAATAAATGTCTGAGACCAATTTTGAGTTTAGTTCTCTCTAATTCCAGGCCCAGAACTCCATTCACTTTGCCACCAGCTACCTCAAAATCACACAGATAGTAAGAGACAGAGTCAAAATTCTCACCAGGGTCGTGTGACTTCATATTCAATATTTTCCCATTGGATTATCTATCCAAAGTGCTAAAAGCCGTCCTCTGGTTATTTTCTTGAATATTAGTGCAACTTTTATGCCCTAGAACTGATCCATATGATTTAACAGGTAAGGGGGAGAGAATGACCACTTTAAAGCTACAGACAGCAGCATGTAGCATTTTCAGGACAAACTGTTAGGCAAAAGTGTGCAATACATAAAGGAGTAAAATAAAAAAGCACTTCAGGAATTCTAAGTTTAAGAACTAGTCTTTAAAGTAATAATGTCCACATTTACTTAAACATACCACCTTTCCTTCTTTGTCAATAAAATGAGAACTAGAATATAATTAAAACCCCTTCATATTCCACATTTTATGAACCTGTGATATTCTTGTGGGTGGAGGAAATGGGAAGATTGGAGCTAATTGTGCTGAAGCGGGTTATCAGGAGGCTGTCAGCCAGGGTCTGCTGGAAGGTGTGGTCTCTTGCCTTTATCAGAGGCAGAAGGTAGGAGGTCCATCAGTACCAGGACAAAAATTCCAAGAGGAATTATTTCAAGGTGATCTTTAGGTCATGTGTCATTAGCCATGAGATACTGAGAATCATAGGGAAATGTAATATGTGTACCAGGTGCAGCAATTAAATTCATAACCCTGATTTTAGAGACAGAGGACCTAAGTTCACAACTTTTCCTTTCTATTTACCACTTGTGTAACCTTGGACAAGTTACTAAACCTGTTGGGGCCTCAGTTTCCTCATTTGTAAAACGAAGACATTGTATTAGATAGGGCCTACACAACTTGTGGTCCTCAGGCTGCTTGCAGCGTGCCAAAGGATTTCCTTTACATACAAAGGATGTTTTCCTCTACATTTTTCATGAACTGCCTGAAATTCTTTGCCATAAGCCCCCGGAGGGCCACAGGTTGTACAGGCCTGTAATAAATCATCTGTATGGCTATGAAGGATGCTTAAGAAGGAATGGCATAGCCATTGACAAAATTTCATTGATAAAAACCATTCTGAATACAAGAAGGGACCCACTAACTCCCATTTTATCTAGGATGGTTCCAGGATATTCAGAGTCTGGGCCTATTTAAAAATTTTGAAACTGGAGAATGTCCTAAAGTCTTTCATGGCTAATAATTGGATGCATTTTCTATCAGAGTGGAAGCATTAGAGCTGAAGGCGGCATGTTGGAGCTGACATCTACTGAGTCCTCCTTCATCTGGGATAGAGCTCATCTTGATTTTCTATTCTGTGGTGATTAAATTGGACAAGTAGAAAAGTTGTAGACAAGGAAGACAGGCATGATATAGTAGTCTGACTGTTTCAACTCCATGCTGACTGCACCAGCCAATATCAATTGATAGGTCCTCTCTCTGGCTTCAAGATTGAGCCGAGGAAAATAACCAACAGGAAATGCTCACTTACTAATGTTACAAACTGGCTATTTTGTTGGGCCAAGGGTAGATATATGTGTGTGCTGTCTGCTTAAGCAGTCACCCAACATCATGGCCCTGCCAAAGTCAGGTACTCAAAATATAGGAAGTTTTCAGGATTTTCCACCAACTCAGAAATGCTTGGATGCTGCTCATGACCCTAGTCCTTAGTTGGGGAGGGACTGGGGAGAAGGGGGTATGATTTTGCTTGTGAATCTTTTATATAAGGTGCAGTTGATAGAATGTTGGACCTTTAATCAAGAGTCAGGAAGACCTGAGTTCAAATGTGACTTCATATAATAGTTACATGACCTTGAGCAATTCACTTAACTTCTATTGCCTCAGTTTCCTCATATGTAAAATGAAAATGATAATGGCACCTACCTCCCAGGGTTATTGTGAGGATTAATTGTGATAATATTTGTAAAGTGCTTAGCACAGTACTTGCCATGTAGTAGGCTCTATGAAAATGTTAGCTATGTAACAAGACCTTGGAGATATAATGCACTGGCAGCAGAAATCCCTAGAAACCCCCTACATGCCAGGAGGCAGGAAGCTGCACAGAGGAGGGGGCAACCCCAAGAAGTGTTGAATAGGCGACTGGGAGAAAAAGAAGTCACAGAGATCAATTGCCATGGAATCACCACAGTGATGAGGTTGCCAACATTGAATTCCAGGGCTATGCATTGGGTCTGGGCAGATCCTATTTTTGCTGGGATTTTTCTTTGACCCAGGCTGGTGATTCTTCACTCCCCTTCTCCCTTTTCCCTCTCTCTCCCTTTTGTTTCTTTGGAGTTTGTTTGCCTTTTCTGTTTACTTTGTCTTTAAGTATGATAAATACGATTAATCACTGTATTCTTGATCTATATGTTTCATTAGTCAAATACCAGAGAGAAACAAAGGGGAGCACACTAAGGGGATAGGGAGAGAAATACATTTTATAACTTTAATATATTTCATCAGAAAAATTCTCTTGGGGGGGAGGGGAGTGTTTGAGCTAGAGAGAAAGAGAGAGAATTATGGATTCATATCTTTATAACTTCCTAGAGGGGAGAGAGAGAGAAAGAGAGAGAGAGAGAGAGAGAGAGAGAGAGAGAGAGAGAGAGACTTAGATTTTTGTAAGCAAATGAGCTAGGGCTTAACAGGATGATGTGGGGCAAGGCCACTTTCCTTTCCCATTGTTTTCCCAGGACTAATTTGAAAGAAAAACCACTTCTCCATAAAAGAGGAGCTGAAAGGTGACTTAGAAAAAGTCATGTCCAAGAAGAAGAGCCAAGGGAAAGAAATGACTATACCTCCTACACAGGTATAGTGGAAAGTGAAAGGAACTAACAATCCTCATGCTTAGCAGCCCAGCATAGCACTACACAGTCATAATACTACACCACTGATAGCTATGTAAGTAACCTAACTCAACACAAACATACCAATTCATAATGATACCAGGGAATAACTCAATAGGAACCAAGTATATGAAGTCCCTTAACCAATGCACAACATATGGGGATGGTTAGCAGAAGGAGGGTCCCTGACTGAACTTCAAGAATGGAAATCCTTTCCCTTTGCCTACAGGAGAATGGGAATATTTTTTTCTTTGCACATGACCTTGAACAGGGTCCATAGTGGCATCTTGTTTCAGCCTGATGGTAATATCAGCACCAGAAATATGTGTAAAACCTAGGCCAAGGGTGTAGGGCAAGGACCCAGCATCAGGAGACCTGAAGTTAGTTTGGCAATGTAGGTTAAGAGATAGATGTAGAAGCAAATTGGGACCAGGGCAGAGCCTGGGAGCTGATGGTCACAGTGGGATCTGGAAACTGCTCAGGAACTTATAATTATAGAATGTGGTCACAGTACCATAGGGCACATTAAAGACTTAATGTTAAAGCAAGACCTAGAACAAGGTAGAGAAGTTCAAAGCAGTGTAAATAAGTATGGGTGTTATATGGATATTAGAGTAATGGCAATCTCAGAACCATATTCTCACATAAGACAATAAACTATATCCAATTTCCCCTAGTATCAGTTTCCTGTCCTTAGTTGATTAATGCCAGCTTTCTAGTTCCCTGTCTTTATCAGCAGATGAATAAAGTCCTGGATCAAGGATCCTTCTTTACCTAGTAAATACAGAAATGACACACTACTCCTAGGATTCAAACCAGGATGGGAAGGTTTTCTGCAGGGAACTCTGACTCCTTTGAATGGATTCCCAATATTATAGATGTGAAGAACCTATTTTTTATAGTCATACAAGCATTCCTCATGAAGATACTACTGCATTGTCTAATGATAGCTCATCTTATGAAAATAAAGACAAATGTTTAGATTAGATCACCAGACTCTAAGCCTCAACCATGGTTGCCCTTTAAAGGCTAATAGATCTAGAAAGGAAAAAAAAGAAACACTTCATGTACTTTTTAGCTACATGACTAATGCTGCTTCCCTCCAACCCTTTGCCTGTGCTTTTGTTCTTTCATTCTGGATCAATATTTGAAGTCAGTTTTATTGTGTACCTTGTATGAGAATTGGAACTTTTCCTGCTCTCCTCTGGCTTTGTTCTGACAGCTGGCTCTGTTGTGCATCACTATATAAAGGGCAGGGCCTCCCTCAAATGTCAGGAAGCTAGGTAAACAGACAAGACACAAGACCCAGGCATGCACAAATGGCAGGAGACAGAGAAAGGCTGGAAGTCCAAAGTCCAGATAAATAGTCAAGAACCTTTAGGAGAGCTAAAGGACTTGGAGCAGAACAAAGCAAAGAGAATAAATGTCAGCTATTAATGATGAGGAAGCAACTTTTCTATCTAGGTTCAAGGCTTTTATATACTGTGGGCTGAGAGCACACAGGGGCAGGAAAGAGAGCAGAAATCCATGGGGAAGAGTTGGAAGGCAGGCAAGGAAGAAAAGGAGAGAAAAAAAGTAGGTAAGAGCATAAGGGCTTGTGCCTTGCTTGAACTTGAATCAGCATTTATTAAACATCTCTTTGTATATATCACTGTGTCTGATGCTATGGGAGATTCACAGATTAGGATGTGATATCTGCCTTCAGGGATATTATAACCCAGTAGAGAGGTATGTATATACACAAATAACTATAATATATGATAAAAACATGAGAGACACAGACTAAGTGCTATTCAAGGTTATATGATTTGGAGCTAAACCCCTGCTGTTTCTCAATCATAATAATAATTGGGGATAATAACATTTGCCCTCCAAGTTTCATAAGGGTTATTGTAAGAATTTTAAAAAGATAGTGTCATTAGCCACATATAAAGAGAAGGTGATAGCTAAAGTGAGACATCTAAGTATTGACAATTAGGTAGCAGTGGGAATTAGAGCAGATCTGTTACAATGATCTCCACTGCTTGACAGTCTTCCCTAGGAGTGGTGGATTGATCTCAGTCCAAAGCCAACAAGCATTTATTAAGTGCCTACTATGTGCCAGGTATGATGCTAACTCCTGAAGAATATACAGTTCTGAGGCCAATTCCATAGGATGTTGTCTTTTCATTGGCTGTCGCCTATATCTAGAACACTCTCCTTCCTTGCCTCTACCTCCTAGCTTATCTGGCTTCCTTCAAGTCAGCTCAAATCCCACTTTTGCCAAGAGATCTTTCCAGATTTCCCCCTTCCCATTGTTAGGGCCTTCTCTTTGAAATCATCTCAATCAGTCACCTGGTATTTATTAAGTGCCTGCTATGTGCCAGACACTGTGCCAAGCCCTGGGGATACAAAGAAAGAGGGGAAAAGCAACCCCTGCTCTCAAATATCTCACAGCTTCATGGGGGAGACAATAAAGCAAACAGTTATGCACAAACAAGATACATACAGGATAAATTTGGGAAATCTCAGAGGTAAGGTATTAAAGTTTAAGGAAATCTAGGAAGGTTTCTTGTAGAAGGAATGTGGGACTTTATCTGAGACTTGAAAGAAGCCAGGGAAATTAAGAGATGGAGATGAGGAGGAAAAGCATTGTAGGCACGGACTTAACAATGTATATATCTTCTATGTACAGTTGTTTACATGTTTTCTACCACAGTTAAATGTGAGATCTTTGAGGGCAGGAGTTGTGTTTTTATCTTTGCTTATATTTTCATTAATTAGCATAGGGCTTGTTAATAAAGTAAAAGCTTAATATAGGATTATTGACAGAATGAGACAATGTGAGAATCTCCAACCTGGTGGCTGGGAGTGGGTGAATGGGTTGTGAAAGAATTTCATGCTTTTGATATTATGGATAACTTTTGTAAGCTCCCAAATAGCAGAGATAGACGTACCAATTAACTCAGGACCATTGTACCTCCGTGCTGAAAGAGTCATTGTCAAAACAGATTTAGTTATAGCTTGGAGCACTGACATCTCAGTGAAGCACCAGCCCCCTGGACCAATGGTAATGATGGGAATAGGATCTGAACTCCTAAAAGGAAAAGACCATGTCTTTAGGATCTGGACCCCAAAAATGAAAAGTCCTTGGACTTTTCCCACACAGCCCAGATTCCTGGCATTCACCTGTGGCATCTGGCCCACCCTAGCCCACCTTGATTGCTTAATTAGTTTACTTGGCACTCCTTAATCCCATCCAGGCTCCTTTCTCTGTTACCCCCAGACTATCCCAAACTACTTGCTGCTCCTTAATCACATCCAGATCTTCCCATAGTCTTTCTACATAAAAGTGTCCATCTTGCCCCTTGCCATCTAGCTCAGATTCTTAAAATTCCACCTATTTCTATTGGCTACACAATAAAACTTGTCTCTGACTGAAAGAAGGTTTGAGTGGTCAAATTCTTTCTAGGCAGACCTACACCCTTTGCCCTTGCATTTCAGAGTTCTCAAGACCCCTAGAACGCAACAATAAGATTATATCTTCTCTTCAGTGCAAAACAGACAGCTGGAAACCTAAGGTGACTAGTGAATGCATAAGCACAGCCTTAGACACCAAAGGAATTCTATCAATCTTTGTTGGTTTTTTAACATACAAAAAATTCGAGAACATAGTTTCTGGATAATTAACCATTATTAATCATTCTAGCAGATAATTAATAAAAGGGGTCAGTGGCACTCTCAAACGCCAAAGACTCCTCATGGAACCCATTCAATGCTTGGAATGCTTTATATGTCCTTGGAAGAGTGGGTGTTCCTAAGGGTGGCAATCAACTCTGATTGATTAATAATCAATGAGAAGAATGAATATTATAATGAGAGGTGGACTTATTCTAATGCAGGGCTAGGAGATGTGACTCTGATCTCTCAGTCTTGGACAAAGAGACTTATTTCTGATACAGAATACCCCTACCTATGGCAATCCAGACAAAAAAGAATGCACCCCTACTCAGACCTAGCTGAATGAAACACAATGGGCTGGAATTCACCTTACATTAAATTATTTGTGAGGTTCTCTAGGGTGGGGTTTCCCACCCGGGATCAAAAGGCATGCACCTTGGCAATTAGAGTAATCTCATCCATCAATGATGTCCTTCAGTTCAATGTAATTCAAAAATTGATTATTAATATAAGAGAAATAACAATTTCTCTTGGTTTCTTTACCTAGTTTACTGATTATTAGTATAGTCAAAGTCTACTTAATCTAGATTATCACATCTGAAAAAGGTTCTGTACCCTTTGGGGCAGCTAGGTGGCATAATGGATAGAGCACTAGGCCTGAACTCAATAAGTCTTCCTGAGTTCAAATCTGGCCTCAAACACTAGCTGCGTGACTCTGGGCAAGTCAATTAACCCTGTTTGCCTCAGTTTCCTCATCTATAAAATAATCTGGAGAAGGAAATGGCAAACCACTCCAGTATCTTTGCCAAGAAAACCCCAAATAGAAGTGCCAAAGAGATGGACATGGCTGAAAAATGACTTAATGCTAACAAATCTGTACCTTTTATTCATCTGAATATTAAACAGGGCTATTCCTAAATGTGGTTACCACGAAAACCTCGCAAAACAGAAATGTATTTATTGAGACTATCATTTGTTCTGTTTTGCCTCTCAAAGACCAGAACACACATCGGAGAGAGGTGGTAGCTGGCAGAGCTGATTAGGACATGAAATCTTGTATCATTTTTTTGGATGTGTTTACCTTTGGTAGATTGTGTACTACAAATGAATTCTGTAGTTATACTTCAGCAGTACATAGCTTTGTTTCTCTTCCTTCATTTTAGCACCCAACTAAGTCAATAACAAAATCACAGATTACAGGATCATAAGATCATAGATTTAGAGCTAGAAGGGACCTCACAGGTCATCTAATTCAATTCTCTCATTTTATAGATGAGGAAACTGATTCTTGAAGTACTTATGATTTATCCCCAGCCTAATTCCAAGAGTGATTTGGGGTGATGTGCAAATCTATAAGACATAAAACAAGGCAATTAAGAATAAAAACAGAACCCTGTAAAAGTTCAAGTGAGTTGAGAAATAGATGTAAGGGGAACCAGGGAATTAACTACTGTAGGTGAGTGCTGAATTTTGCTAATAACTTCTTGGCAGCTAAAGCAAAAAGAGAAACTTCTATTTCTCACCATCTGATAAAGGGAAATATAAAGGTTGTATGGGGAGGCAGTCTTTTTCCTTTCTCTGAGTTCTAGTTTTTCTAAGAAAAATTGAATTAACCTCTATAGAGCGGTGAAGAAAGTGGAACAAGAACAAGGCATAGGACAATCACATTAGTAAACAGGGGAGGAAACAACACTAATCGATAGTGGAATCTAGATTAATGCAATGAACAGTCTTGATTCCAGGTGACTGATGATGAAATATATCTGCCAAGATGGTGTAGTACAAGCTGGAACCTAGCTAAACTTTCCCAACATTCTCCTCCAACCAACTTTGAAATAATACCTCAATACCACATCACACCTATCAGACTGGTCAACATGACAAAATAGGAAGACGATAAATGTCAGAGAAGATGTGGGAAAATTGGAACACTAATGCATTATTGGTGGAGTTGTGAAATGATCCAACCATTTTGGACAGCAAAAATGGGTATACCCTTTGACCCAGCAATAGCTCTTCTAGGGCTGTATCCCAAAAAGATCATAAAAATGGGAAAAGGACTCAAATGTACAAAAATATTTGTAGCAGCTCTTTTTGTGGTAGCAAAGAATTGGAAATTGAGGGAATGCACATCAATTGGGGAATGGCTGAACAAGCTGTGGTATATGAATGTAATGGAATACTATTGTGCTACAAGAAATGATGAGCAGGCAGATTTCAGAAAAACCTGGAAAGACTTGTATGGACTGATGCTATATGAAGTGAGCAGAACCAGGAGAACATTGTACACAGTAACAGCCACATTTTGCAATGACTAATGTTGATAGACTTAGCAATGCAAGGATATCAGACATCTCCAAAGGTCTCATGATTGAAAATGCTATCCACATCCAAAGAAAGAACTATAGAGTTTGAATGCAGATCAAAGAATACTATTTGCTATTTTTTTTCTTCTGTTTTGTTTTGTTTTGTTTCCTCTTTCTGGTGGTTCTTCCTATTGGTTCTAATTCTTCCTTACAACATCACTAATGTGAAGATATTTTTGATAGGAATGTATATGTATAGCCTATACATATTGTGTGCCATCTTAGGGAAGGAGGAGAGGAGGGAGAGGGAGAACAATTTAAAACTCAAAAGCTTATGGAAGTGATTGTTGATAAATCAAAATAAATTAATAAAATAAAATAATACCTCAAATCAAATTTTGGAGCAGCAGAGACAGCAAAAGGTCAGAGGGAGACATTTTTCCAGCCTAAGGCAATGTAGGAGGTTAGCAGGAGAGATCTGTTATACCGAGGTGGGTGCATGCCCAGAGCACCAGTGGTGTGCCTTAGAGATGGCTACAACAACAATAGCAGTAGCTGCAGTAGCCACAGCAGCTTCAGGAACCCTCAGCCCAGAGGTGGTAAGGGGGTCAGACAAAAGGTAAAGAAAGAGATTTTATGGGGTCTTCTTTGCTGGCACTGGGTGCACCTGGCACTGATTAGCAACTACTGTCCATAAGCAGTTCTGGATCACAGTTCCAGGGCAGAAAGGAGCACTTGTGATCAGTCACAAGTGAGCAAGGGCCCTGCTCACAGTCCAGGCCCAAAAGGAGCTCTAGCATGTGCAGCTGCAGAGCAGTAGGGGCCCTTCTTGGTTAAAGACTAGAGCACAGACCAAGAGAGCAATGACCACACCCCTACTAGGATAACACTACCTTGGAAGCACCAGAAACATACAGACTGCCCAGAGCTAGCTCTGGAAACAGCAGCATGAAAAAGCCAAAAGCTTAGCACAGTGCCTCCCCACCCAGAGGTGAGCAAAGCAGAAGGAATAGGCCAGGGAAATGAGTCAACAACAAAAAGAGAATGCAACCATAAAAAGCTACTATGGTAGTAGCCAAGGCAAAGGCATAAACTTACAGGCAGTGTGAATAAGCGAATCCTAAAACAAACAAACAAAAACACCAATTGGACCCAAGACTACCAAGAATTCCTGGAAGAGTTAAAGAAAGGTAAAAGTGGTAGAGGAAAAAATTGGGGAAAGAAATAAGTGATGCAAAAAAATTATGAAAAGAGAATTAACAACTTGATAAAAAGAGGCACAAAAAATACTAAAGAAAATATCACCTTAAAAAACAGAATTGGCCTAATGGTAAAAGAAGCACAAAAATTCACTGAAGAAAAGAACTCTTTTAAAAGCAGAATAGGCTGAATGGAAAAGGAGATATAAAAATTCACTGAGGAAAATAATTCCTGAAAAATTAGAATTGGGCAAGTGTAAGCTAATGTAAAATGTAATGTAAAGACTCCATGAGACTTCAAGAAAAAATAAAAGAAAGTCAAAAGAATGAAAAAATAGAAGAAAATGTAAAATATCTCATTGGGAAAAAAGTGACATGGAAAATAGATCCAGGAGAGATAATTTAAGAATTACTGGACTACCAGGAAACCATGATAAAAAAAAAAAAAGCCAAGACATCATGTTTTGAGAAATTATCAAGGAAAATTGCCCTGATTTTCTAGAAACAGAAGGTAAAATAGAAATTGAAAGAATACAACAATTCCCAAAACAAAAACTCCCAAGAATATTACAGACAAATTCCAGAGCTCCCAGGTCAAAGAGAAAATATCGCACACAGCCAGAGATAAATAATCATATACTATGGAGCCACAGTCAGGATTATACAAGATTTAGCAGCTTCTATGTTAAAGGAACAGAGGTCTTAGAATATGATATTCCAGAGGGCAAAGGAGCTGGGATTACAATTAAGAATCACATTCCCAGCAAAACTGAATACAATCCTTCAGGGGGAAAATATGGATTTTTTTAAAGTAATTTCCTTTATTCATTAGTTACATGTCATTATAGAGAACTTTCAAGCATTCTTGATGAAAAGACCAGAGCCGAATAGAAATTCTGATATTCAAACAGAAGATTCAAGAGAAGAATAAAAAATAAACATGAAACAATAATCGTAAGGGACTCAATGGAGTCAGACTGTTTGCATTTCTATACGGGAAAATGATACATATAACTCCTAAGAATTTTATCATTGTTAGGACAGTTAAAAGGAATTTACATAGTCAGAGGGTATGGGTGTGAGTTAATTATATTGCGATGATCTCCAATAAAAGAAAGGACGGGTGAGAAAGAGAAATGCACTGGGAGAAAGTGAAGGGAGAGGTAGAATGAGGCAAATTTCCTCACATAAAGGAGGTGTGGAAGAAAGACTTTTTATAGTAGAGAGGGAAATGGGCAGGGGAGGTGATGGGCAATTCTTGAACCTCACTCTAATCAGCATTAGTTCAAACAGGGAAGAATATACATACCCACTCAGTTGGGTGCAGAAATCTATCTTACTCAATGGAGGGGTAGGAGGAGAATACAGTAAGAAATGGGATGGGGAGGCTGGTAAAGGGATGAGCAGATTAGGGGAAGCAGTGATCTGAAACAGACAGACTTTGGAGGAGGGAGAGGAGGAGGAGGAGAGGAGAGAGAGAGAGAAAGAGAGGAGAAGGATAAACAGAAAAAAATGGGATGGAGGGAAACATATAGTTAGTCATCAGAATTGTGAATGTAAATGGGATGAGCTAACCCATGGAACAGAATCCAATAGCAGAAAAGATTAGAAACCTGAATCCAACAGTATGTTGTGTATAACAGACACACTTGGGATAGAAAAACCCACACAGAGTTGAAATGAAGGATTGG
Source organism: Vombatus ursinus (assembly GCF_900497805.2). NCBI lineage: Eukaryota > Metazoa > Chordata > Mammalia > Diprotodontia > Vombatidae > Vombatus > Vombatus ursinus. The sequence continues at coordinate 2,999,682 of NW_020954636.1, read as the reverse complement.
AGCAGAGTCTATTATGCTTCAGCTGAAGTGAAGAGGGCAGGGGTGGCAATCATTATCTCAGACAAAGCAAAAGCAAAAATAGACCTACTTGAAAGAGACAATAAGAGAGACTACATTTTGCTAAAAGGTACCATAGACAATGAAGTAATATAAAAAAAATTACAGCAAGTTTCTCTGATAAAGGCCTCATTTCTCAAATATATGGGGAACTAAGTTAAATTTATAAAAAAATAAGAGCCATTCCCCAATTGATAATCAAAGGAAATGAACAGGCAATTTTCAGAAGAAGGAATCAAAGCTATCTATAGTCATATGAAAAAAAAAATCTCTAAATCATTATTGATTAGAGAAATGCAAATTGAAACAATTCTGTGGTACCACCTCACACCTACAAGAAAAGACAAATGCTGAAGGGGATGAAGGAAAGCAGGTACATTAATGAATTGTTGGTGGAATAATGAACTGATCCAACCATTCTGGAGAACAATCAGGAACTATTTCCAAAGGGTTATAAAACTTTGAATACCCTTTGACCCAGCAATACCACTACTAGGTCTGTATCCCAAAGAGATCAAAGAAAAAGGAAAATGACCTGTGTGTACAAAAATATAGCAGCTCTTCATGTGGCATCAAAAAATTAGAAATTGAGGGAATGCACATCAAGTGGGGAATAGTTTGAACAAGTTGTAGCATAAGATTGTCATGAAGTACTATTGTACTATAAGAAATGATGAGGGGGGTGGTTTCAGAAAAAAAAAAAAAAACATGGGAAGACCTATATGAACTGATGCAAAGTGAAGTGAGAACTGGGAAGTCCTGTAGTCATGATCAACTGAGAAATACTTTGCTACTCTGATCAATACAGTGATCCAAGACAATTATATAGTACTCAGGACAAAATAATGTTATCTACTTCTCTTTTTTTTTTTTGGCTGGGCAATGGAGTTAAGTGACTTGCCCAGGGTCACACAGCTAGTAAGTGTTATGTGTCTGAGGCCAGATTTGAACTCAGGTTCTCCTGACTCCAGGACCAGTGCTCCATCCACCAAACTCCCTCGCTGCTCCTGTTATCCACTTCTCAAGAGAGAACTGATGAACTCTGAGTGTAGACTAAAGTATAATTTTCTCACTTTGTTTATTTTTGGTTTTTGCTTTATTGGTGATATGGTCAATACAGAAATGTTTTGCATGATTTCACCTGTATAATTGATATCACATTGTTTGCCTTCTCAGTGGGTGGAGGAAGGGTGGGAGGGAAAGAGAATCTGCAAGACAAAAGTCAAAATTTAAAAAGAAAAGGATATTTAAAATAAATAAATAATAAATATTTTTGAGTGAGTATCATGGACTATAGGAGTGGAAATGAGGTATCCTCTGTCAAATACAAGACTAAAGAGAAGTACAAAGAGGTGAATAGGAAAGAGAAATCATAAGAGACTTATTACAGTTGAACTGTTTACATTCCTTCATGGAAAGATGATATTTGTAACTCATGAGACCTTTGTCAGTATTAGGGTAGTTGGGGGGGGATTATATGTATAGATAGAGGGCACAGGGTGAATTGAAGATGGATGGGTGAGAGGATTATACTGGGAGAAGGAGAAAGGGAGAGGTAGAATGGACTAAATTATCTCACATAAATCAGACAAGAAAAGGCTTTTACAGTGGAGAGGAAGTGGGGAAGGTGAGAGAGAATGAGTGAATCTTATTCTCATCAGATTTGGCTTAAGGAGGGAATAACATACACACTCAATTGGGTATGGAAAGCTATCTTACCCTACAGGAAAATAGAGGGGATGGGGATAAGAGAGTAGGGGGGGATGATAGAGGGCAGGGCAGATTGGGGGAAAGAGTAACCAGAAGCAAACACTTCTCACTGATGCTGAGTGAAGTGAGAAGAACCAGGAGAACATTGTACACAGTAACAACAACATTGTGTGATGACTAACTTTGATAGACTTAGCTCTTCTCAGCAAAGCAAGGATCAGTTCATGTAAGTCTTTCCAGGTTTTTTCTGAAGTCCACTTGCTCATCATTTCTTTTTTTTTTTTCAAAGATTCACTAATTTATTTATTTTTAGTTTTCAACATTCATTTCCACAAGATTTTGAGTTATAAATTTTCTCTCCATCTTGTCCTTTCCCCAACCACAAGACAGTGTGTATTCTGAATACCCTTTCCCCTCATCTGCCCTCCCTTCTATTTCCCCCCACCCTTCTCTTATCCCTGAACCCTTCTACTTTCCTGTAGGGCAGAATAGATTTCTATACCCCATTGCCTGTATATCATTTCACAGTTGCATGTGAAAACAATTTTTTACATTTGTTTTCAAAACTTTGGGTTCCAAATTTTCTCCCTTCCTCCCTCCCCACCCATTCTCATTGAAAAGGCATGCAACTCAATACAGGTTATATTTGTGTAGTCATGAAAAACACTTCCATAGTAGTCATGTTGTGAAAAACTAACGATATTTCCCTTCATCTTATCCTGCCCCTCCCCATTTATTCTATTCTCTCTTATGGAAGTGAATGTCAAAAACTGCATTTCTAAAATATATATAGGGCAGCTAGCTGGTGCAGTGGATAGAGCACTGGCCCTGAAGTCAGGAAGACCTGAGTTCAAATCCGGCCTCCGACCAAACACTTGACACTTACTAGCTGTGTGACTTTGGGCAAGTCACTTAACCCCAATTGCCTAAAAATAAAAAAAATTAAAAAATAAAATATATATAGAACTAGGTCAAATTTATAAGAATACAAGTCATTCGCCACTTGATAAATGGTCAAAGGATATAAATAGACAGTTTTCAGATGAAGAAATTAAAGCTATCTGTAGTCATATGAAAAAAATGCTCTAAATCACTATTGATTAGAGAAATGCAAATCAAAATGACTCTGAGGTACCATATAACACCTGTCAGATTGGCCAACATGACAAAACAGGAAAACGATAAATGTTGGAGAAGATATGGGAAAATTGGAACACTAATGCATTGTTGGTGGAGTTGTGAACTGATCCAACTATTCTGGAGAGCAATTTGGAACTATGCCCAAAGGGCTATAAAATTGTACCTACCTTTTGACCCAGCAATACCACTTCTAGATCTACATCCCAAAGAGATCATACAAATGGGAAAAGAGATCATACACATGTACAAAAATGGTATGCAACCCTACATTTTTGGCAGCCCCACCTGAAATCCTTTGGCAGGTCCTATGTTGTACAGGCCTACACTAAACCTGAAAGAATTTCTAATTATGACATCATTGAGCAAATCAGACAGATTTCATTTGGTCAGGAACTTTTCTCAGTGCCCCCTAAATGATAACACAGAAGGGGTCATTTGCTCAGTCAATGAATATAGGCAACCCTACAACAAGCAGCCTTCTGCTCTCATTTCACTTTCCTAAGTGACTATCCCGAATGAGAAGACGAGTCTACCTGATGTGAACATTCCAGTTCATGGATCAGTTACAGTTCTCTTGTAGATTAATAACCTGGCATTTTGAATTCTAAACAGTTCTCTAATAGATTTGGTTAGTGTGGACTAGTATACCGTGGTAGCTGTGCTCCTGAAATAGTAGAAACCTGAAAAACACTGAATTTTCAATCCTGGACTGTGGTAACTCCACCAAGGTCGCTATGCATCTACCCTGTAAGATCCATCTTAAAACATTCTGCCAGCCTTCTCCATTTCCTGTTACAAATGTTAAAAGGCTGTCTCATTTGGGAAGGGGAGAAAGAAAGTTTATTGTCAGATTGAATAAGAGACATATGGTTAAACAGCCTTTTTTCAGCTTTTGGATGGGAGGTTGTTAATTCTATAGTGAAGTTCAAAGTTTCTTTTCACTAACATTCCATAATTTAACTCAGACTGATAGCTCAATAAGAACCAAATCAAGACTTATACATTTCTTTTAACCTCCCACAAGAAAAAGAAAACACACACACACACACACACACACACACACACACACACACACACTTTGTACTTTCCCCTACCTCTCAAATGATAAACGTATTTTGAGTAATTCATATCAGTGCTGATGGATGATCTGCTTGCCTCATTTATCTGTCTACTCTATTAATATGTTTATTTGAAGTATTTTCAGCATGTCAGGTGGTATAACCAATAGCAATAGCTTGGATTTGAAGACGGCAGCCCCTTAGAATTAAAGGCGTTAAGGATCCATTGGGAGGGCTTCGCTTGAAGATCTAGAAGTGACAGGCTATTTGGTGAACAATTTACTGAATCTCTCAAGACCCCTCCTTCCTTCAACTATGGTCATTGTTAAATTCATTCTATTAACCTTAATAGGTTTGGTTTCAAAGGACTTCACTTAGAAGATTTAAATGTGAACTCTGTCATATGTCAGCCTACAACAGAGCTTAAATAACTGATAAAGCAAATGCAACGTATCAAGCTGTGTATCCCCAGGTCCACAACTATGAGGCCCCTTTATGTTTTGGTGAAGATGCCTATAGACCATCAGAGCATTACAGCTTAAGTCTGCCTGGGGAGTATGGTTGTTTTTCCTCGGAGCATCAACATTGCCTCTATCCTTTTATATTGTTGCAACATCCCGCCCCTCTCCAAAGCTGGTCCATGGAATTCTTAGCTCTGAACAACATGGGGTCCATTATGTGGCACCTATGGATAGCCTGTTAAACAGAATAACTACAAAGTACATAAAGTATAAATTCAAATAATGGGTTGTGTTCTGAATTAGAGATTATAATGTGGGATTTGAAATCACCAGAGCATAAGAGTTGCTGATTCTTTATGTGACTAGGATGGCTAAGCATTTTTTTAAAGTGTGCTTTGGCATAGAAAGAAATAAAATATTGCCTCTTTACTAGGAAGCTGGTGTGTGTGTGTGTGTGTGTGCGTGTGTGTGTGCACGCATGCACATTTCTTTTTATGAGAGAATTGCTAACATATTAGAATTGGAAAGAAACTTAGAAGTCTAACCTCCCACTCAATGCAAGAATCCCTTCTATAGTTTTCCTGACAAGTAAGTAGTCATTCAGCTTTTGCTTGAATACTGCCAATAATCTTAAATGCTAGCTGAATTGAATTTTCTTGCCTCACAAAGCACCTAATTCCACTGTTGGACAGTTCTAGTTAGGAAGTCCAGGAAAAATCTGCCTTCTTGTAAGTTTCACTCATTTCCCCTAATTCTGCTTTCCAAGGCAGCACAAAGTAAGTCTAATTCACGAAGAATTATATTTGCATTAAAGATAGCATTAAATTTCATAAAGTTCTACCTAACTGCATTTTAGTGCTACCAATCAAATGGCCAAGTTATATACAGGCAGGCCCTTGGTTCTCAAGAGACTTATCTAGGGAATTCCACATAATAAAAATGGAGGGGAGGAGCTGGTCATGGTTGAGGAAGTTAGTTTTGACCTAAGTGGATGAATCTTTTCCTTATCCTCCTTTTCTTTCACTATGCCTCCAGTTCTTAAAATAAAAACTTCTTTTCCATTAAGTATGACCATAAGTAGATATTTATCTGATTAAAACATTTGATGCTAAGAGATAAATAATAGCTTCAATCCTTGGGGATGTTGAGGTTTAGAGGTAGAGGGGTACTGGGACCCTAAAATCACAACATGTGGGTCCTGCCTGAACGAATTTGACCCAAGTCTTCTTCCAGCCAAAGACAAGGTTTATTAGAATATAGATTAGAGGTGGGTGAGATTTAAAGAATCCGCCATACTGGCCAGACCCTTAAGGAATCTAAGCACTTGTATCCCTAATGCAAGTGGGCCAGATCTTGAGAATCTGAATATCTTAATGGAGGCCAAATGGGCCTTATATAGAGAAAGACTGTAGGACGGATCTAGGAGTGTCCAAGTAGTCTGGTGTGATTGGAGGAGGTGTCTAAGAAGGATCTGGATGGGAATGGCCAGTAAGCTGAGGTGACTATGAGGTAAGAGAACTCTCATTTAGTGGGAAGTGGCTAGAGGCCATAGGAAGGTAAGACAATGGAGGGCTAGGGTAAGGGTAACAGAGAATTGGGAAATTGGGTTTAGGCAATAATGAAAGGATAGTTGATAGGATTATAGCCTCAGGCAAATGCCAGAAATTTGGTCATGTAGGAAAGTCCAGGGTTTTTCCTTTTTGGGGTCCAGATCTCAAAGACATGGTCTTTTCCTTTTAGGGGTTCAGATCCCAACCCCATCAGGGAGGGGTGAAGGACATTCTATTTGCATTGAGAAGCTCCTCAACCAAAATGAATCCCTAACTGGTAAATTGTGGGCATAGGGGTGTGTGTGTGTGTGTGTGTGTGTGTGTGTGTGTGTGTAGAGAGGGAGAGGGAAAGGGACAGAGAGAGAAAGAGAGAGACTTGTTAAGAAATGACCTTAACCCTTCCATTTTCCTCCTTCCTAGTCAATCATTAGTTGATACTTAAAATCAGTATTGTTTATTAGCATTCAACTACTTACTAGCTATCTACCCTCTCTCACCTATGCAAGTGAACAAGTGGCTCCCAGTTAAGTTCATTTAAAACTAAGTCTCGCTGGGGAAAGAATGAGGATGTCATTGTAAATATGACTATAAATAATCCATGAATGTGAAGGGTTTCCCATGTGCATGCATGTATCTACTTAAGAGAGATGTAGATTATATATATGGTTTCATATACCCTGAAACTTAATGTTGTAGAAATTATCCTTTCAACAATGCTTACATTTAAAGTAGGGGCTCTTAACCTTTTTTCTGTCAAAGAAATAAACTCTAAAATGCTCTATAAGGTTTTTAAGACTTTTAGTAATTAAACTCCCCCATACTGATGAGGTCTAGCGGTTAGGGGTCCTGGAATCCCAAAATCACGATATGCGGGTCCTGCCTGAAAGAATTCAACCCAAGCCTTCTTGCAGCCAAAAACAAGGTTTATTGAAGATTTGCCATATTAGCCAGACTCTTAAGGAATCTGAGCATCTGTGGGCTATTGGCTAGATTGTGAAAATTTGAGCAGTGGCTAGATTAGAAGAATCAGAGCATCTTAAAGGAGATGAGATGGAACTTATATACAGAAAGACTATGGGAGGGATCTAGAAGTGGCCAAGTAGTCTATGAGGTAATAGAATTCCAGGGATGGCCAAAGGAGAATGGAGCCTAGATAAGATTAAGGGTGGGAAGTGGCCAGGGGACATAGGGAGGTCTAGACTAGGTTAAGGGTAACAGATTGGGCATAGCCACAATGAAAGGCCAATTGATGGGATTATAACCTTGGGGGAACGCCAGAGATTTGGTCATGTGGGAAAGTCCAGGGTCTTTCTTTTTTGGGGTTTAGATCCCATCCTCATCAATACCATTCTAGTACAAATTCTGCACTCCAGTTTGGCTATTCTCCTCCCCATCCCCAGAACATACCATTCTTTCCCCTACCACAAAATATATATTTATACTATACTTTATACCAATCTCCAAAAAATGTTTTATTCCTGCTTATTTTTACTCACTATTGTCCTTCTCATCCTCTCATTTTTACCCAATCCCTATTATCTTATCCTCTCCCCTTACCCTCCTATTCCTTATTCTACCTACCCCTCTAAAAAGCCCTCCCTTAATTTTCCCCCCACCCTCCTAAATCTTAATCTTCACATCCTTCTAAAAGTGCCTCCCTTATCCTGTCCCCTATTCCTCTTATTTCTTTTTTTCAATTTGGAAGACTTTAGAACCTTTTAAATATATATGTTCTTCCCTCTTTAACCCAGATCCGATGGGAGTAAAGTTCCAACATTACCATCCCCACCTGCTTCCTCTGTATCTGTTCTTCCTTTCTCGACCCATTTTTATGAAATAATTGCTTTTTACTTTTTTCTATCTAATTTTGTTTTTTAGAATCACCCCATCATACACAATTCAGCTCTAACCTTTCTTTCAAACTACAGTAGTAATGATGACAGTCTTAAGAATACTGATAGAAAATGGAAGGGTTTAGGTCATTTCTTAACACAAAGGGCCCTCTCTGTTTCTCTGTCTCTGTCTCTCTCAGTCACACACACACATACATACATGTACATATACACATATATACATACATATCATATCATACGCCCACAATTTACCAGTTAGGGATTCATTTTGGTTAAGGAACTTCTCAATTTAAATAGAATGTCCATCACCCCTCCCCAAGGGTTAAAGCTATTATTTACCCTTTAGCATCAAATGTTTTAATCAGATAAATACCTAGTCGTGATCATCCTTAGGGAAAAGAAATTTTTATTTTTATTGTAAGAACAGAAGGGATAGTGAAAGAAAAGGAGGATAAGGAAAAGATTCATCAACTTACGTTACATATGTGTGTGTGTGTGTGTGTGTGTGTGTGTGTGTGTGTGTGTGTGTAATTATCAAAACTATCTGGTACTGGCTAAGAAATACAAAGGTTGGGGGCAGCTAGATGGCACGGTGGATAGAACACTGGCCCTGAAGTCGGGAGGACCTGAGTTCAAATCCAGCCTCAGACCAACACTTGACACTTACTAGCTGTGTCACCCTGGGCAAGCCACTTAACCCCAATTGCCTAAAAACTTAAAAAAAAAAGAAAAAAAAATACAAAGGTAGATCAGTGGAACAGAGTAGACATACAATTTACAGCAGCAAATAAATATAGTAACCTTGTATTTGACAAGTATAAAGACTTAAGTTTTTGAGATAAGAATTCATTATTTTGTAAAAATTACTAGGAAAACTGGAAAGCAATATGGTAGAAATTGGGCATAGACCAATATTTTACCCTATTTGAAGAACATGCAACATATTACCTATCAGACTGCAAACAATTTATGAATAAACAAGAAACAGAGAGCAGAGTGAGGTGTGAAATGGATAATTTTGATTACATTAAATTAAAAAGGTTTTATACAAATAAAACAAATGTAGCCAAGATTGATGGGGTGCTTAGGTGCTTGTGTTGGGGTGCTTATGCTTGTAATTGGACCCCAATGTCTCCCTAGTCTCAGAAACACTGTCTCTGACAATTTCTCCCCAGTCCAAGGACACTGTGCCTAGCAATTACTCATGCATGGGGCCCAGCAAGACCCTTATCTCTCTTCCTGGTGTAGCTACACAAAGCTGGGTGAGAGAGTGCTGGGCTGCTCAGGCCTCAGCCCTTAGATCATGTCTCTGGAAGCCTCCCAATTCCTTAGTAAGCTCCTGTCTTGTGAGAAAGCTTTCCCTTGTTGCAGAGCATTTTCTAATCAGGACAGAGAGAAAGGAGTGTCTTGTCTGGCCCAAGAAGTTTTGTCCTTGGCTAGCCCAAGGACTCTTCCTCCTGCCAGACTCCCAAGACACATGCCTCTGACATCTCCCTTCCTATCTGGTTTACTCCCTATACTTTCCCATCCATAGCTCCCAAAGACACCTGGACCTTTAGATTACCTAATCGATATCCCTGGCATTCCTTTCCCATGCCCTTTTCCATATAAACCCTAACTCCATCCTCAGTCTCTCACAGGTTCCTTAAGAATCCTTGCCTGCTGAAAAGCGTAACAATAAACTGTTTGCCAACTTGACTTCAAGAATACTTGAGTCTGTGAATTCATTCCAGACAACCCCATCCTGTACTCCAGTCTTTGAGAGGTTTCAACTTCTCAGACTGCAACAAGATCAAAAGGAAGGCAGAAAATTGGGGGGAAATTTTTATAGACAGATTCTCAAATAAAGTTCTCATATCTCAAATATATAAAGAACTTTGTCAAATCTATAAGAATATGAGTCATTCCCCAATTGATAAATGGTCAAAGGATATGAACAAGCAGTTTTCCAATGAAGAAATCAAAACCATCTATGGTCATATGAAAAAATGCTCTAAATCATTTTTGTTTAGAGAAATGCAAATTAAAACAACCTTGAGATTTCATTTTACATTTATCAGATTGGCTAAAATGATTGAAGGGAAAAGAGACAAATGTTGGAGGAGATGTGGAAAAAATGGTACACAAATTCACTGTTGGTGAAGCTGGGAACTGATCCAACCATTTTGGAGAGCAATCTGGGATTATGCCCAAAGTGTTATTAATAGTGCCTATATATCCTGTGACCCAGCAATCCCACTAATAGGTCTGTTTCCCAAGATGATTGGGGGAAAAGGAAAAGAACCTAATATTCTAAAATATTTATAGCAGCTCTCTTTGTGGAGGCAAAGACTGGAAATTGTGGGGATGCCTGTCAATTTGGGAATGGCTGAACAAGTTGTGGTATATGACTGTCATGGAATACTACTGTGCTATAAGAAATGATGAGCTTAATGATCTTAGAAAAACATAAATAGACTTCCACAAAATAATGAAGAATGAAATCAACAGAACAGAACAAAGAGAACACTGTATATAGTAACAACAATATTGTTTTAAGAACAACTTGGAATGACTAAGTCATTATGACTATTATAAATACCCAAATTAACTACAAAGGACATATGAAGGAAGATGCTATCTGCATCCAGAGAAAGAACTGATAAACAGAAGTATGTATAGAATGAATTTATATGTATATACATATTTGTGTCTAATGGTAGCCATCTCTAGGGTGGGGGTAGGAGAAGGGAAGAAAAAAAGGAAAACTGAAGTTACATAACTTTGTTATTTATTTAAAAGGAATAGCAAGTTGTACATAATAGATTTGCAGTTTCACGTACAATCATTTTTTTCTCCCTATTCTATTATGTTATGAAAATGCTTGTTTTATTTCTTAAGTTCAGAATAAAATAAATAATTTTTAAAAAAAAATGCTTTCTTATCCACTCATACCAAAGATTCTTAACATTTTTTGAGTCATATACTCCTCTGGGAGTCTGGTGAAGCTTATGAACCATTTCTTAGAATAATTATTTTAAATATACAACATGAAATAACAGAATAAAAGAACCAACTATATTAAAAAACAGTTATCAAAATATTAAAAAACAAGTTCATGGATCCCATGTTACAAATCTCTGATGTAGAGGAATCATAGTGCAATGGAAGGAGGAATGGACATAGAATGAAATGACCTGTATTCCAATCTAGGCGTTGCCATTTGCTGTGGGCTCTTGGGCAAATCACTTTACTTTCTCATTGGTAAAAGGACAGGGGAAGACAAGAGAGACTCTAAGATTCCCTCCAATTCTAAATCTATGAACCTATGATTTTCAAGGTCCCTTCTAGCTCTAAAATCTGATGACTAAATATTTGGGTGAAACTCATCTTCCTTTGCGAATATGAAAGCTGAGATAATAAAACATTGTGATTTATCTTAGATCATATAGTAGTCATGCTCTCTCCTATGCATGTGAGTCCCATGTAATTTGAATCCTATCTCTGGCTGCACTGTGCAGGCCTAAACAAAATTTTAGCTTATACCAGTGATCTTTAACTTTTTTTGAGTGTATCATGGATCCCTTTAAAAGTCTGATGAAGCCTAGGACTCCTCAGAATAAAGTTTTGAAATTTAAAAAGAAACACTAAATTTTAGTTAGAGGTTAGTGAAAATAAAGACTTTTTTTCCCATCCAAGTTCATAGACCCCCTAAAAATCTTTCCATGAACCCCAGGTTAAAAACCACTGCATTAGACAATAGCACATTAGTAATCCTGAAAAAAATTCTTCTGAAGAGTTTACTTATGTAGGCAGATTGAACAAAAGGTATTTCTCTGTTTTAGAGGTGCACTGATCTCTTCTGGAACCCAGTCACCAGAAACCTCTTAATTGCCCTTAGGTGTTATATAATACCCAAGGACTAATAAATTGGATGTTACCTACTACTCGAGATTCCACGGAACAACAATTGTCTAATTTCAGCTGGTTCCCAGGTAAAGAACACAATTTTATCTAAAAAAGTTCTGCTGTGGCCAGGATCAATGAGGCTCCTACCTAGATGAAACCCATGATGCTGAGAATGCCCATATAGCTAGCCCACTCTGGGGATATTATTGGGACTATCTCCTGTAACTAGTATGGTAAGTGCTACCTCACTTATTTTTCTGTCATATATATGAAAACTACATATTTGAATATGATAAATACACACACACACACACACACATACATGAGATATGTATTTGCTACAACACTGGCTTTTGATTCTGTGATATTTGCAACTCCTAAACTTGGACCCTATGTAGTTTATAACTATTGCAATCCATGATCACTTTTTCTTTGTGCAGATGTGATAACACTAATATATATCTAGCATTTAGCTATCCCAGGTAAAGTCTAAGTAGGAATCTGAGCTGGACTCAGATCCTGATGGTTATTTGTACATGAATAAAGGGTCCAGTGATCTGTTTATAAGCCATTTATGTTTCACTGGACCAATTGGCCCAGAAGGTACTGACTTCCCAAACCATCCTACCTTCTAAAACTGTATTGTGAAAGCTAAGAGAACTCAAAGGTTGATGAGAGATGACTTAATGTTTATAGCCAAGGTTTCCATTTGTCTTTTTCATATATATGCATTTTGTTTTTGAATTATGAAGCACTTAAGAATGTCATTCATATAATCAAGCTGATGAGGTGGCTCAACATTTCCAACCTTGCTATGCATTTCAGGCCATTTCATGCAATGAAACTATTGCCATATATGTTCATTTTAACTGGGCTTGTTTCCATGTAATAAGAAGCTAAGGAAGAGGTAAAGATTTTAAATCATTATTTAAATAATTTTTCTATTAATATGTATAAATATATGTATAAATGTGTATATATCAAGACTTCATAATATGTGGATGCATTTTTTTTAAGTCACAACTGAATTTAAGTCACAGAAACTTATGAACATTCGTTGATGGGGTCTTGATTTGGGTAAGGAAGTAGGAGTCAGTCATTTTCAGAAAACAGTACAGAATAGATAGCAGAATATGAGAATTAACTGTGGTGGCTGCTGAGATGGAACTCAAGAGTCTTCTCTGATGGAGCTATACATAAAACCATCATGAACTCTGTATCTAGAGAGCATCTTTGAATTTGGCAGAAATCCGATCATATTTTTTTGTAGTCTTTGTTCCCATGGAACTCATTTTTAGCATAACAAAGGGAGGCATTCTTTCATTTGTGAATAGATTTTTTTTTGTTACTCTGGCCAGATCTCAAGTAAAATAAATATATTTTAATTTCCTGTAATCCCCTCTACAATACCAATGGATATTTCTCCAAGAGACTGAAATATCAAAACCTTTCCTGGACTATCAATTGTGGGATCACAGAATCAAATATCTGGAAATAGAAGGAATGTGTAGTAGGAACTGTCAGTCAGCTAGTATATATTAAGTGCCTACTATGTGCCAGGCACTGTACTAAGTGCTGGGAATATGAAGAACGGCAAAAAATAGCTCTTGCTCTCAAAGAGCTCAGTTTAATGGGAGACTACAAGAAAAAAACCATGTACAAACAAGATACATACATGTATATGTATATGTGTGTATATATATACACACATATACATATATATATTGGATGTGTGTATATATATGTATATATATATATATATATATATTGGATGTAGTCTCAGAGAAAAGGTGCTGAGGATTAAAGAGGACTTGGAAAGAATTCTTGCAGAAGGTGGGACTTTATCTGAGATTTAGATTGTGAACTCCATGAGAACAGGGAATATCTTTTATCTTTCTTTGTATCTCCAGTGCTTAGCATAGTGCCTGGAACATAGTAGGTGCTTAATAAATGTTTATTGTTTGACTATTGAATTTTTTGGTCCACTAGTGTTTTATTACATTCAAATTCTGAACCTGAATCACTAGAATGGTCTGAGCTAGGCCTGACCCAGAACAGAACCTCAGGGGACCATCTTTTCCAAATCCCTCATTTTACGGATGAGGAAGCTTAAGATCTAGGGATATGAAAGGATTTGCTCCAGGTCTCCCAGGGAATAAGTGGCAGACCTGATGCAGTTTTAGGAGTACAGGGACCCCAAAATACCGAGGTTCAGGGCAGAATTGTCTGGAAAGAATTCACAGACTCAAGCAGTCTTATAATCAAATGACAAAAAGTTTATTATAATGCTAATATGGTGGGCAGAACTCCTAAGGGAACTTGCAACCTAACAGGAGTGATGCTAAAGCTTATGTGGGAAAAACTTAGTGCATTGTGTGCCAACTATGCTAATTAGGTGGTGAACATACACTTTCTGTACCTCAACCACAGGCATCATTCACTACTGGTAACCCTGAGAGGGGTGTTTCTAAGGGGTCTGTACATTTATATGGTTATGACTGTAACAAGATAGACATGGGAAATGAGGTCTATGGCTTGACCTCTGGATTGTATACAGTAACTGTGGGAATCAATACATGATAGTTCTGCTGGTACTAGATAGTCCTGTTAATACAAGGGAAATTCTACAGAAGTCAGCTTGTTCTCATAACAGGGAGAGATAGTTTGCCTTACTGAGGCCTACTCATGATTTATTGCTAGAGACAGAGTCTTTGGGCTAGGGAGAGATATGCTCCTAGGGCTGTGCTCTGAGCACCCCATCGTTGCCATCCCATCTTTGGGGAAACTTTTTTTTTAAGAAGAAAGTGAGTGACTGCTATCTACTTACATATATTTCCCTAATCATCCATCCATCCATCCATCCATCTATCCATTCATTCTCAATTATTTCTTGAATAGCTAGTATGAAGAAAGCATTGTGCTAGACAGTAAAGAAGTCATGGACCCTAATTATCATTAAGCTTAAATCTGGGAGAGAGGGCTTTAATGTCTCAAAAATATTATATTATATTATAAATATGCAATAGTTATAATATGGAGTGGAATAAAATAAAAGCTTAAGATAAATAAAAGTGATATTTTAGGTTGTAGCATAGAAAGATAATTTCCATTTGGATGAAATCAACTCCTTTCAGTTTAGTTCAGTTCTATAATTAGAAGCACTTTGCAAACTTTAATGCACTACATAAATGCTAACTATTATTATTATTCAAGCACTATACTAGGCACTGGGATCAGGGAAATTTTTGTAGAGAAGTTTGTACTTAATCTGGACTTTGAAAGATGGCTATTTCAAAAGAGGGAAGGGGAAGGAGAGTCTGGACATATAGGACGGGAGAACAAGAGCAAAGGTACAAAGATAGGACAGCACTGAATATACATGAAGGTCAGCAAATAGTGCAGTTTGACTATAGCACATGAAGGAAAATAGTGTGAAATAAACTTTAAAGGCATGGAGGTAAGAGGCTATGGAAAGCCTTAAATGTCAAGCCGTGGCTAATATGGAAATACATTTTGCCTAACTTCATATGTATAGTGGGTATCATATTTCTTGCCTTCTCAATGGGAGGGGGAGGAGTAAAAGAAGAGAGAGAATTAGGTACTGAAAATAAAAATTAGAAATTAGAAAAAAAAAGAATGCTGGACTTGGCATCAGAAAACAACAACAAATTGCCAAGACTTTGAACTTTAATCAGTTGACAAGAGGAAGTAATTGAAAGTTCATTAGGCCAAGCTATGACATACCCCGATTTGTTCATGACAAACTGCCAAGCAGCAGTATGAAAGATAGGTTGGAAGGACAGTGTGGAGATTAGTACATTGGTTAGGACGCTCTTTTAGTATTAGTGGTAGGTGATAAGGAGGAACTGAACCAGAGAGGTAAGAACAAGGAGTTCATTTTCAAGATTGTGTCAGTGATCTGCCTGAAAGTATGATCAGGTAGACACATCGTGCCATTCCCCACTTGCTTCTCCATTCAATTTATATCTTTTTTCTGTGACTTGGAATCTTAAAAAATGATAGTTCTATTATGTCAAGCTTTATAGACTTTAGGGATCTATATAAATGGTGCCTGTTACCTACTTTTTCTAACCTAAAAACCTTGTCCTAGAAGAATATTATATTTTGTTTTTCCATAAGGAGAAACCAACATTTTTTGAATCATTTAAATGTTTCTTTATGATTTACTATGTGTTACTCATAATGTAAGATTTATGACATCATAACTGCTTTTCTAGGTTCAGGAAACTGTTGAGGTCATTCAAATAACGAAGTCAAATTGCTCTATGTTCAGGATGCATATTAAAAGATTCAAACTTTCCCCAAAATATTTATGAACCAAATATTTAGGACCTAAATTTCCCATGCCAATGTAAAAAATTATGTATATATATATATAATAATGTGTATATGTGTGTATATATATATATATAATATATATATAAAACTGGTCAATATATATTATTAGTTAATAATAAGGCTGAATCATTAGAATTAAAGATTCATGAAAAGTAGGGTCACTCCTTGCCCCGACTCCATTTTGGAACTACTAGGTCTTTTCTCTTTTTTATGATAGTGATGATAAAAAAAAATTACAGTTTCTGACTTGCTCAGATTTTTTGAAATTTTAAAAGAGATGCTATTTCTCCACTTTTCTCCTACTCCTTCCACCCTGCTTCACAACCCCTACAGATAGCTGTTAGAACTCCCACCATCCTGAACCACTCAGTGTTGCATCCTTATAAATTGCTTCAGCCTTTCTCTGAATGATCTAGCCATTGATCAGTTCAAGGGAAGCCCTGACAAAAAGAATTTGAAACATAGCCCAGTCTTTCCATCTTAAATTGTGCTCCTCTGCTGCCCTCTGCTGCAGGAATTGCTACAATCTCTGAATGTGCCAGAATAATAAAGTTTTCTAAGGTCAAAAAAGGGCTGGAACCAAGGGAGAGTCTATCAGGAACAAGCATTGAGAGAAGATGTGAAAAGAAAGAGAGGTGATCTGTACTTATTATAAAATAAATAATATGGTGAGAATTTGATTAACATATCTCTTGGGAATAAAACTTCTTTAAATCAAAGGAAACAAAAAAAATTCATAAATTATGTCAAGCAACACAGACTCTTTCTACATCTTCCTGATGAATATCTTGGCACCCAGTTTTTTATTTGTCCCTAGGCATTTGAAAGTAAAAAGGACTCAAAATAGAAAAAAGTTGTGAATTCTTCCATGACTGCTTTCTGTCCCCCTTTCGCAATTTCCCTCATTGCTAGAACTTTCCTTAGTAAGAGTTGCCTCCCATTATACCGAATGATACCTGTACATGTTCATATGATGCACTGAATGATGCATGTTCATGTGTGCATGTTGTCTCCATTAAAACGTGAGGTCCTTTTGAGCAATAACTGGTTTTTGCCTTTCTTTGTATCTCCAGTGCTTAACACAGTGGCACATAATACATGCTTTAATAAATGTTTGTGGACTAACTAGCTTCGAGTAACTCTCTTTCCAGGTAATTCTCTCTACTCCAAGATTCTTTTTGGATTCTTTATTCCTTTCTTAGAAGACTTGGGAAAGAGTTTATCAGCTAATCAAGCCACTCAGTAATGAAGTGATAACTCTTTCTTCTGTATATGGCTCTTAGAAGCTGAAATTCAGTCCAGTGGGTGGAAGATTTTTTGCCTTGCCTTCTAAACCTTGCCTTCTAAATTTAACTTTTCCTTCATTTGTAAACCTTGTGGGGTGAGTGGTGGGAAGAGCAAGCTGAGCAAACTCTGGACTGGGTTAGATCAAGACAACCCTTGCTGGTTTGTAGATGGAACAAATGCCTGAAATGGTACTGAGGGTTACAGTTTGGCAGTAATGGAAATAAGTAGAAGTTAAAGGGACTTTCTAATCCTACATTGGAGAGAAGTTTTCTTCCGTGAATTTTCTATGTCCAAAAGGCCTCTCCTGAAGAGAAGGCTCTCCTGAAGAGAAAAAGCTGACTACAGCCAATATTCTGGAAACCGGAAAATGCCCCTGTCTTTATAGGGAGAAAAAGAATGGAGAGATTTTGTTTTGTTTTGTTTTTTTTCCTTCTTTAATACTGGATGGATGAAGGGTCTGCCTTATTAAAAGAGCTGAAATTTAAACCTCTGGGCTCTAACCTAAAAGTCCAAGGGTATTAGGAAGAGAAGCCATATTTTGAAAGTGAAAAGAAGCTCTGCAACCAAATTCCTAATGAAGCAACATACCTGGCCAATAAAGCACAATCAAACAGTTGCTATGAGACCAATGGAGCCCCACTTCACGTGGAGCCCCTCATGCCACATGAGATCAGTGGGAGAGCAAGCCTAGCAAAAGAAATGCAATAATATCATCAAAAGCCATTAGCAGCCCTGCAGCATCAACTTCATGAGATTCCCCTCCATGTATGAGCCCCGGCCACATGCATTGCTTACATGTATGCCCTTGCAAATATATTCCCTAGGCATGTGTAATATTCTATTACAAATTCATGGTAGAATATGCCTCAGTTTCATAGAAGAAATGTTCTACTGCTACTTTTCATACTTTGCTTTATGAATAAATGCCTTTACTTTAAAACAGACACATTTGGTGAGGGCTTACTAATTAAGATTTGGAGTGGATTCAGACTCATAGTTTCTTGACCAGAGCTATTTTTTCTGAGATCCTAAATGCCTGAATTTTAAAACCTTTTATCTCCAACTGCATCTCTTTATTGTATTCATTTTTTATGTTTTTATTTTTTAAATTAACTAATTTGGTATTTTATTTTTCCCCAATTACATGTAAAAAACAATTTTTAACATTCATTTTTAAAACTTTGAGTTCCAAATTCTCTCCCTCCCACTTCGTGCTCCCTCCTCACCCCCTCACATTGAGAAGGCAAACATATTCAATATAGGTTACACATACGTAATCATATTCATTTATCTTTTAATTATTTTTATTTCATTAAATATTTCCCAATTACATATAAAAATTTTAACAATCATTTTTTAAAAACTTGATTTTTAAATTCTCTCCCTCCATCCCCTCTCTTTTCTTGAGAAGGCAAGCAAGTTGATACCAATTACACATGTGAAGCCATGCAAAATATATTTCCATATTAGCCTTTTTGCAAAAGAAAACACAAACACAATAAAACAATAAAAATAAAGAAAGCTCTGCCGCGCCTCCCCACACACAAAAAAATAAAAAGTATGCTTCAATCTGCGTTCAGAATCGATCACTTCTCTCTCTGGAGGTGGATAGCATTTTTCATCATGGGTCCTTTGAACTGTCTTAGATCACTGTCTTTATCAGAGCAGCCAAGTCTTTTGCAGTTGATCGTCATATAATACTGTGTACAGTGTTCTTGTTTTGTTCATTTCACTTTGCATCAGTTCAAGTCTTCCCAAATTTTTTTGAAAGCATCCTGCTTGCCATTTCTTATTTTGTTTTTTTTTTCTTTTAGGCAATTGGGGTTAAGTGACTTACCCAGGGTCACATAACTAGTAAGTGTCAAGTGTTTGGTCTGAGGTCGGATTTGAACTCAGGTCCTCCTGACTTCAGGGCCGGTGCTCTATCCACTGTGCCACCTAGCTGCCCAATTTTTCTATTTTCACATCAAGATTAAAACCATTTCAGGCATTCCTTTTTTTTTTTTTTTTTTTTTAATGAGGCAATTGGGGTTAAGTGACTTGCCCAGTGTCACACGGCTAGTAAGTGTCATGTGTCTGAGGCTAGATTTGAACTCAGGTCCTCCTGACTCCAAGACCACAGCTCTATCTACTGCGCCACCTAGCTGTCCCCCTGCTTGCCATTTCTTATAGCACAATAGTATTCCATCACAATCATATGCCACAACTTGTTCAGCCATTCCACAGTTGATAGATATCCCCTCAATTTCCAATTTTTTGCCACCACAAAAAAGAGTTGCTATAAAAATTTTTGTACATATAGATCCTTTGCCTTTTCTTTGATGTCTTTGGGATACAGACCCAGTAGTGGAATTGTTGAATCAAAGGGCATGCACAGTTTTATAGCCCTTTGAGTATAGTTCCACATTTTTCTCCAGAACGGTTGAACTAGTTCACCAACACTGCATTAATATCCCAATTTTTCCATATCTTCTCCAGCATTTGTTTTTTTTTTCTTTTGTGTTATGTTAGTCAATATGGTAAGTGTGAGGTGGTATCTCAGAGTTGTTTTAATTTGCATTTCTCTACTCAGTAGTGATTTAAAGCATTTTTTTTTTTTACATATTGATAGCTTTGATTTCTTCTGAAAACTACCTATTTGTATTCTTTGACCAGTTATCAATTATACAATGGGAGAATATGCCTCAGCTTCATACAGGAAATGTTCTATTGCTACTCTTCATACTCTGCTCTATCAATAAATGCCTTTACTTTAAAGCAGAAATGTTGGTGAGGGTTTGTAAAGTATGGTTTGGATTGGATTCAGACTCATAATTTCTTGGGCCAGGGCTATCTTTTCTGAGATCCTAAGTGCCTGAATTTTAAAACCTTTTATCTCGAACTGCAGCTCCCTATTTTATTCATTTACTTTTTAGTATTATTTTATTAATTTCATTAAATATTTCCCAATTACATGTAATTTTGGCCCAGTTCCCTATATATTTGAGAAATGAGGCCTTTATCAAAGAAACTTGCTTTAAAAATTTTTCCCCAGTTTCCTGTTTTCCTTCTTTTTGGTTGAATTAGTTTTGTTTCTGCAAACACTTTTAAATTTTGTATAATTAAAATTATCTGTTTTACTTCCTATAATCTTCTCTATCTCTTGTTTGGTCATAAACTTTTCTCTTATCCATAGATCTGACAGGTACAGTATTCCATGCTCCCTTATTTTACTTATACCACCTTTAATGTCTAAATCATTTATCCATCTTGACTTTATCTTGCTAAATTGTGTGAGATGTTGGTCCATGCCTAGTTTCATCTAGTTTCTGCCAAACTGCTTTCCAATTTTCCCAGAAATTTTTGTCAAAATTGAGTTCTTGTCCCCAAAGCTTGGATTTTTGGGTACTAGATTACTATGGTCATTTACTACTGTGTATTGTGTACCTAATCTGTTCCACTGATCTATCACTCTGTTTCTTAGCCAGTACCAGACTGTTTTGATGATTACCACTTTGCAATATAGTATGAAATCTAGAACTGCTAGGCTATCTTCCTTAACATTTTAAAAAATTGATTCACTTGATATTCTTGACCTTTTGTTCTTCCAAAAGAATTTTGTTTTTATTTTTTCTAGCTCTATAAAATAATTTTTGGTAGTTTGATTTGTATGGTACTGAAAAAGTAAGTTAACTTGGATAGAATTGTCATTTTTATTATATTGGCTTGACCTACCCATGAGCAATTAATATTTTTCCAATTGTTTAGATCTGTCTTATTTGTGTGAAAAGTGTTTTGTAATTGTGTTCTTATAATCCCTGGGTTTGTCTTGTCAGGTAGATTCCCAAGCATTTTATGTTGTCTGAAGTTATTTTAAAATGGCTTTTCTCTTTCTATCTCTTCCTGTTAGGAATATGTGTGTGTATGTGTGTATACTTTCTTTTTCTTTTTTTTTTTGGTGAGGCAATCGGGCTTAAGTGATTTGCCCAGGGTCACATAGTTATTAAATGTCAAGTGTCTGAGGCCAGATTTGAACTCAGGTCCTCCTGACTTCAAGGCCAGAGCTCTAACTACTGAGCAACCTAGCTGTCCCTATCTATTTATATATAAATGCTGATGATTGATATGAGTTTATTTTCTATCCTGCAACTTTACTGAAGTTGTTAATTATTTCAACTAGTTTTTCAGTTGATTCTCTAGGGTTCTCTAAGTATACCATTATATCTACAAAGAGTGATAGTTTTGTTTCTCCATCGTTGATTTTCATTTCTTCACTTTTTTTTTGCCTTACTGCTACAGCTAGCATTTCTATTTCAATATTAAATAATAGTGGTGATAATTGACATCCTTGCTTCACCCCTGATTTTATTGGGAAGGCTTCAAGTTTATCCGTATTGTAGACAATGCTTGCTCTTGGTTTTAGATAGATATTACTTGTCAGTTTAAGAAAGACCTCATTGATTCCTATGCTTTCTAGTGTTTTTAATAGGAATGGGTGTTGTATTATGTCAAAGGCTATTTCTCCATCTATTGATATAATCATGGGATTTTTGTTGTTTTTTTTATTGATATGGTCAATTATGCTGATAGTTTTTCTGATATTGAACCAGCATTCCTGGTATAAATCTCACCTGGTCGATGTGTGTGATCTTTGTGATATATTGCTGTACTCTCCTTGCTGGTATTCTATTTAAAATCTTTGCATCAATATTCATTAAGGAAACTGGTCTGTGGCCTTCTTTCTCTATTTTTGCTCTCCCTGGTTTAGGTATCAGCACCACATTTCTGTTGTAAAAAGAATTTTGTAGGACTCTTTTTTTTTTCCCCAAATAGTTTATATAGTATTGGAATTAATTGTTCTTTAAACTATTTGGTAGACTATTTTAAATATTTAATATTTTTACTTAATATTTGGTAGAATTAAATATTTGGTAGAATTTACTTGTGAATTTATCTGGTCCTGGGAATTTTTTCTTACACAGCTCATTAATGGCTTATTCAATTTCTTTTCTTTCTTTCTTTCTTTTTTCAGATACAGTTATTTAAGTATTCTATTTCCTCTTCTGTTAATCTGGGCAGCTTATAGTTTTATAAATGTTTATCCATTATACTTAGATTGTCAGATTTATTAGCATAAAATTGGGCAAAATAACTCCTATTACTTTAATTTCATCTTTATTATTGGTGCATTCACCCTTTTCATTTTTTATACTAGTAATTTTTGTTTTCTTCTCTCTCTCTCTCTTTTTTTTTAATTCACTTTTTTTTATTTACTTGACGGTTCAAACAAAAACGTGCAAGCTAAACAGAAGAGCATTCTTGATTGGCCAAACCCAGGTAGAGACCTGGAGCTCATTTCCTGGGTGCTATTTATTTTAAAATTTTGTTTATTTTATTTTTAATTTGTGAAATACTACAAGCATTTCCATAACATATAATAAAAAAAGATTGTATATGAAACTGCAAATCTGTTAATTACAACTTGCTGTTTCTTTTAAATATATAATGAAGATATGTAACTTTCTTCCCTGCTTTTTTCCCTCCCCCTCAACATAAAGATGGCTACCATTAGATGCAAATATATGTGTGTATATATATATGTATATAATCATTCTATACATTATTTCTTTTTCTGGATGCAGATGGCATCTTTCTTCATAGGTCCTTTGTGTTAATCTGGTATTTACAATAGTCAAAATGACTTAGCTGCTCAAAGCTGTGATGAAAACAAACTTTACACTATACAACTTTCTCTTGTTTCTCCTCATTTTTCTCTTCATTATTTTGTGCAAGTCTATCCATGTTTTTTTTTCCCTAAAATAAAGGAGCTCATCATTTCTTATAGTATAGTAGTATTCCCTCATGATCATATACCACAACTTGTTCAGTTATTCCTTCTCTCTCTCTTTTTTTTTTTAAGAAAAATCAACCATGGTTTATTTTTTTTTTTCATGAAACTAGCTCCTGGCTTGAGTCATTATTTCAATGGTTTTCTTACTTTCAATTTTATTAATCTTTCTTTTGATTTTTTAGGATTTCTATTTTGGTGTTTAATTGAGGATTATTAATTTGTTCTCTTTTTTTTTTTCTTCAGTGATCTGCTCTTTCTTTTATTGATGTATGAATTTAGAGATGAAAAATTTCCGTTAAGTACTGCTTTGGCAGCATCCCAAAATTTTGGAATGTTGTCTCATTTTTTGTTATTTTCTTTAATGAAATTATTGTTTGTATGATCTATTCTTTGACCCAATAATTTTTTAGGATTAAATTATTTAATTTCTAATTAACTTTTAATCTATGCTTTCAGGGCCTTTTATTAAATGTAATTTTTATTCCATTATGTTTTGAAAGGGTATATTTAATATTTTTTGCTTTTCTGCATTTGGTTGTAAGGTTTTTATATCCTAATATACGGCCAATTTTTGTGAAGGTTCCATGTCCATAAGAAAAAGGTATACTCCTTTCTATTTCCATTCATTTTTCTCCAGAGGTCTATCATACCTAACTTTTCTAAGATTCTATTTATCTCCCTGACTTATTTCTTATTTATTTTATGGTTAGATTTATCTAGTTTGGAGAGGGGAAAATTGAGGTCCTTCCCTAGTATAGTTTTACTGTCTATTTCTTCCTGTAATTAATTTAACTTTTCCTTTAAGAATTTGGATGCTATATGCCATTTGGTTCATATGTATTTAATATTGATATTACTCCATTGTCTCTGGTTCCTTTTAACAAGTAGTTTCCCTGCTCATTCCTTTTAATTAGATTTCTTTTTGCTCTTGCTTTGTCTGAGATCGTGAGTACTACCCCTGACTTTTTTTTACTTCAGCTGAAGCATAATAGATTCTGTTCCTGCCCCTTGTTTTAACCCTGTGTGTCTCTTTGTTTTAAGTGTATTTCTTTTAAACAATATGCTGTTGGATTCTGGTTTCTAATCCATTCTGTTTGCTCCTGGAAGTCAGATGAAGTATTTTTCTTGAAATTTTAATCATTAGAATTTTTTGAAGACTAAATATTAGAATTCCTGCTTTGAGTGAAAAGTTAGATACCTTTTAACATTCTTTTCTCTGTTTAGATTACATATGTAGGACAACCAAAAAAACAAGCACAAAGGCTTATTCAACATTATTCAGTGCTGAAAGGAGGTTCAAGAGAATGGGGACTAAAAATGGAGGTTATTAGTGACATTGGAAGACCAGCTTTGGTGGAGAGTTTTGCTTGAAAGCATAATGAATGAAAATTTTGAGAGACATAGTTTCTGAATAATTAATAATCAATTTATTGATTATGGCTAGTGAAAAATCAATAATTAGAGGTCAGTGGTTTCCCTCAGCAACCAAAGACAAATCTCGGCAGTCTCTGAATGCTTAAATACCCTTGGATATCTCTGACAGGTGGGAATCAACTCTGATTGGTTAACAATTAATGAGAGTGAATATTATTATGAGAGGTGGGCTTATTCTAATGAGGAGTTGGGGAAAAGAGACTTTAATGAGATTACTCTCGGACTAAGAGATTCATCTCTACCTAGTCCACCCCACAAAAGTTTCTATCCTCCACTCTATCCAACCTGAGTAGAACAATGGGACTGAATTCACCTAGATTGTGTTTTCTTTACCCTTTAACACAACTGAGCTCTCCCAGTTGGGTGGGTTGTCTCCTTGTCGGCCTAGTCCTTCACAAGGAAAAACAAAACAAAACAAAATGTCTTTGGGCATAAAATTGGTTATTAACTGAATAAGAAGATAATTTTTCTCAGAAGTCAGATTATAGGGGTTTATAGGAGAAAGACGTGGTGATGTTAACTGACTTGTTTTAGGCAAATGAATGCAGTCTTTCTGGATCTGGGTGATGAAAGCAAGGACAATAGCTTTGATGCAGTTTAGGGGTTCAGGGATCCTGGCACCCCAATATCACAACACGCTGGTCCTGCCCGAAAGAATTCAACCCAAGCCTTCTTTCAGTCAAAGACAAGGTTTATTAGAACATCTGCCATATTGGGCAGACTCTTAAGGAGCCTGAACATTCTCCAGAATCTGCCAAGATATTTTGAGCTGTTCTAACTTTCCCTGTAACCTCCATGAAGGAGGATTCAGAGGTGCAGAGGGAAGGGAGTAAGTGAGCCTCAGGGAACCAAAAAGCAACTGCAGTGTTTCCCAATTCCCTAGCGCTGAGGGAATTCACAGATACACTTCCAGATAGGGTGTCTGTCCTTGCCCTCTATGCTGCAGAAGGTGTACCCAGGTCCATGGCCTTGAACCCACCCAGTGTTGCAAGAGCCTGAGAGCTTCAGGCCGAGTGTGAGACAGCCTCATAACTGTCTACTTGGAGAGCGACCCCAACTGCAGAGCAAGAAAGGAAGGTAGGGGGGAGGCTTACATACCTTCCAGTGTTGGCTGGAGAAGAACTTGGGATTAGGCAGTTTCCCCATACGGGCGCAACACGTGGGTCCTGCCCAAAAGAATTCGACCCAAGCCTTCTTTAAGCCAAAGACAAGGTTTACTAGAACACCCATCATATTGGGCAGGCTCTTAAGGAGGCTGAACATGAGTAGCTGTTCTCTCTTTCCCTGTAACCTCCATGAAGGAGGATTCAGAGGTACAGAGGGAAAGGAGTAAGTAAGCCTTAGAGAACCAAAAAGCAACCGCAGTTTTCCCCCAATTCCCTAGCCGAGGGAATTAACAGAATTTAGCGTACACTTTCAGAGAGGGTGTCCATCCTTGTCCTCTATGCTGCAGAAGGTGTACAAAGGTCCATGGCCTTGAACCGAGCCGGTGGACCGAGAGCTTGAGAGCATCAGGCCGAGTGAGAGACAGCCTTGTAACTGTCTGCCAGAAAAGCACTTCCAAGCCTTGTGTGCTTGGAGAGCGACCCCAGCTGCAGAGCAAGAAAGGAGGGGAGGGAGGAGGCTTACATACCTTCCAGTGCTGGCTGGAGAAGAATTTGGGGTTAGGCAGTTTCCCTGTACGGGCCATCAAAATGAACATGCAGGTCCTGCCCGAAAGAATTTGATCCAAGCCTTCTTTCAGCCAAGGACAAGGTTTATTAGAACATTGTCATATTGGGCAGACTCTTAAGGAGTCTGAACGTGAGTAAGCAGTGGCTAGATTATAAGAATCCCAGCAGTGGCTAGATTTTAAGAATCTAAGCATCTCAATAGAGACAAGATGGACCTTACATACAGAAAGACTGTGGGAGGGACCTATGAGTGGCCAGTAAACTGGGGTGAACAGAACTCCTGGGACCTGGACCTAGTGGCCAAGGGAGAATGGAGCCTAACTAGGATTAAGGGTGGGAAATGGGGGGCCATAGGGAGGTAAGACAATGGAGGGGAGATTGGGGTAGCCACAATGAAAGGCCAGTTGATGGGATTATATCCTCAGGCAAACGTCAGAGATTTGGCCATGTGGGAAAGTCCAGGGCTTTTCCTTTCCGGGGCCCAGATCCCAACCCCATCAGCTTGAGGGAGGATCAGGCTTAAGAGGTCTTTTTCCAGACTAGGGATTCTGGAGTATGCTGTAAAACCCACAGAAAGCAGTAAGTGGAGACAAGGCAAGAAAACAGTCTGTCTGGAAGTCAGGAAGACCTACATCCAGGTGCCTCCTCTGACATACTTGCTGTGAAATCTTAGGCTAGTCAGTTAATCTCTCCAGTGTTCCAGAAGCAGAGCAGATGTCCATCTTCATTGGATAGGAGTCTCCTCAGCTATAGGATATCTGACTTCTCTACCAAGTCCCAGGAACCTCATCCTGCTGTAAGATCTCATCAGCCTTGGGACTTGAGAGCATCACTGCTCTCTGCCTTTTTTTTTTTTTTCTTTTTGGTAAGGCAGTTGGGGTTGAGTGACTTGCCCAGTGTCACACAGCTAGTAAGTGTCAAGTGTCTGAGGTTGGATTTGAACTCTGGTCCTCCTGACTTCAAGGCTGGAGCTCTATCTACTGCGCCACCTAGCTGCCCCACTGCTCTCTGCCTGATTGGAAGATGAGGCCATAATTCCAAATCTCTAGTTAAGGAGAGAGCCCAGCTCAGACATGTCCTTATTTCACACCCAGCTGCATTACTTTGGGACTTCTCTGACTGCCTTTTCCACTGTGCCCCAGTGGGAGTATCTTCTCCTTCCTTCTTCCTACCTCTAGCCTTGCTTTTCAGGTCCCTTTTGTTTGTTCTCTTTCTCCATTGGATAGTAAGCTCCTTGAGGACAGGAACTGTCATTTTTTTTTTTTTTTGTATTTGTATCCCCAGGGCTTAACCCAGTTCTTGGTACCTAGTAGACCCCTATTAAATTTTTATTGAGTGAACTGACTCTGAGTCCTCCACGCCTCTCCCCCAGGGGAAAAAAAAGGTTCTAGAACAGAGGTGGGGAACCTGTGGCCTTGAGGGCATAAATGGCCCTCTAGGTCCTCAAGTGCAGCCCTTTGAGTCAAAGGGTTCCCCAGCCCTGATCTAGAACATCCAGTTAACATTAAAGAGGAAATAATAACTGCTCTGACAGTTATTATGGGTGTGACCTTATGCCAGGTACTAACAATAACAATAGCTAGCATTTCTATAGTGCTTTCAGGTTTGTCAGTAAGCATTTGTTAAGCACCAAGGGCATGCCAGTGTCAACCTCCAGAGTTTGGTCTAAGAAAGACAGATTTAGGTTGTATTCCAATTTATTTCTCATTTCTCTCAAAGCAGGTGGGCATGCATATGAATGCAGGAGAGCAGCAGTCAGCAACTGAGTTCACTTTTGGGGGTCAGGCTGCACAGTTCATATATCCTTCCAATCCTCGCTGCTACTGAAGTCTAGAGGCTTAGGGGTGCTGGGACCCTGAGACACATGGGCCATGCCTGAATGAATTCAACCCAAATCTTCTTTCAGCCAGAAAAAAAGTTTATTAGAGATAAACCATACAGGCCAGACTTAAGGAATCTGAATATTAGTGACGCCTGTAGGGACAAGAGGGCGTGAGAAAATCTCAGCGTTTAAATGGGGGCTAGGGTGGATCTTATATATACTAAAGTAACTTTGGGTGATCAGAGGAGGGCCTGGGAAGAGGGTCTGGGTGACTCAGGGACAATTTGGATTGGAATGTCTGAGAGATTGAATAGACAATGGAAATAGATAATGAAGGGAACTGGAAGGAAGAAGTTTGAAAGGCAAAAAGTGGGGCTAGGGCTTTCAAAGGGAGATAAGAAGAAAAGTTTAAAGGTTTTCTGGGGCTTGTAGACAAATGGGAGCCAGATTCCCTTTGACGCAAGGCGCAAAGGTCTCAGCTTGGTCTCACACCCCATCACTATCACTCCATCATCATGGAAAAAAAATCATCATGGACCTGAAAAAAAAATCTCTATTATCAGACACCCCCCCCCCCCCCAGCTATATCAGACCACTCTCAGCATTGGGCCATCTAGGCAAAAGAATCTGTCTCCATCCAAATTTGAGCAGAACACAATGGGTTTCCCAACTTTAGATTAAATTCCATGCAAGCTTGGGTTGGGGCGGACCAGGAGTCAATGCAATCTGTCAGTAATGACCTGAAGAAAAATCAAACTTAAAGTCAGGACTTTGGGAGAAGGGGGTTGGGGGAAGCTCTGATTCTCCCCAATATATTTGTTATTAATAATCATTTTTTCACACCAGGTACTGTGCTAAAGCTGGGAGTACAAGGAAAGGCAAAAAACAACCCTTGCCCTGGAAGAGCTCACAGTCTAATTAAGAGAACAATACACATATAGCTCTGTGCAAACAAGCTACATATAGTATAAAAGAGAAATAATTTAATCCAGGGAAGGCACTAAAATTAAGAGGGATTGGGAAAGGCTTCCTGTAGAAGGTGGGATTTTAGCTAGGACTCAAGGAAGCCAGGGAAGCTATGAGGTGAAGATGAGGAAGACAGCATTCCAAGCCTGGAAGACATGTGGTGAAAGTGCCAAGAAGATGGGGTTTCTTTTTAGAGAAAAAGAGGACTGCAAAGATCTTTACAGATCCAGTGTGTCCTAGAAATCTTAGTGCAGATTTAAACTTTAATAACTTAAGTATGAATGCTACAACCTTACCAAAAAAACCTGAAAGGTAATTTAAAATGTAAAATAATGTTTCTTATTAAAATTGAACATAAACATTCTTGTGCTATACATTGATCTAGTCGATTTTCCAACTTTGTATTAACTTTTCAATATTTTTTTTGCTCAGTGACTGAAAGGATTGCATTTATAATTTTAGTCTTAAGATCACCCATACAAGGTTTTGATGTATATACGAGTTTTTTTCTTTCTTTCTATTTCTATTCTAAAGATTCATTTAACAAAATTTTGAGTTCCAAATTCCCTCCCTCCCGCCCCTCCCCTAGTCATTGAGAAGGCAAGCAACATAATCAACTATACACGTTAAGTATTGCAACACATATTTCCACTTTAGCTATCATACAGGACAGTTTTGACACGACCCCTCTAGTAAAAAAAAAAATAAGGCTAAAGGAGATAGATCAAGCACCCGAGGCGGCCAGTCAAAAGGACCTCCTGTACCCAACTACCAGTCTGATAAAATGTTATACAGCAACTGTCACACATGCGAAAATGCATAATGACTAGGTGACCTGTCTTATTTAAATAAAAATTCATCATTCAAAATGCACAGAACCAAATAAGTTTGAAAGAAATTTAAGTAGCTAAACTTTCAAATGAGGTGGGTTGGGTTTTTTTGTAAATTCATATGAATTTACATTATTTAAGTTATTAAATTAACTTATTATTGTTATTAATATTACATTAAGTTATTAAAACTTAAACTGCACTAAGACTTTTGGAACACGCAAAAGTTTCGCAGCACCATCAGTCTAGACCTGGCAGGGATTTTAGAGCTCTCCTCCATTCCCTTCAACTTCAGCCTTTAATAAGTGAGGACACTAAAGCTGGGCGGCTGTGATTTGCCCAGGGTCACAAGGATTGCGTCCAGCCGAGGCAGCATTTGAACCCAAAGCATCAGCCTCCAGAATCAATGCTCTTTTCTGAGACTGTTGACTCATCTAAGTAGGGGTAGGCGTAGACTAAGGTCCCTACCGGTTCTGACGGTGAATAACATCCTGCAGCTGGTACCCCGGGGCGCCAGCCTTGCCTGGAAGCTCCCAGGTCACTTTCACGGTTCTGCTCCCCCCAGCTTCTTCCCCTTTTCCTCCCCACGAGGGGCGGGGAGGTGAGGAGGGCTGCGCGCGCCCGGCGAGGGGGGCGGGGCCTTTGCTTCTCCTTCTTCTTCCTTCCTACTTTAGCAGCCTTAGACGGAGAGACTTCGGAGACTTTGCAGTCGAGCGCCGAGCAGTCGATCGCCCTTGCTCTTAGTTGCTCTCTGCCTCGCCTGGCGGGTGGCTCTTCGAGCAGCTGTGTAAGTGGAACGCAGGCCTGTGCGTGCGCGCGGGCGGCGCTGCTGCTGCTGCATCATAGCGGGCGTGGGAGTGGGGAGGCGTAGGGGTGCGGTTCTCAGCATCTCTCCATTTCCACCCTCCCCCCACTCCCAAGTCTTTCTTCCAAGGGGTGATGGATGAAGGCAGGAAAACCTACATTCCCCATTTATGCACATCTGCCCATGTCTCTCCACGTGGGGGCTGCTGTCCTGCTTTCTCCCCTTTGCAGTCCTCCTTGCGGGTCCGCAGTGAGGGTCGCGCGTGAACCCGAGTGGGCTGTGTGGGAGGCGATCCCGAGACTCCCCAGCCACCGCACCCCACCCGGCATCAGCCTTCAGGGCTTTTCCGTTTAACGTAGCAAAGAGAAAGTCTAACCAAGCTATTTCATTTTGTTTTATGTTTTTAAGGCAGAAGCCAATAGTCTGACATGGAGCATATCTTTACCCCGCTGGAATGCCTGCTTCCCACTGGTACTGTGCTTGTTGTTTCCCTGTTTTATAAAGTCATTGATTCGTCCCCAGACGTTTACTCGGGTAGTCACGGTGGTAGCAAGCACATCGGACCACTTGCGTTTGAGGTTTAGTGGACAGATTTACTCCCTATGATTGCAACAATTTGGGGGATAGACGGCAAAGCAAAATAACAGCTTGAAAGCATATTCCGAAGACGTTTATACACAGGCATCTGTTGGTGTGCAAGTAAAGTTTTTACAAAGATTGAAACAGGGTTTCGAATTCAGCACGTGGAATATTGCACCTGAGCTCGTGAAAACTCAGCAGGCTGCAGTCTCCTTGAACGGGCTTTTTTTTTAGACTTTGATTTTATATGTTTAAAAATGTCAGCTATGGGAAATGGCATTTTTTATTGGAGAGTTTTAGGAATAATGGCACAGATTGCTGATTGGCTTTTGACTTTTGAAACAGCATTTGGCATCGTTTCAAGGATGCCTTAGAGCCAACTTCAGTATCTATTAATATATGGAAAAAAATTCCAGTGACTGAATCCCTAGGCAGGAAATCTTATTTTATAAAACATGCCAATATGCACTTACAGCAAGTAATTTTTATGGTTCCTTGCTCCTAATTCCAAAAAAGCTTTGTTTGAAGTTTTTGGGCAGACTTGTCTGTTTTTGTAAACCATTTCAGCACCATAGTTCAGTTGTTTGTGAAAATTAAGGTAGTTTACTTTGTAATGCTAAAAATTGTTGGACTTTACCAGCCAGAAATGTGACCAAGATTACCCTTGTAAACAGTTTGGTGCTCTTCAATATGCTCCATTTCTAAACATTTTTTATTTTTCTAAGCACTCTGTTTACCATGGTTTAAACTGGACAGAGCTTTTACAGTAAACAAAGTAAATCACCTTTTCTGCCAAAATTCTGAAGCTTTTCTTCTTCTAAGTAGGAATTGATGTTTGCAGCTTAATGAATGCTAATTCTTGCTTATCCCTTTCTTGTATACTTGTGCACTTTCTATTTCCTTAGTTACATAAATCTAAATATTTTGGGGGCGCTGTTTTAAAAATGTTTATTTTCCATCTTCTGGGTTTTTTTGTAAGCAAATTGAATCTTGGTAATCTTTTAGTGACCAAAGTGCTTGGCCAAAACTTATCTTTGAATATTTTCATCCAGTCAGTGATTTTTTTTTTTTTATTTTAGGCAATTGGGGTTAAGTGACTTGCCTAGGGTCACACAGCTAGTAAGTGTCAAGTGTTTGGTCTGATGCCAGATTTGAACTGCAGTCCTCCTGACTTAAGGGCCAGTGATTTATCCACTGTGCCACCTAGCTGCACCAGTCAGTGATTTTTCAAGGAGTACTTGAACTTTTAGTCATTTTCACCAGCTGCACGCTTATGTTCCCAGTTGGTCAGGAAGAGTGCTGATGTGTATTACTTAATCTTAGGGAAACGATGAAATGTGTAAATGCAGAGAATAACAATACAATATAAGTTTCTCTGGCTTCATTATCAGTCTTCTAGAATCAAGATTGGCTATTTCATTGATCTGAATTCTGATGTCTTTTAGTATTGTTTCCTTTGTGTTATTGTGGCCAGTTTGTATATTATTCTCTTGATTCTGCTTTTTTCTCTCTGTATGAGACCACACAAGTCTTTCCATGTTTCTCTGAATACCTGCCATTCATTTCTTACAGTGCAGTCATATGCCATAATTTGTTCAGATATTTCCCAAATGATGAATACCGAACTTATGTGATATATATCACGTAACCATGTATACTACTTTTGCTACTACAAAAGTCTATTGGTTTAATTCTAGTGGAATGTATTGGCAATGTGTAGTCAGGGACTCAAAAGCCTAAACATATAAGTGTTAACCATTTACATTGTTAGGTGTTCATTGGTAATGCATAAACATGAATCAACTCTGCTTGGGATTGACTCTGGGATCCTTCAGAACATAGCATGAAAGGAGAGCTTGGACATTCCTGTAGGAGTCAGAATACAGTCAATCACAAGGTTAGAGTTATACTGCCTTTGGTCCAAGGTTGTTGGGAGGCCTATAGAGCAGAGTCTTATGAGGGGATCTTTAGAATGATGAAAAGATTAAAACAGAGCCAAGAATGGGTTTCTGAATATAAGAAATAGGGAATTGAGAATTAACTTCATAAAAGAACTACTTGATCCAGTATATCACCATTGCCTTTTAACTATAGTGTCTAAAATCATTTTTGGTTTGGATTTTTTTTTTTAAGTAGCCAGTACAATATTTAGCCTGCCAGTGCTGGACAGTGTTAGTTAACCTTTTCTTAGGATATTTCTAGAGTGAATATTACCCTCAAGAACCTTTCTGTCTACCTGTGGTAGATGATGGAATGAGGGGACCTGGACCCCTAAAAATCGTGTCTTTGAAAGCAACCTAGTCCCTGAATTTTCCCATACATTTAAGCAGCCCAGATCATTGGAACCTCCCCCCTCCCAACCTCCAGCCACCTGGCCCACCCTGATCACCTAATTAGCCTACTTTATATTCGTTTCACTGTTGCACCTGGCTCGCCCCAGACTCTTAATCCCTCAAAGATCCTTTCACTTTCTATCTGCCTCATCCTCATTAATTTGCAGATTTACTAAGAACTTCCACCCACTCCTACTGGCATTAAAAATCAACCTTGCCACTTGACTGAAAGTTTGTGTGTGTGAATTCATTCTAGGCCACTCCTCCTTGCATCCTGACCTTGTAGACTAAAAGGTCAGTACCCTTGTTTGGTGTAGATAAGGCCGGGAGATTGTTTTCCTTAGTCTTCTAGTTTGCAAGCTGAACTCAGGGGTAGGAACTTTATATCCCCCCTCATCATTTAGCACTAGACCTTATACATAATATGCCTTTGATAACTACTTTTAAACTTGAATTTCTGCTACATTCTTGAAAGCTATTGGGCAATAGTTACCTCAGTCCGTTTAATTTTTAAGTATTGAGAAGATACAGGGGGGAAACCTGAGCTGTTTACCTGTGTAAACAATATAGGAACAATTGGTACCTACCTTACTCTATCCTAAGGTCTTTGGAGATAATATATCTTCTCTTAGTTCCTTACCTGAGAGATCCAATAAGGTCTTTAAAAATTCCTGTGATAACTGGGGCCCATTTTTAGGTGTATTGAAAGTCTGTACTATTTAAAAAATTGGACTGCAAGCCTAAAAGGAATCTACAAAGATTTGTGTTGTGCCATCAGTAACATAATTGAAGGTCATACTTTGTTTTTATTAGTCCTTTGGCTGATTATTTCCCTTTTCCACTTCAGAAATATATTATTGTTAACTTGTAGATTGATTTCAGCATTAGAAGGGACCCCAGGGTCGTCTAATCCAACTGTAACTTGAAGCCCTTCTATAATATCCAGCCTTTCCTTGAAGTCTTCCATTACAAGAGAGATTTATTACCCTCTACTCCAAGGTTGCCTGTTCTCCTTTTACTGTCAGAATGTAAGCACCTTGAGGCCAGGAACTGTTTTAATTTTTCTTTCTACCTCCAGGGTCTACCATAATGTTGGGTTCTTGTTAGGTGTTCAATAAATTGGCTGATTGATTGTTTTGCATCAGTTTTTGTGGTTTGTGAAGTGTTTATATTGAGAAGTCTTTGTATTGTGAAATCTGCTTTCCTATACCTTCTACTATTGTCTGAAGTTCTGTTCTCCGTGTCTATGCAGAACAAAAATGTGAGCCATCTCTCGTATATGATATTGAAATATGTGAAGACGTCAATCATGATCTCTCTCCTGTTCCCAGTCTTTTCTTCTCCAGCTTAAGCAATTCTTTAAAATGGTTCTTTTAAACCAGACATGATTTCTAGGACTTGTACTGCCCTGGTCTCCTTTGCGGATATACTATAACTTCTCAGTGTCTCCCCTAAATTCTGGCGTCTAGAATAGGAAAAGGTTTTCCACTATGGTCTGACCTGGGCAGAGTGTGCTAGACAATCACCTTCATTTTGGGCCCTAAGCTTTTGTTAATTTAGTCTAAAATCTCATTTGTTGTTTTGACTGTTACATATTACATTATTGATTCATATTAAGTTTATATTCTGGGGCAGCTAGGTGGCACAGCAGATAGAGTACTGGCTCTGAAGTGAGGAGGATCTGAGTTCAAATTTGGCCTCAGACCAAACACTTGACATTTATTAGCTGTGTGATCCTGGGCAAGTCACTTAACCCCAATTGCCTAAAAAAAAAAAAAGTTTATATTCTACTAAAACCCTTTCTTAGGTCAGATCTGGCCTCAAACACTTACTAGCTATGTGACCCTGGGCAAGTCACTTAAATGTGTTTGCCTCAGTTTCCTCATCTGTAAAACAATCTGGAGAAGGAAATGGCAAACCACTCCAGTATCTTTGCCAGGAAAACCTTAAAGGGGTCACAAAGAGTTTGGGCATAACTGAAAAGACTGAACAATAACAAAAAACATGATTGACTGTTCAGCCCCATGCTGTACTTAATAACTAATTAAAAACAAACAATTTTTTTTGGGTGGGACTTTACATTTGTGCTTATTAACTCTTAACTTATTACATGACCAGATATCCTCTTCAGATTGGTTAAGTGACTTGCCCAGGGTCGCTCAGCTAGTATGTGCCAAAGACTTCTGCCTTGGGTTGAACTTGAGTTGGCTGGCTTTCTATCCACTCTGCACCACTACCTCTCTGAGAATACAAAACCAAAAATGAAGTAATCCGTGCCCTGAAAAATCCGAAGTTTGTAACCTCTTGTTCTGGCTTCTCTTGTCTCCCTAACCACACTCAAGTTAATGATTAGTCATTTCAAAATGGGCTCTTCTGTGTCCTTGAATTTTCTCCATCCCTGTTAAACTCCCTGTCTCTGGTAATGAATCTCACCATTCACCTACTTGACTCTTCTTCTTGACCAGCCAAGTATGAAATAATAAAACAGTCTTTATTGGACCCACTACACCTTTGTGCTGTTTATCTTCAATTGGGCCCTCACTTCTGAAATCATGATAAGGCTTAATAAGCCTTATTGACTTTCGAATTTCTCTTTGGGAGACCTCCTTTAGCCTTAGGTCACTTTTAGCAGATTACTTAGCCTCCTACTATAAGAAATTAAGCCCTCAGCCCGATGCTGAGAATTGCCTTATCTCCCCTTTTCCACCTCCCAGAATCGCTCTATGTATTTATCCCTCTCTTCATTTCTTCCGGTCTCTGAAGATGAGGTTTTCTACCCCAAGCTAAGAATAGCCTTGCCATCTAGCTCCTCTTTCCTTTCTCAACTTACTCTTCCCTCCAGAGCTCCAGTCTCATATTTTAGCTGTTTGCTGGAATACTCCCCCAGATGAATTTGTCAATGTAGCTTAACATAATTAAAATATGGTAGCTCAGTAGTATTGAGGAAAAGTCACGATGTTTTAGGTTACCTCTAGCCATTGTGGTTGGCTTCAAGGAGGACAACTGTGCTTCTCTGAGTATCCCGTGGTGCCACTGTCAGAATCATCTGACCCAGGAAGGAAATTTTTTTTTTTTTGAATGAGTGTTCTGGGATTTATATCCTGAAGAATATAGGTTTTATAGGGATATTGGATTCTATAAGGACAGAAAGCCTCAGGGTATGTTTGTATATGATTTTGGTAGTGTGTGGCCTGGTCTGCTTACGTTTGGAAAGTACCAATCTCTTGTCATTTCAGCTTCCGCACTTTGTGTGGACAGGGCTTTCAGGGCTTTTCTTCATAATCTCTGCACACAATAGTTAGATCTCATTTTACTTCTTGGTGACCCTGCTCAGCAGCAGCACCTTTTAAATCCTAGTTGAATGGACCTTTGTGGATATTGGCCTCAAAATCTCATGTAAGTTCTCTTGTCCCTGGCAATGAAATGGAAAAGCATTTGCTAAATATGACTGTTGCTAAGCAATAAAGATACAAATAGAAAATTGTTTTCATGGAACTCATTCTAATTAGGGTAGACCACATATAGGAGACTTTCATTGACAGGACAGGTGGAGAGGCCTCTGCTGGTCCTTATGAATGAATAAAGTTGAAGGAAAAAGTCCAGGAATTCTTAAGGTGCATTGGCAGCTTCCCTGTATGTCTAAAAAGCCTTGTGACTGATGGTGAGGTCTACCCAGTTGTTCTACCCAATATCAGAAGGATTGTGGTTGGATTATGATTTTCCAAGCAATTTGAGTGGCTGTGTCCCTGATTGAAAGTATGTCACTAGTTCCTAAAATGCATTGAGTTCGTCAGTGGCATAATGGATAGGCCCTGGGTTTGAAATCATGAAGCTCTGGGTTCAGAATCCCATCTCAAACACTTAATAGCTATGTATCTCTGGACAAGCTACTTAACCTCTCAATGCCTCAGTCTCCTCATCTGTAAAATGAGAGGGCTGGATTTGGTAGCCTGCAACATCCCTTTCAGTTCTAAATATATGATCCTATGCCTCTATGATCTGTACTTTAACACTTCGGTGACTGTGTGGTCATTCTGTGCTATGTGCAGATTGTTGCCCATCCTTGCCTTGAGGGGCTTTTGTCCATGTTTTTGTGTAGATGAGTGTGTTTGAAATAGAAGATACTTCATTATTCATTCCCATATTTAGTTGTGTTTTTTATTTTGCTGTTCATGTGACCAACACTTAGCTGTTTTTAAGCTCCTAGGGAACAAGGTCTCAATCCGTTGTTATTGTTCAGTCCCAGAATGGAGAAAGGGGATCTTGGTTGTTTAATGTATGCTTGCTTGTTAATACATGTCACCTCCTGTTTGGCTGAATAGCTTGAGGCAAGTTATTCAACTTTGTTGTGTTTTTCTTTTCACAGAAATTCTTGAAGTTGCTTCTGTATGGGTAGGTTGGATTTAAATTAAGGAGGCAGCTGTTCCTGATATTTTGTATTACAATAGATCTCTCTGGCTGAGAAATAGATTGCAAAAATGGTAGTAGTCTTTGGACTACTTTTAGATTAGCCTTCTGTGAGTTCTCAATCTGTGGTTCAGGAATTTGATTTGAAGAAAATAATATTGTGATAACTTTATTTTCTTGATTAAGCTGTGTATCTTATTAGAAGGAGGAGTCCATAGGCTTCATCAGACTTCTCTAGTAGGAGTCCATGACTCACAGAAAAGGTTAATTCCCCCTGGCTTAGTGGCTTTGAAGCTTCCTGTTTCCTTCTGTAGAGACTCATATCTGCCTTGACAATCACAGTAACTTCTCAGTGGAGCCTTCTGAAAGCCTCAGTGGAGCAGCTGTACACAGAGGTCCTAAAATTCTAGAGCTTGGTGGTTTCAAGCTAGGTTTGATTTGTTTTCATTTGCATTAGTGTTTTAGCCCCAAACTTTTAGGGTAGTTTCATACTTCCCATACCTTTTCTCATTACTTTAGAAAAAGATGATGATCAGGTTGGAAAATATTGCAGATAAACTATTCCTGTTCTAATGATTCCTATGTTAATGAGTGTAACAGCTGACTCTATAGCATCATATCCATTCATAATAACATTCAAAAATGACAGCTCAGTGCATGAAGCAAAATAACTGAAAATACCCAAATTGAATACTCTTGCCAAGCTAGCAAAGTTTCATGGCTACTTAAAAGTTTCTTCACATAGGCATCTTATATTATAAGGTTTATTATCTTCACAGTCACAAGAAATAGAATAGATGAAATGCTATTAAAAAAAGGATAATTGAACATTGAAAATGACTGCCTGAATTTCAGAGGGTAGTCTAGTTTTTACTAGTACTACAAAGTGAATGGTGTTTAAAAAGTATATTCTTACAAAATATCAAAAGCTTTTATATGACATACAGATTTATGTGTCAGGAAGATTCAGTACAGGTAGCTGTAACTTACATTGGATTACTTCAGACAGCCAACCAAACTAATTTAGCACTAAATTTGAAAATTTTACTGCTTGGGGATCAGTGAATTTACAAGTTAAGGTTTCACTGCCTACGCTGGTCTATGTATATCTAAGATCCTGAATGAATTTTATGTGTCTGTATTTTTATACTAATTAAAAGCAAATTAGAAAACAACACTCATTTTTTCCCACCTGGAAGAAGGGGAGAGTTTGTTCTAAGTTTTGTACTTTGAGGCAGAACCATAAAAATTCCTTCTGAAACACATTTATAGGTACTATGTGTTCTGAGAAACACTTTGAAATAGTTTATGCTGTTCCTCCTGGCTGGGCCCAAAGGTGGAGCCTGTGGTGTGGGTCAGCTGATTTTCTTGCTGATGGTAGAGGGCTTTGAGCAAGGAAGGTTAGTTGGGGTTGGATTAGTGGACTGGGAATCACATGACCACAATTAAAGAAAATTTTTTTGTTTTTCTTTAGACTTATCAAATAACAACATAATTCTGTATGCATCAAACAGAAAAAAGAACATTGTATATGAAACCACTAATCTTTCTTTATGACATTTTCTTCTTTTTTTCCTCTCTAAAGCATATACTAAATTAATATTATTATTATTGTTATTATTTTTGGTGAGGCAATTGGGGTTAAGTGACTTGCCCAGGGTCACACAGCTAGTAAATGTTAAGTGTTTGAGGCTGGATTTGAACTCAGGTCCTTCTGACTCCGGGGTGGGTGCTCTATCTACTTCACCACCTAACTGCCTCCATTGTATTAGTTTTAAGACCCATTCCCACTACTGATTGTCATGATTGCCGGGGGAGCTTTGACCCAGGTAACCTACTCCCCCATTCCCTTTCTGAGAGCTTACCATTATTGATGCTGGTCTTAGTGTGGACACCTGGTTGGCATAGTGTACTGCTGCACAGAACTGAGCTAAAGAGATTCCCTAGCCTCAGCCTCCCTGATAGTTGGGATTATAAGCCTGATTGGCCACTTCTTTCTATTATGACTTCCATTGTTATGCATTTGGGTATGTCAGCATATCAGTGAAAGATGTAGGCAGCCTTTGAAACTGAGGAATAGACTAGTGGTAATAGTTATGAGGGTTCACCCAAGATATTTTATAGGACTTTTGTTTGAAACTAAGTCCCACCCCGAAACAGCAACCAAACTATAAGTAGGTTCAATAGGTTTGTTTATTCTGTACTGTCTTCTGTCTCATCTTCCCCCCCTACCCAATTCTGAAACACTAACATGCTCTAAAGATTCCAGGCATTTCTCACTTAAACTGTTACAGCTCTAAATCTGCTGACTTTGGATGACTGTTTAATAGCAAGGAGGAAGATTGGTTAGGATCTTGGGAATCAATTAGGATATCTTTACGTTGTTTCATAAACCACTGGAAAAATCCAGGAGTGTAGCGTAGTCCAAATAACATTAGCTAATGTTTGAATTGACTGTAGCATGTTTGGAACGCCATCTTCTATTTATCTCCCTTGTGGATCTAGGTAGGATTATAGCCTCCTCAGTTCTAGTGGTTGACGTAGTCAGCCTAGCAGGTTAGGCAGCAGGAATAGAGTGCCTTGGTGGGAGACAGGGAAGCTTAAATAAGTCACTGGACAAGGCTATACTCCTAAAATTCTTATAGCGATGACTTCTTGGGTCTGGTTGATTAATATCACTGGCTGGAAGGGTTTGGGGCATTACATACCAAATCAGTAGTGCAGTATTAAAGCCAGTAGAATGAATGAATCCATGAATGAAAAGGTATTAAGTGCTTACTATGTGCCAGTCCTTGTGCTAAGTGCTGGGGATACACATAAAATAGCTAGACAGATTCTGCCATCAAGGACATTATGTGGTAATAGGAGAGACCATACATTTAGGGGAGTGGTGGCTAGGAAAGGGTGTTTTGGGAAGATGTAAAGATAAGGGAATAAACATTTATGTAATATCTACTACATACCAGGGGGTGTGCTAAGAGCTTTACAAAGAATATCTCATTTAATCCTCACAGCAACCTTGCAAGGTTATGTGCTATCATTATCCTCATTTTAAAGTTGAGGAAACTGAGGCAAAGAAGTTAAGTGACTTGCTTAGTTTCACAAATTTAATAAGTGCCTGAGGCTGGAATTGAACCCAGGTCTTCCTAATGCTAAACCTAGCACTCTATCCACTACTCTAGCATGCTTCTTCTAAAGCTGCTGTTTTGGTTTTGGAAAGTCACAGAGATGTTGAGTGGAATAATCTGGCAGTCAATTTACAATGGCTTTTCTACAAGCTATGGTAATGTTGATTTGATTGATTTCAGAACCAGAGGTTCTGGGTAGGGTAGGGT
Source organism: Vombatus ursinus (assembly GCF_900497805.2). Taxonomy (NCBI): domain Eukaryota; kingdom Metazoa; phylum Chordata; class Mammalia; order Diprotodontia; family Vombatidae; genus Vombatus; species Vombatus ursinus. Next base: position 2,958,305 of record NW_020954636.1, on the reverse strand, counting down.
CTTATTTTGGGAGAGGCTGAAAAAACATAGTCAGGTCTCCCAGCTCTTAGTTTAGTGAGGTTTTACAAAAACATCCTTACATCTGTGCTGGAATTCGAAAGCTTAGTCTCCAGAATATCTACTTCAAGGATATGGTAGCAGCAGTCAATGTAAGCCAAGAGATGGCCAGGGTGAAAGAGCATGGTGGGTCATTGGCTGGCTCGATAGAATGAGGCCCCACATAAGCTTCATTGTTCCCTTTAAATCTGACAACAAACCTGTTCAGCAGATTGGATCTATCCCCCCTGAGCATTGTGGATTTCTTAGCACCTAATGGTACGCTGCTGTTGACTGGTATGTGGTTCTTCATTGTGCTGCATCAAACATAATTATAGGTAGAGTCAAGATTTGGTCTGAATCAATCATTTGAACCCCAGAAGAGTTTGACAGCTCAGGCAAATTTGTTTTGAACAAGGGATGCCAGCCCTTTTAAAAATTAGGTTGTCAGCATGGACTAATTTCAGGAAAAGAAAAGCTATATAGGGTCATTCAATAAACATACAAGTATTAAACTGTAAAAGTCATTCATTAGTCTAAATTTTTATTTGAAGTTGTATTTCTCCTTGAGGGGTTTGGTAGAAAGACACTAAGTTAGGATTGGGAAGCTTGCATTCTAGTACTGGCACCATCATAAGCCAGCAATATGAACTTGGCCAAATATTACAATCCTAGAATTTTAGAGCTAGAAGGCAAGGTAAGGCAATAAGCCTTAAGTGCTTACTGTGTGCCAGGAACTGTGCTAAGCACTGGGGATACACATAACAAGCAAAAAGAAAAAAAAAAAAACCTCTGTCCTCAAGGAACTTGCATTCCAATGGGAGAAAATAGCACATTACAAGGAGTTGAAAGGGAGGTTAGGGGGAGATACCCAGAGGAATATGGTGGTGAAGTCTGGAGGGTCAGAAGTATGACTGAGAGGGGAATGAATCATGGCCTGGACTCATCCCCCAAATGTTGGCCCGAGGAAGGAACTCACTACTGGGAGCTCTAGTGCAACCCCCTAATTTTACAGATAGTTAAACAGCCCTGGAGAAGTTGAGTGATTTGCTCAGTGTCACAGTCATTGATGAAGGTTAAACTTGAACTCAGATCTCCTGACTCCTGGTTCAGTTTTCTCTACTCTATCAGCTTGATGTAGTAATCTCTATTTCCTTGTCTGTTATATGGGGGTGGGTAATAATCCCTTTTTTATCCACTTCACAGTAGAGGTGAAGATATAATAAGTGGAGGCATTTTACAGAATAAATAGTGCTATAAAAATGCAAAGCATGATTATTACTTGGGCTGGATTTGATTAATGTGAATTTTTGGGTAGTTTTTACTAGTATGCTAACGTCCTTACAATTAATTAGTTTCTGCTGAGTTTTCAAAAGAAATTTCAAGTTACCTCAACATTTATTCATTCTATATAGTGAATGAGAGGAAATAGTTAATAAAAATATTATATAAGACTAACATTACTATTTCCTTTGCTATTGAGAATTTTCTTTCATGACAACCTCAATTCCATTATTTATAGATACATAAAAATATAAATAATGGAAATAATTAATAAGGTTTTTGATGCCTCACAGTTAGTAGCAAGAAATACAGCAGTGTACTGTTCAAAATACCTTAATTCAGTCTGTCAAATTTCTGGAGACTTAAGTAATTTTCATTGCAAATACCTATTTAAGCTGATGTATGACGTTGAAAGCCCATAGAGTACCCAAGGACATGTACCAAGAGTCTTCAACTTATAAATGCCTAATTTATGAATGATAGGAGAATAGGACGCTCTCAAGAATGAAATCATGATGATAGAGGTATGACTGATCCCAGTAAAGAAGCTAAGGGAGAGGTGTCCAAGAGTGAGCTTATTTTATATGCAGGAGATGAATGGGAGGGCAGGTGACTAAAGATAAATGTAAAAGAAAGACAAAATCCTATGAGTATGGTATAGACTACCTAAAACTAAATTTGAATTGTTTTTTGATAAAATCTAAGGACATAGAAAAGCTCTAAAATATTTGAGGGGCAAGAGAAGGAAGGGGAAAGTCTAGGGGAAAAGGAGAAATGGGAAAGTAGCAATTCAGGGAAGGTGGAACTACTTAACTTCTATTTCCTTTTCTTTTCCTTTCCTTTTCCTTTCTCTTCTCCTTCCTTCCTTTCCTTTTTCCCTCCTTCCTTTCTTTTCTCCCTTCCTTTCCTTCCTTCCTGCTTTCCTCCCTCACTCCCCTTCCCCTCAAAAGATAGGTAAAACAAAAGAAGCTAAATTCAAACTCAATGAGAGACAGTTATAAAGGTCCTTCAGGCATATGGAGTATAAAAGAGTACTTGAAACAGGACTTTAAAAATATTTTGGTTTTCAAAGAGACAAAGAGGTAGAAGCTTCAAACTATGTGAGCTTGAAGTTGATTTGTAGAAAAAATGATAGGAAGGTTATGATTAAATAAATGATTAAAGGTCTCTCTGTAAGCACTTAGAAAAAGAAAGTTATGATCATTATGAACCAATATGGGTTTATTAAGAACAACTTTTGCCAAATTAAATTTATCTCTCTTTGTGACAGGATTGCCAGGCTGGCAGACCATTGGAATGCCATAAACATTAGTTTACTTGGATTTCTGCAAGGCATTTGACACAATCCTGATATCCTTGTAGACAAGATGAGAAAGAAGAGTTAGGACAGTTAGGACTATGTGATAGCACCATTAAGTAGGTTTAGAATTGGTTGAAGAATTGTAGAAAAGATCCCTGCACTGAATTCAGAGGGGCTTCTGCTTCAGAAGTTGGACCAGTTGACTTCAGGCCCTTTCCATTTCAGTTCTGTAATATTCTAGGTACATTTGGGTTAAAGAGACTTTTATGATGTGGCTGGACAATCATGATATTGCCTTCTTCTTAAGTTCATTTCTAAATTCCTTTTTTGGATGTCAGAATCCATCCATCCAAAGATAGATTTTATTGTTCACTTGTTTTAGTTGTGTCCAATCCTTTTTTTTTTTTAGGCAATTGGGGTTAAGTGACTTGCCCAGGGTCACATAGCTAGTAAGTGTCAAGTGTTTGGTCTGAGGCTTCATTTCAACTCAGGTCCTCCTGACTTCAGGGCCGGTGCTCTATCCACTGTGCCACCTAGCTGCCCCTTGTTGTGTCCAATTCTTCATGACCCCATTTGGGGTTTTCTTGGCAAAGATAGTAACATGGTTTGCCATTTCCTTCTCTAGCTCATTTTACATATGAGGAAACTGAGGCAAATAGGGTTAAGTGACTTACCCAAGGTCGCATAGCTAGTAAGTGAAGTGGTCTTCTTGACTCCAGGGCTAGCCCTGTATCCATCGCATCACATAGTTGCTCTGAAGATAGATAAAGCATTTATTTAAGTACTTACTATATGCTAAGCATTTGCTTAGAGGAACATATCACATAAAAATTCCCAAATGGGAACTGGAGAAGAAGATATATGTTGTGGCATATTAAGAGTTGATAGAGTAGTGTTCTGAAGACCCAGGCCATGGCAAGATAAAAGAAAATCTCATGTACCAGAGCTGATGGACCCAGGGTTAGAGTCCAAGGTTACAACAGGAGGGACAAGAATGAAGGGATTAAAGCAGAGAAGGTATGTTGTGGAGACAGATGGAAAGTGTACTCATAGTGTAGAGATTACGTATAAAAAGTAATATACTATCAATAGTCTAAGAGAATATCTAAGAATTGGCTTCCTGTTTTGGATGAGATGGATCTCACCAACTCACATGGCTTGCCCTTGTGTCTAATTGAGATTTTTCAATTTGTAGATTTTTTAAAAATTTGTTTAGTGACATGCTCAATTCATTGATCTATTCTTTCTCTCTTTTATTAATTGAAGTGTTTAGATATGTAAAATTCTCCCCAAGGATGCTTTGATTACATACCAAGGATTTTGGGATGTCTCATCATTCCCTACCACAATATGTCCTAAAGTCCTTACTATCTGCCCCGGCTCTGGGCCTTCCAGACCCCTGGGCATTGCCATCTGACCTACTCTTGAACCTCCAGAATCTTACTTTTTTACCCTGCTGTTGTACTCTTAGGACTTACTTCCTATTCTAGGCATCTTGCTGATGACCTTTCTTTTATATTCAGAGTGTGAGCTCCTGAGAGCAGGTACTGTCTTGCTTTTTCTGTTTGTATCTATAGCCCTTAGCACGGTGCTTAGCAAATAATAAGACTTTAAAATGCTTTTTCATTCATTCTCAGTTGTGTATGAATGAGTTACCATGTAAGATGTATTTAAACACATGTAATAACAGTATTTCTGTTGAAGTACAAACATTGTGATTACTCAATACATTTTCAGAAAGAGTTTTAACTAAAAAGAATGAGGAACACGGAAGATTTCCAATGTGTTTCCTCCAAGTTAGATACAATAGAGAGTAGCCACAAAGAACAAAGAATAGTAATATCTGAACCATCCAGAATTTCACAAGAGACAAAATGCAAAAAGATTCAGTAATGAAACCCATGACCTCAAATGTCTATATGCCCCAAGTTTAGGCATCAAAGAAGAGGAACTAAAGATCCTAATCAGGCAAATTTGATCTCCTAGCTATCACTGAGACTTAGTGGGAACAAACCCATGATTGGACTGTGGCACTGGATGGCTATACCTTATTTAAAAGAAACTGTAGGTAAAAAGATGAGTGGATAGCATTGTATCTTTTAAAATATATTTTTAAAGTATCAGAGGAGGGAAGTATGATGGTGAATATTTGGATGAAGGTCAAAGGAGAGCAAAAGAAAAATGGTTTTTGTTGTTGGAGTACATAGAGAAAAAGAAATGTACGAGAAGTTTCTGGGATAGAAATGATGGGAACAATGGAGAGAAATTCTAAAGTTTATGGTAAGACAGAAAAGTAGATTTCAGAGGATCCAGAGCAAAGAAATGAAGGTTCCTATGGAGTAAAATGCAGTAGGGAAAGTCAGCCAAGGAGGGATGGAAGATGCTCAAGAATGAAATTCTGATGACTTGGTGGAAAATAATTCTATTGGGGAAGAAAAGTAGGATTTGTTTTATGAAACTGATATGGATATAGTGAGGCAACTTACCAGCCAACTTAGATTTTAAAGCGAATACACAGAACATGGAGCAAAGCTAGGTACCAATGAATATGACTGTGGCATGGTTCTGTAAGAATGGTATCAGGAATGGTAAAGTTCAGAATGAGGGGGTCAGGCTGGTGTGGTGGTTGTTTGTAGTAGAAAATGGAAGATCAAAGAAAAAATGGTATCTTTGCTTGGAGTGAATGGGATAAAGCTACCTGATGAGAGAGGAGGGACTGCTCAATTCCTTTTTCCCCTTCTATCAAGGAAATTGAACTTTTTATTAGAAGTGACAGAATAAAATGACTAATAGGAGAGAGTTGACACAGCCACGATAAGAAAGGCAATAGTAATAGGGCACTTCGCTGCCCTGGATTCAAGTCACCTAGCCTGGAACTACAGAATTACATCCTTGGGTCCTTAAAGTTCTGGCACATGGTTGTTGACTCTCCATCACTGGTGGTTGAAAACTCACAGAAAGGTATCACAAAGATAGAGGACAAATGTCCCAATTTTCAAAACAGAGAAGAGAATAGAATTTCCTTTAATGAGCTTGAATTCATTCCTTGGATTATTAAAGAGATGATTGGCAAAAGTCTAGATTGGCAAGCTACAAGGCAACTAGGTGATACACTGGATACAGTGCCTGTCCTGGAGTTAGGAAAACCTGATTTCAAATGTGGCCTCAGACACTTATTAGCTGTGTGACCTGGGCAAGTCACTTAATCTCTGTTTGCCTCAGTTTCCTCATTTGTAAAATAGGGATAATAATAGTATCTCCATCACAGGGTTGTTGTGAGGATCAAAAGAGATAATAATTGTAAAGCGCTTAGCACAGTGCCTGGCACATAGTAAGTACTGTGTAAATGTTAGCTATTATCATCAAAGGGAATTGATATTGACAGAGTGAGCACTTAAATTTTATCCTGTGTCTCTTTTCATTCTAACAGTGGTGTGGTCTCTAAGAGTGTCATTAGCCTCTTAGAGTCAGAAAGAATCATAAGTGATGGTGGAATCTTTCTCAAAGAGCCAATATCAAGTCTCTGTGCCTACCTTATAAAAGGGGTGGGGGTGGGGGGATGGTGGTGGTGGTGTCATGAACTTGCTGTTGCTTGCTATAGAGGTAGCTGATGGTATGTTGGGTAGAGTGCTTGGCCCGGAGTCAGAAAGAACTGAGTTCAGATCTATCCTCAGACATTTAATAGCTGTGTGACCCTGGGCAAGTCACTTGACTTCTGTTTGCCTCAATTTCCTCAACTCTAAAATGGGGATACTAATAGCATCTACCTTACAGGTCTGCTATGAGGATCAATTGAGATAATTTTTGTAAAAATGTACTTAACACAGTGCCTAGCAGATATTTAGCGCTATATAGTGCTTATTCACTTCTCTTCCCTTCGCTTGAAGTGGTGAGTGTCAGACTTGAGTTGAGGTTCTTTGTTTTAGTGGACCTATATTGGCTTTCTCACCATTTCCTCTGAGATCCAGTGAAGAATAGAAATATGTGACCCCACCCCCAGGCAGACTACCTTGTTTCATTGTGAATGGCTCTAGTGTGAAGTTTGGCAATGAAGGCTCACTTGGACTATAGGAACCTATGTACGGCAGACTGTTGATTTTGACAATAAATACTGCATCTTGCAAATATTTTGGCAGAACTGGCAAAATAGTGAAATATCAACTGATGTGCCAGCATCTAGTCCTTGAGGGATACAGAGTACACAGTGGTGCTATGATTGTGGAAGCTTTGGGAAGCTGGGACCCAGGTAATAAATCTATGTTGTTCAGACTAACACCCAGGCCAAGATACGGTAATCTTAAGAGAAAATTAATAGTGTAGGAAGCAATTAGGTGAAGCAAGGACATTCGTAACTAGCATATTGCAGGAATAAGGTGGTACGTGAACTAAATATATATGAATGAAAATAAATTCCTGATTATTTTTAATGGCAGAATGTAAGCATTCCAATTTCTTCTGTAAAGGATGTGAATGCCTATTTATCTTTCATTTTAAGAAACACTTTGGGGCAGCTAGGTGGCGCAGTGGATAGAGCACCAGCTCTGAAGTCAGGAGGACCTGAGTTCAAATCTGTCCTCAGACCAAACACTTGACACTTACTAGCTGTGTGACCCTGGGCAAGTCACTTAACCCCAATTGCCAAAAAAAAAAGAAAGAAAGAAACCTTTTTAAAAGCTTATTTAGTATTTTATTTTTCTCAATTACATGTAAAAACAATTTTTAACATTCATTTTTAAAACTTTGGGTTTCAAATTCCCTCTCTTCCTCCCTACCCCCTTCATTGAGAAGGCAAGAATTCGATATGGGTTATACACTGCAAAACATATTTCCATATTAGCCATGTTGTGAAAGAAAACATAGACCAAAAAAAACCAAAAATGCTCAAGAAAAATAAAGTAGGGGCAGCTCGGTGGTGCAGTGGATAGAGCTCCAGCCTTTGAGTCAGGAGGGCCTGAGTTCAAATCCAGCCTCAGACATTTGACACTTAGTAGCTGTGTCACCCTGGGCAAGCCACTTAACCCCAATTGCCTCACCAAAAAGCAATAAATAAATAAAATTTTAAAAAGTATGCTTCAATCTGTATTTAGTCTCCATCAGTTCTTTATCTGGGGACAGATAGCATTTTTCATCATAAATCCTTCAGAGTTGTCTTGGATCATTGTATTGCTGAGAATAGTTAAGTCATTTGTCGCTGATCATCTTACAATATTGCTGTTACTTTGTACACAGTACATTTCACTTTGCATCAGCTCATGTAAGTCCAGGTTTTTCTGAGAGCATCCTACTCATCATTTCTTATTTAGCACAATAGTATTCCATCACAATCACATAGCATAATTTGTTCAGCCATTCCCCAATTGATGGGCATTCTCCTGATTTCCAACTCCCTACCACCAGAAAAGAGCTGCTGTAAAAATTTCTGTATATACGGGTCCTTTTCCCTTTTGTTTTTTATCTCTTTTTGGATACAGACCTAGTAGTGGGACTGCTAGGACAAAGAGTATGTATGGTTTTATAGCCCGTTGCGCATAGTTCCAAATTGCTCTAAAGAATGGTTGAATCAGTGTACAACTCCATGAGCAGTGCATTAATGTCTCATTTTTCCCACATCCCCTCCAACTTTTATCTTTCTCCTTTTCTAACCTATTAGCCAATCTAATAGGTATGAGATAGTACCTCAGAATTTTTTCAATTTTCATTCCTCCAATCAATAGCAGTTTAGATCACCTTTTCATGTGGCTATAGATAGCTTTAATTACTTCATTTGAAAACTGTTCATATCTCCTGATCATTTATCAATTGGGGAATGGCTCCTATTTTTATAAATTTGACTCAGTTCTCTATAAGTTTGAGAAACAAGGTCTTTATCAGAGAAACATGCTTCAAAATTTTTTTCACAGTTATGATTGCTAAATGTATCTCTCCTTCCCCCAGTTTATTCTATTTTCTTCTTTTTTCACCCTGTCCCTCCCTCAAAAGTGTTTGGCCCTTCCTTTTATTACCACCCCCCCTTATATTACCTCTGTCTCCCTTCTTTTATCCCCTTCTCCTTTTACTTTCCTATAGGGTAAGATAGATTTCTATACCCAATTGAGTATGTATGTTATTCCCTCTTTCAGCCAAATCCAATGAGAGTAAGGTTCACTCACTCTCCTCTACCTCTTCCATCTTCCCCTTCACTGTAAAACCTTTTTCTTGCCTTTTTATGTGAGATAATTTATCCATTCTACCCCTCCCTTTCCCTTTCTCCTAGTGCATTCCTCTTTCTCACCCCTTAATTTTATTTTTTTGGATATCATCCCTTCATATTCAACTCACACCTGTGCCCTCTGTCTATATATACTCCTAACTGCCCTAATAATGAGAAGGTTTTTATGGTTACAAGTATCATCTTCCCATGGAGGAATGTGAACAGTTTGACCTTATTAAGTCCCTTATGATTTCCCTTTCCTGTTTACCTTTTTATGCTTTTCTTGAGTCTTGTGTTTGAAAGTCAAATTTTCTATTCAACTCTGATCTTTTCTTTCAACATTCACTTTTATAAGATTTTGGGTTCTAAATCCCCCCCACCATGGCATCCAATCTGATATAGGCTATACATGTACAATCATATTAAACATATTTCCACATTAGTCATGTTGTGAAAGAAGAATCAGAACAAAAAGGAAAAGCCATGAGAAAGAAAAAAAAAACGAAAAAAAGTACGCTTCAATCTGCATCCAGACTCCATAGTTCTTTCTCTGTATGTGGATGGATAGCATTTCCCATCATGAGGCTTTTGGAATTGTCTTAGATCATTGCGTTTCTGAGAAGAACTAAGTCAATCAATGTTGGTCATCACACAGTGTTGCTGTTACTGTGTACAATGTTCTCCTGGTTCTGCTCACTTCACTCAGCATCAGTTCATGTAAGTCTTTCCAGGTTTTTAATTCTTTGCCACCACAAAAAACAGCTCTGGTCTTTTCACCAAGAATGCTTGAAAGTCCACTATTTCATTGAATGTCTATTTTTTCCCCCTGAAGTAGTACACTCATTTTTGCTGGGTAGGTGATTCTTGGTTGTAATCCTAACTCCTTTGCCCTCTGGAATTTAATGTAGAAGCTGCTAAAACTTGTTATCCTGATTGGCTCCACAACACTCTTTTTTGCCCTAGAACTGTGAAGAGAATCCCCACTCCACTGGAGCTGCAAGCTCCGGTTTGCTAGTGCTCCTCATTGCCCTGGGATTGCCACTCAGGATTGCAACCTGGATCCAAGTGTGGGTAAAGCAAGAATCCTGCCTCAGTGCTAGCAAAGAGACCCTCTGTAATCTTCTTCTGACCAGTTGTTTTGAGCCCTTAATGTCTGCCCTTGCTGCTGATTCTATCATCCGCAAGGCCTGCTTCTGGTTTGCTGGGGCTGAGTCTGTGCTACCACACACAGCTTGCGCTTCACTCTTATCCAGTTGCAACAGACCTTTCCTTCTGACCTAAATTGTCTTTGGCTGGAAAACTATTTCACTGTGTCCTTTTGTGGGTTCTGCCATCTTGGCTCTGTCCTTCCTGTTTACCTTTTAAACATATTGTAGATATTGTTTTTATATTCTATTGTTATTATAAAACTAAAATTGACCAGTCACATATATACTTTTATATTTCATGCATTTTAAAATTTTATTTAAACAGACTGAATTTCTGAAGAAAATGTTTTAAATGTAGAGACTGTGATGTATTTAAAAATATTACTTGCATAAGGTAACCAAGCTACTACATGCATACAAAAAAAGAAAAGCATATTATTCCGATTGTATTCATTTTAGGGATGAAGGAAATTAGGATTAGAGAAGTTCAATGCCATGCCTATAGTCACACAGCTTAGAAGTGTAAGAGGCAGGATTCAAATCCAGGTCTTACCTGACTTTTCTACAATTGCTTCTTTTAAGTTATACCTTCATGTGATATTCTTTTAATTAGTGAAACAAATATTTAATAGGTTTTTGTCAGCAAAATCATTATCAGTACAAGTTATCTCAGCTGTGGTTTTCTATAAAGCTTTTAGTATGCAGATAACTCAGATCTGAGTCAGTTCAATTAAAGAACACCTGTAAGAAGGTTTTACCAATATTAATTCTGAGGAGTGTATTAACTAGGTCTTGATGAGTGCAAATAACTAATTCCCTGAAGTCACTGGATTATTTGAAGTTGCTCTGCATTTTTTCCCTTTGAATTGGAATCAGTTACCATATTTTACACAACTAGTACAATTTGAATACATGCCACCAATTCAGGGGAATTTGGTTTTCCACACTAATATGGACCCAGCTGTATGAATTAATCAACAGGCACTTATTAAATCATGTGTCAGGCACCTTTGCTAGGTGCTTAGAGACACAAAAACAAAAGTGAAATAGTTGTTTCCATATGGAGTTTTCTGTTGTTGTTTTTTTTTTTTTTTTGGCTAGGCAATGGGGTTAAGTGACTTGCCCAGGGTCACACAGCTAGTAAGTGTTATTATATGTCTGAAGCCAGATTTGAACTCAGGTCCTCCTGAATCCAGGGCTGGTGCTCTATCCACTGTGCTACCTACCTGCCCCTGGAGTTTTCTCAATTGGGAAGAAAACATGTATGCATATAGGTACATGTATAAAGTATATATAAGGCAATAAGAAGGTCAGTAAAAGCTGTAGCATCAGGAAAAGTTTCATTAACTAAATGGTACTTGAGCTGAATCTTGAGGGAAACTAAGGATTCCAGCAGATAGAGGTGAGGAATGAAGGCATTCTAAGCATAAAGAACAGACAGAGCAAAGGAATAGAGATGAGATATATATGGAGGTCATGTGTGAATCTGAAAAGGCCAGTTTGGACTAGTGTAATGTAATAAGGCTGGAAAAGTGAGTTGGAGCTATATTATGAAAGACTTTAAATCACTAACTGACTTTCATATATATATATTTTATAGAATTTGGGCAGCATTTCTCAAAGTAATAGAGTATTAAAATATTTTTGTGTTTAAAATATTTTGACAGAATTGTGTTCAGGTAGGAATGGGGGTATGTAATATCTCTCTGATATAGGGAAGGGTAGGGAAGTTTGAGAGCAATATTTGCATATTCTAGGAATCTGAGTCAGTCATTAGGGGATATTTTGTGAGCCACGTCTATGATACTACATTTCCTTTCTAAATTTTAATATTAAAATAGCATTTAAATTTGCTCACAGAAACTGTATTTGCCAAGCAGAATATAGTTCTGGAAATGTTGACTTAATATGTACTAATTTAACACTAAAAGTATACACTAAAACTTTATGATTTAATCTTTGGTTCATAAGGTACTTCACTAGCCCGTAGGGTTGACATTATGAACGTCAGTTTTTATTGTGCCATACTGAAAACCGACTTCTAGGTATTTGAACTTCTTAGTTGTTTAGGCTCCTTAGTAAATAAATTGATAAGTATACAGAAATAGAGACAGCTAACTATGCTAGAATAATCAGACATTTCCCTTGTATACATAATTTTGAGTGTGAATGTCTTATGAAGTGATTGTTTCCTTTTGTATCTGGCATCTTATTACTAGCAACGGAGTATTTATTTACTTGCTGGATTCTCTATTATAAATATTTTAAACCATATATATTTTTTCAATTTTTGCTTCATTTCTGTCTAAAAATACAAAACAAAGTAAAACTCTCAGCCTGCCCCCTTTCCTCTCTCCTCATTTATATCTTCTGTCTTGGAGATAAAAATTTCTAAAAGCTCAACAAGCAATAATCTGTAGCTTTGTTGCTTGATTCCTTTTATTTTTCATCAGTTATTTCTCTTCTTTCCCATCCACCCTTAGTGAACTTTCCACCTCTCCAATGCAAAAGGCCGAGAGCAGTTATTCTAATTATAATGTGTTTGGCTTTGTTATATGGTTCTTTTAATTTGTATTATTGCATTTATTTTGTTTATTGTTTTCCTGGTTTTGCTTTATGCTGATTGAGTTTTTATAAGTCTTCAAATATTTCTCTGAATTCCTCATACTCATTGTTTCTTATAGTGCACCAATATTCCATTATATTCATATACCACATTTGTTCATTCATTTTCCAGTTGATGGGCAACTCACTTTATTTCTGGTTCTTTGTTACCACAGAAGTGCTGCTGAGAATATTTTATTATATACAGGACCTTTTATTTTGTTTCTGTCCTTGTAGGAGTATATGCTCAGGAGCCTTTCCACCCCCCCATCATTTTATTTGTTGTTCACTCATTTCAGTCGTGTCCAACTTGCTTATTTTTTTATATTTTTTGGTTTTTTTTTTTTGGTGAGGCAATTGGGGTTAAGTGACTTGCCCACGGTCACACAGCTAGGAAATATTATGTGTCTGAGACCGCATTTGAGCTAAGGTCCTCCTGACTTCAGGGCCTGTGCTCTATCCACTGCGCCACCTAACTGCCCCCTCATGTACAACTCTTCATGACCCCATCTGGGGTTTTCTTGGCAAAGATACTGGGGTGGTTTACCATTTTCTTCTCTAGTTCATTTTACAGATGAGGAAACTGAGGCAAATGGGGTTAAATGACTGGCCAGAGTCACACAGCCAGTAAGCATCAAGGCCAGATTTAAAATCAGGAAGATCAGTCTTCCTGTTCTATCCACGGCGCTACATAGCCCCAAATATTTTTACTACATTCGTTTGTAACAGGTGATCTGAAGAAATTGTACTGTGTTTCTGCTGTTTCTTTTGTGTTCTCATGAATTTAATTTAGTATCTCTTTGTATTTGTTGTTTATAGACAGATTATTTGATTGTAACAATAAACTGCACAGAAAAATCAGATACCAATGCAGTTTTGTAATGTTAGAATGTTTGACCATAAATTTGGCATTTCTGTGATTGTGGGGAAATAGCTTCATCTCTGGGGCTGAGTTTCTTTATCTGTAATAAGGGGCTTGACACTGCCATCCTGTGACACCAGTTCTTGTGATTTCATGTTTCTTTGGCAGATAGGTCACTCCAAAGCTCTTTGACTTTATTTTTGAAGCACCCAAGGGAGATGGGAGAGCAAGGTCTTAGTGACAACCGATGGCTTAAATTTGAAGTCAACTAGTTCTAGTTAGCATGTACCTTTTGGCCACAGCTAGACAGTTAGATGGCAAATCTATACTCAATCCATCAAAATACACTTAATAAATGTTTATTAAATATGCCAATCACTGTGCTAGGTCCTTGGGTACTGAGAATAAAAACACAAAAAGGAAACAGTCTCTGTCCTCTGTAAAGGCTTGTGGGGGTGTTCAGTTTTTATAGACAAATATTTATCATGTACAAAGACAATGAGTGATTGAAGTGATTGAAGGGCACTTAGGAGCAATTAGGAGAATCCAGAAAGGACTCTTCTAGGAGGTAGTACTTCAGCGGATCCTTGAGCTAGGGATCCTTGGGATTGCAGGGCATTCCAGACTTGAGGCACAGCCTATGCAAAAGCGTGGAAGCCGGAGGGAAGGGCAGAAAATGGGCCAATTGGACAGCAATGTAACATCCTTGAAAAGGGTTAACATGTAATGAGCCATATTGGGAACACATAGGAGTTGGTCTTTCATCCTAATGGCAATGGGGAGCCAATGGAGCTCCTTCAGCAAACCAGGCCACATCTAAGCTTTAGGAATATCGGTTTGGCAACTGTGTGGAGGTTGGAGAAGATTAAATGTGAAGTTGTTGTAACAGACCGAACAGTAGGTGATAAGTGTGAACCAAGATGATAGCTATGTGACTAGAGAAAGAGGACCTTGCCCAAGCTAGAGTCAACAAGATCTGGTTTCCCTTTCTCAATCTGCAACTTAGTAGTTTCTTGTTTCTGGGCAAATTCACTGAATTTCTCTGGGGCTCATTTTCCTCATCTGTAAAATACCTATTCAAATCCGGCCTTAGACACTTGACACTTACTAGCTGTATGACCCTGGGCAAGTCACTTAAGCCCATTGCCAAGCCCTCACCTCCCCCCCCCAAAAAATGTTACCTTCAAAGGTCATCTTGTTCAACCTCCTCATTTAAAGACTTGAGACTTGAAGGCCCAGAGAGCTTAAGTGATTTGCGCAATGTCACACAGCTAGGATTTTGAGCCCCAGTTCTCTGACTCTTAGTCTAGCATACTTTACACTGATATCATGTGCCTGTGGTTTTTTTTTTTTTAATTTTTGTATCAGTTTTTGGTTGTTTGCTTGGTTTTTTTTTTGGCAAGGTGATGGGGTTCAGTGACTTGCCCAGGGTCACTCAGCTAGTGAGTATCATGTGTCTGAGGCTGGATTTGAACTCAGGTTCTCTTGACTCTAGGGCCGGTGCTCTATCCACTGCACCATCTAGCTGCTCCCATTTCTGAAAATATTACCTGTTCCCTAGATTCTTCTAAACTAAACTCTCTTTTTTAGCCCAGAAAGTTTACCAAAAGCACTTTGATTCAATGATAATGGTTCTGCTAGCACTCTGTATACAACATTCTCTCCTAGTAGTTCCCCTTCTTTGTGCTGTTGGGAGGAAGTGTGTTTCATTAGCTGTTTTCCAGGACCATTATTGGTTTTCCCAATTGGCCAGAGTTTGTCTTTCTTTCAGTGATACTTTGACTAGTTATAAATTTGTTCTGGCCTTAAAAGAGGGGAAAACCAACTATTCGAGCTGTAATATAGTCATACTTCACTTGGGATGTCATAGCTTTACTTAAGTCCTATTTGATTTTTATTTTCATATTCATTTCTTAATTTTTACCTCTTTCTAAGGGAGTTTCTTTATATTGAATGACAGTGTTTGGTTTGTCTTGACTGTTAATAGTCTAATTGTGTCTCTTGCCTTAAGTAATATCTCATTAACTTTATAAGCTATCTAGAGAATCAATTTCCTGTGTTTGTAATGGTATTCAGTCTGTAGCGTTTCCCCCAAAACTTTGCATATTAGCATTTTATAGTTAAATGATTTTTAAAAGGTTTCAAGTTATAAAGCATTTTAAAAAGCAATGTAAATGTATATTCTGTAATATCAGAAATATGGATATTCTTATTTGTGAAACAAATTAATAATTGATTGGAATCACACAGAAATTTTAATATTTCCAATGGTAAAATTATGTGACTTGATACACAAAATCAGTCTTTTGTGGTTTTTGATGCATTAACACCAGATGTTTTCAGTGGTTTTCCAGGAAAATGAGGTGTATTTGTGCATTAACTTCCCATTGAATGAATTTTATTACCTTTTTTGTTAGTAAAATCCATCAGAAAGAGTTATTCTTGATAGTCAGTAAACAGATGCTCAAACAAATGGATTTTATTTTGAGTGTATTCCATGTCTGCATCATATACCCTTTTCTTCGATGGCATAATAGATTCTCCCATAATGCTGGAATGTTCTTTTTTCACTCTTTTTATATGCCTGATTTCTAGTGAATAACTTTTGACTATTTCCCAGGTCAAGTTAAAGTTACTGTTCTTTAGGGTATATATTGACTCTGTAGGTCAACTCTATTTCTCTTTTCTTCCTTATGTAAGAATCATTAGCTATTAGGTTTGGAAGGAATGTTGGAGGCGGTAGTGGACTTACTCCTACCTACTTCAAGAATTCTTTCTATGGTATTTGACGACATTATTTCTAAGTGAAGTCTTTCTTGAGACCTCCTCTTCGCCCCCCCCCCGCCATATACCTTTCATTCATTTAGTTATTTACTTTATTTATATATATAATATACATATTTTGTAGGTTCGTAATAAATAATTGTTGATGGACTATTGACAATTTTCAGCAATAGAAAGTACTTCCTTAGATTTAGGTGAGACCTCCTTCCTTTTAACTCCATAGTTTTGGAGAAATACAAAAAAAAATTTTGTTCTTTCATATGATACCTCTTCAGATATGTATAAATAGTTGTCATGTCTCCTTTTAGCATGTTTTTCAGGCTTAAGAATCTCTGATTTCTTTAGTTTTTATTTTTTCTGATTTAGTTTCCAGACCTTTATCACCAGCCTCTAGATTCAATCAATAAGTATTTAATAAAAACTTACTATGCCCCAGAGAAAAAAGACTCCTTCTGGTTTGTCAGCTCACCTTAAATGTGGTATCCAAATTCAAATCAATGCCCCAGACCAACTATTGAATGAAGCTATCACCTCTGTGATGTGAGTGCTTTGTTTCTATAAATGTTGCCTAAGATAATCTTTGATAGCAACCACATGAAGAAGGCCTAGGGCAGTCTTCAGACATCCCACCAGAAATATGTCTCTCTGGGTGTACTTGTTAAACTAGGCAGCTAGTTGACACAGATGATAGAACTGTGAACTTGGATTCAAGAAAACTGAAGCTCAAACTCAACCTCAGGCACTGATTAACTGTATAAGTCTCTCAACCTCTGCCTGCCTCAGTTTCCTCATCTATAAAATGGTAATAATAATAGTGCTTACCTTTCAGCATTGTTGTGACAATCAAATGAGATAATATTTATAGAGTGCTTTACAAACCTTAAAACTATTATTATTGTCATCATTATTAGGCACATTTCTTTATCCTTTCCACAAAATGGTAATGAGAGGCATTGACACACTTTACTTGCCAACATAAGGATATGAGTAACAATAATGTCATGTACATTTTACTCTCAATACTGTTCTGGTAGCTTGGGGCCTGTAGACAACCTGTCCTTTATTTATAGTATGTTTGAGTAAGTTCAGTAGGTTAGTTTTTGGCAGCTGATAAATCCCTAGTAATATTCTGCAGTAAACTCAAGAAGGGAAAGTAGAATGAAGAGAGAGAGAAGTACAGTAATTTTTTTTGTCAACAAAGTTCGTAGCTTTAAAATTTAAGTATTAAGACGTTCCACGTGAAGAAGTAGGTCAAAGTGGCTGTTTCTTCTGGAATCCAGGTGGTCAAGCTTGGTTGATATTTATCATTTTGAATTATTCAATTAATATTTAAAAAACAGATATCTAACCATCACCATAGGCAGCTAGGTGGCACAATGGATGGAGCACCAAGCCTGGAGTCAGGAAGACCTGAGAATAAATCTGGCCTCAGACACTTTCTAGCTCTGTGACCCTGGGCAGGTCACTTAACTCTATTTGCCTCGGTTTCATCATCTGTAAAACGAGCGGGGGAAGGAAATGGGAAACCACTTTACTGTCTTTGCCAAGAAAACCCCAAATACGCTCACAAAGTGTTGGACGTGACAGAAATGACTGAATAACAACAAACCATCACTTCAAGTTAGAAATTGCCTTCTGAATAGGTAAATAAGTCATAGTAATAATACATGATAAATTACACAAACTTGGAATCTATCCTCTTGTAAAGTTGGCATTTTTATGTTATAAAAACAGTAAGAGCAGTACTTAGAATGACCCTGAGTTTAGCTTGTAAACTAGAAGACTAAGGATGACATTATGTCAGAAGGTATGGTTTGCAGAGTAATACGATAGTGAAAGGCAAGAAAGGGGTTGATTTCATTCTCTAAGCTGCCAGGGATGGCATTTCTGCTATAGCTGGTAATAAGTTATGACTTTTGATGGTTATTAGCATGCCTGATTGCTCCTGGTTGACTTCCAAGATTCACTTAGGCTAAAATCAAGTATCTCTTGTTTTATGATGAGTACCTTTTCAAGGAAAGGTTCTACTCTAATTACATTTAACAGAATCTCAAAGAGTTGTAAATACAGCATCTAGTCTCACCTTACTTGAACTAGAATCTTCTAATTAACATTCCTAAGAATTGCTCATCCAGCTTTTGTATGAAGATCTCTAGTGAGTGGGAACATTTTTCCTTACAAGGAACTCCATCCCACATTTGGATAATTCTAATTGTTAAGAAAAGATTTTCCTTAATTCACCTAAATTTTCTAAATTTTACTGTTTTCAGCTTCCGTTGATTGCTACTCCTTTTGCCAAAAGGAACCAAACAGAGCAAATTAGATCTCGCAGGCATGTGGCATCCCTTCAAGTACTTGAAGGGCATCTCATCACCATTGGCATTGTATACTGGTCACATCTAATTAAGGAACCAATGATAATAGTTAATGTTTGTAGTATTGATGGCGTTGGGATCTGGGCCCCAGAAAGGAAAAACCCTGGACTTTCCCACATGGCCAAATCTCTGGTGTTCCCCTGAGGCTATAATCCCATCAACTGGCCTTTCATTGTGGACCTCCCTGTGGCCCCAGGCCATTTCTCTATTCTCCCTTGGCCACAGTGGTCCAGGTCCCAGGAATTCTATTACCTCATAGACTACTTGGCCACTCCTAGATCCCTCCCATAGTCTTTCTGCATATAAGGTCCATCTTGTCTCCATTAAGATGCTTAGATTCTTATAATATAGCCACAGTTAAGATTCTTAAAATCTAGCCACTGCTTAGATTCTTATAATCTAGCCAATAGCTTATTAATGTTCAGATTCCTTAAGAGTCTGCCCAATATGATGGATGTTCTAATAAACCTTGTCTTTGGCTGAAAGAAGGCTTGGGTCGAATTCTTTCGGGCAGTATCCGCGTGTTGTGATTTTGGGGTCCCAGCACCCCTAAACCCCTAAACTGCATCAGTATCTGCCACCTGCCAGGCATTGTGTTAGGCACCTTCCAATCACGTGAGGTAACTTGCTTATGGTCACCCAGTTAACAAATTTTGCGTCCATATGTTTTCCCAATTTGCCTTAGTGCCAAATAGTATAATAAATTCTGACTTATCTTAAGCATCAAATTAGGAGTGACACATTTCACTTA
This sequence comes from Vombatus ursinus, assembly GCF_900497805.2. Lineage (NCBI taxonomy): Eukaryota > Metazoa > Chordata > Mammalia > Diprotodontia > Vombatidae > Vombatus > Vombatus ursinus. The sequence continues at coordinate 2,938,971 of NW_020954636.1, read as the reverse complement.
AAATATGATCAGAATGAATGAGGTCACTAAAGGAGTAGATGTAGAAAGAGAGAGAAAGAAGGACCAAGCTTACAGAGGAATCTGTGATTAGGGGGACAGGAGATGGATGATGAATCGGGAGAGGAGATTGAACACTAATGGTCAGACAGGAGAAGAAGCAGGGGAGAAGAGTGTCTTGGAAGCCAGTAGGAGAGAGAACAAGCAGGAAGAAGGAGTGGAACAGACCAAGGAGAAAAAAAGACTGAGAAAAGGTGGTGGTGTTTTTTTTTTTCCTTCTTCATACTATTCTAGTCTATATATTTACTATATTACTTATAGTATAGTATTATCATCATTATTTTGACTCAGACCTGTGTTTTCCTAAGCGTGGAAGAATTTCACCATGTGGAAACTCCATTCATAAATTCAGAATGGCAACTTGTCGGAAATCTATCAGGGGGTTGTCTGGGACATTCAGAGTTGGAGTGACTTGCCATTTACCATACAGTCAATTTGTGTTAGGTACAGGCCTTGAACCCAGGCAGGACTTCCTGATTCCAAAGTTGGCCACCTACCTACAACACCATACAGTAAGCATTTATTCCCGTCACCTGTTGTGTGGGGTCTATTTTGGTCCTCCACAGTAAATCCTTTCTGTTTTAAAATCCACATGTGAAAAAAGGAGCTGATATTTTTCTTTCACTGTGCTCTACATCGGTGATAGTTCATTGAGACTAGTAACACAGCAGAGATAGGAACTTTGATGTAGATGATATGAGGAAATTGTCTACAGAGTTATGGAAATATAAGGATTTCCCATAAACTAGCCTCTCCTATTGGGAAGAGACAAGCTATCATTTCTGCTTGGTTAGTAAGAATAATATTTGTGAGATAAAATCTGACATAATACTTTTGCCCTTCACTTCACTTACTTTTTGAAGTGTAAATGGCTTATGTTTAGGCAATATACTTGTTGTGAAATTCAATCATTTTTATGGCATGTAGAGTTAGAGCTGCTGATGTAGCTATTAGCAGATACCAGAAAAGAAACACTCCTTTGAGGCAGAGGATGCTTGAAGATAGGGGGTACTCTGTGGGTAATAGAAGCATTTTTATTCACTTGTTTACATTAAACCACATGTGACCTACGTGAGCTTAGATTCTAGGATGTGTGTGCCTAGACCCTGGCATGTGTACTTTTTAGGCAGGCTCATGATTAATAATAATAATTCATAAAAACATTATAAAATTTGCAAAGCACTGTACAATAGCCCTGGGAGATGGATGTTATTATTACCCTTATTATACAGAGAGGGCCACTGAGTCAGAGAGCGATTAAAACTCAGTGTCACATCTATTAAGGTTCTGAGGCTGTATTTGAAATGGTGTCTTCTTGACTCCAGATTCAGTGTACCACTTAGCTAGCTGCGTCTGTAACTCTCTGCTAACATTTATACAACAGTCACAGCACAAACAATAGAACCAGCTATAAATTCTTTGCAGGGGGTGGTCTTAGGGAAAGCAGGTCATAATATCATAGGACTATGGATTTAGAATTGGGAGGGCCCTGGGAGACTCTCTAGTTTAATCCCCTCATTTTAAAAATGAGGGAATTGAGGCCCAGAGATGATAGTAAGTGCCTTGCCTAAGGTTACATGGATAGTAAATGATAGAGGCATTAACTAATAATAATAATAATAATAATAATAAACAGTTAGCATTTATGTAGCACTTTAAGATTTGCAATGTGCTTTGCTTATGTTAACTCCTGTGATACATACCACTTGAACCCAGGCTGTCTTTTGGATGATTCTTATTTTGTGCTTATTATGTCACTGACTTAATGACCCTGTGATCTCTGGCTCCGACTAGGGAAGAGCCAGCATTATATTCTACCTTCCATGCTCTTTAAGAGGGGTGTGCATATGCGGGTGTGTATGTTAATTCTGAAATTCAGCACACGTGAAAAGGATCATTTCCATACACATCCAATAGCCTTCCAGAAGAAACTTTCATATGAGACTGTGAAGCTTCATTTAATAGGCTTCACTAAACTGTCAGTAGGGTCCGTGACACAGAAAATGTTTATGAACCCTTGAAGGAGATGTCTGGCATGTTGGATGGACCCTCTGTGGATCACCTGTGGAATATGAAGGAGGATCTCATAGAATGATAAGGCATGCATGGGTGGCATTTTTCCTCAGAGGGTTTTGTGAGAGGGTAACTATATCAGTAAGATCACAGACCGATCTGTTGAAATAATAATATAACAATAATAGCTAGCATTTATATAGCATTTTAAGCTTTGTAAAGCACTTTTTTTTAGTTTTTTTTTCTTTTTGGTGAGGCAATCAGGGTTAAATGACTTGTCCAGGGTCACACAGCTAGTAAGTGTCAAGTGTCTGAGGCTAATTTTGAACTCAGGTCTTCCTGACTCCAAGGCCAGAGTTCTATCTACTGCAAAATCTAGCTGCCCCAGCACTTAAAAAAAAAAAGAAAGAGTTATCTGTTATGCCAATTGTCTTGGCTGTGGATGTTTTCTGTGGTTGTTGCCTGTGCCTGGAATACTCTTCCTCCTCAACTCTGCCTACTGACTTCCCTGGCTTTCTTTATGTGTCGTCTAAAATTTCACCTTTTACAGGAAGCCCTTCCAAGCCTCTCTTAATTTTAGTGACTTCCCTCTGTTAATTATTTCCTATTTATCCTGTGTATAGCTTATTTGTATATGTTTGCATATTGTTTCCCTCATTAAATTGTAAACTCCTTGAGGACAGGGACTGTCTTTTGAATCTTTGTGTGTCCCTAGTGCTTAGCACAATAAACACCAAGTACATGCTGATTGGGTAATTGATGTAGTGTATATATTTATTTGCAAGAGGTAAAGGACTGTTTTTTGCCTCTTTTTTATCCCCAGCTCTTAGCCCAATGCCTGGCACTTAGTAGGCACTTAAAAAATGTTTATTTATTGATCTCAAAGGAGCTTACACTGTATTATGGACAGATGGGTAGGATAAACATTGCCCAGGGCCAATAGGTGTCTCAGTAAACACCATAACAGGGATGTGGCAAATATGAGTTTAGAGGAAAGAAAAATCACTGTCATCTGTGTTGATTCATAAAGAATTAGCATTTGAGGTTGACCTATCTGAGGTTGGGTAGGATTGTGATGGATAGAAGTAATGAATAAGAGCATTCCAGTAGAGAGGAATGGCACAAGAAAAGGCATGGATGTGAGAAGGTGCAAGGTCTTAATTAGTTAAACTTGTACAAGATAATTTGAGAAGGGAAGAGCACTCCCTTCCTGGCTATCAGTAATAGCTATGTGCATGAGGTGGTAACTAAACTGGAGCTTGAAGGCAGAGGCAACTAAGGATTTAGAGATGAATACTTTTCATCTGCACAGGGCACAGAATATACAGAGGCATAGAAGTGGGGGATAGAATGCCTTTCAAGAACAGCCATCAGGCCAGTGTGGCAGGAATGTAGAGTTGGTCTTCAGGTGGAATTGGCGAACAATTAAATATGGACTGAGTGTACATAATGTATGAGAGCATTGGGAGATATCATTGGCAAGGTAAGATGGGACCACATGTGGAGGGCCCCGAACACCAACCTAAGAAATTTTGACTGAAGATATTAGGAAACTAATGTCTGTTGAAGGATTTAAAGTCAGAGGGTGACAGGAGCAGATCAGTATTTCAAGAAGATGGATTTGTCACCTGTATGCAGGGTAGAGGAAAAGGGGAGAGATTGGAGACTAGGAAACAAACCAGGGAGAGGAGGTTTTTATGACATTTGACCTTATTTTCTAAAGAGAGGCAGTATGATTGCAGTAGAGATAGAAAGGAAGGGGTACATTTGAAAGGCTTTTCAAAGGAAAAGTTGACAGGACTCAGTGAATGATTGTGTTAGAGTTAGAAAGGGACGGATTGAAGAGAAATTGAAGTGACAAGAAAAATGGTGATATTGACCAAAATGGAAAACCTGGGAGGAGGAACTGGTTTGGCAGGGGGCAGAAGAGAGGTGGGGCAGGGAATGATTTTAGCTATAAACCAGGGGTTTGAGGTACTGTCAAGACCTATGGATTGAAATCTCAGTCAGGTGGCTGGGGGACCGGAGCTCAGGAAAGATGTCTGATTGAAAATAGAGATTTCATTTTACTAGGATCATCCTAGTGCATGAACAATTGTGCAGAAGATTCTCATTTAATAAGTTGTTTTCCTTCCCTAGAAAGCTTAAAGAAGGGTCTCTTGCTAAATATTTCAGGTAGACATTTAATTTGATCTATCTTACTCAAAAACCTAATTTTTTTTATTTTTAGCTATCATTAATATCTGTCAAAGAAGGAGCACAGGCTGTATAGTCAGTCAGTAGAACACAGTGGCTTTTGAATACAGGGTCATCTGAGTTGCCTGATATTCTTCAGAAATGAAGTACAAAAGGAAGTTACTAGTGTTGAATTTGGGAAGTCTATGCCTTTGAAGACTGAAACTTTGCTTTTAAAAATTATAACCATTTTTGAGAAAAAAATTTGGGAAATGAGTAATGTTTTTCAGCTCTCCAAATTACCTGTACTGGACATAATTTAACCTCATTGATGACATTAGCATTATTAGAAATATGAATGTATTGTGCTATTGAATATGAGACTAATATTAAAGTTTTGTGAGGGTATTTGTTTCTATATCTAGTGGCCCTAGGTGGCTGTAGTTTTGGAATTCTTTTGTCTTTTTTTTTTTCTCAAATAATTTTTTAGTCTATTCCTAATCTGTTAGGTGTCACTTCTTACTGTTATGAATCTACCTACTTCTAGGAGGGCCTTCCTACATTTTCTAATGTGTATCATCTAGTTTACTGTTAGCTGGAAAGTACTTACAATAAGAGTACATTGGCTTTAAGTTAAGGCCTGAGTGAGGGCTCTCCTGTGAGTAGAGAATCATAGAATCTCTAGAGATGATAAGCAAACCATGGTGTAGCAGAAAGGACACTGGCTTTTTAGGTAGAAGGCCTGGGTTTAAATCTTGACCTTGCTATTTTACTACCTACTACCCTTGGAACCAACTCATTTCACTTTTTAAATTCTCATGATGAAGGAGTTGGACTTAAATGAAAATACAGGAATTCTTTAGGATTGTAGAGTTAGCTAAGGAAAGGATCTCAGAGATGAGTTCCTTCCTTTCCTCCATATATGACCTCTAGATGTACTAAATTGAACAAACAATTATTAAGCACCTATTTGTTTGAGGCCCTGTGCTAGGTGTTGGGAATACAAAGACCAAAACAGAAAGGAACACACACACACACACACACACACACACACACACACACACACACA
>NW_020954636.1:2603216-2933647 GCF_900497805.2 Vombatus ursinus | reverse complement strand
ACACACACACACACACACACACACACACACACACACACACACACAGAGTGTCTGCCCTCAAAGGAGCTTAACTATGCTGGGGGACCCCACAAATAAGTAGTTAAATATGTACAAGATAATTTGAGGAAAGGAAGAGCATCCCCTCATTGGGTATCAGCAAAGGATTTATTTATGAGCTGGTAACTACATTGTAGCTTTGAAGGAAACTAAGAAGTTATTGATGAATACATTTTAGACTTAGAGCCCAAAGTGTGCCAAGCCAAAGAGGTGGGGGATCGAATGCTTTCAGCCAGCAGTCCAATATGTCTGAAATGTAGAGTTGGTCTTCAGAGGCCTTATAGTGATAGACTTCACAGAAGACTTACAATTTAAAAAGAGATTTGAATAAATAGAAATGATAAAACAAACCACAATGGATAGAAAAACACAAAGGGAGTTGTTGTTTGTTTGCCCTATGTTCTTAAAGAGGATCGTGACATCAGGAAGGTGAATGCTGTGACTTTCAAGTGAATTGGATTTAAGTGAGGGAGGACTGTGCAAAGTTACCAGCCTCACTTTCTCCTCCATCTGGGACCAGTGGCAAGATAGCAATCAGGAGATGGCCCCAGATGCAGTGGGAAGCATTGGCCTTTTTAAGTTAAAGTCTGTCCCAGGTTTCAAGAGTGGGGAGAAGAGAGAGAGATTACATTAAAAAAAAAAAAATAGAATGATAGAGCATAATGCCCTTAAACTACTTGCTTCTTAACCCAATGTTGCTTTAAGTTGTTAAATTCAAAGTGAACAGATAAAACAGTAATAACAGGGTCTGTATTCAGTGTAATATTCTATCCAATTCTTTTTTATATTAAAAACACCCTTCAAATTAGACCGATTCTAGGTAAATGTTATATAAATAACCACCTTATTTGAAAAATGCAAAGCATATTACAATTTATAATGTCTAAAATTTCCTACCAGAGCCAACAGATGAAATTTGTTTCCTAAATGCCATCACATTGAAATGAAATGTGAATATATTCGTTACAATGTATCAGCGGTATGACCAAAAAGTTTGGTTTTTAATGTGTATCTCAGGAGGATTTGCCAGGCCACACAGTTCAGTGAGTTCTGACTTAATTACTGGTTCAAGTTTACTGTTCTGCCTAATCAAGAGTTCCCTTTAAAGGTAGAACACAATGTGTGATCCTGGGAAAGCTAAGAAAATGATTGTATCTCTTCAGCAATGAACCGGGAAATTGGATTCCCTGTTCCTCAAACAGCTTTTGTTCCCTGCCCTAAACCCTGTCCCTAGCTTCTTTCCCCTGGGGGTCAGGGTTCCCATGCCTCTCCAATATTGTCTCTCTCAACCATTTCAAGTGTCCTTATTATCATTATTTAATTGATACACATAACTCTTCAGGGTTTACAAAACTGTCCTTAAAATAAATACAGGATCTAATCTTCGTGGCAGAGGGGATGGGGTGCTGAACTTGGTATCAGGAAAAACTAGGTTCTAATCCCTCAAAGATACTGGCTAGCTGAGTGACTCCAGGCAAGTCATTTGCCCTCAGCCCCAACTGCTCATCTGTAAAATGAGGGGGTTGGATTAGATGCCCTCTATGGTCTCTTTTATCTCTATGTCTATCACCTTATGAGCTTTGTAACACCTCAGGGAAGTAATTACTACAGACTTGATTACACCCATTTCACAGATTAGGAAACTGATAGAGAAGTTGTGACTTGATTGTGGTCGTACAACTAGTGTCTGAAGCTAAGTCTCCTCTGACTCCAAGTCCAATACATTTTACCCTGAAATGCACAATTAGTTGTGGAAGGGATTGTTTCTTCATACAAGTAAGAGCATTATGTTCAACAAGCGGTATATTTTATGTTCTCATAGATACAGGGGTGGGAACCTGTGGCCTCAAGGGCACATGTGGCCCTCTAAGTCCTCAAGTGCAGCCCTTTGACTGAATTCAAACTTCACAGGGAACAAATACCCTTAATAAAAGGATTTGTTCTGTAAAACTTGGACTCAGTCAAAAGGCCCCACCCAAGGCCACATGAGGCCTCAAGGCCGCTGGTTTCCCACCCCCCAGATATAGTTACACTACATATATTCAAAGTATGGATGGATCCCATAGGAACCTATGGATTCCCAGACGGATGTCCTGTAGGATTCTAAAACTCATCATTTCTAAAACAAAGCTCAAATAAAACTTTTTTTCCTCCCTCTTTTCAAACTTGTCTATTTTTGTTGAGGGTACTATTTTATAAGTCACTCAGGTTTCAAATCATGGCGTCATCTTCTTCTCCCCATTCTTACCCCACCTATGCACATCCCTTACATTTGCCCCGTTCTCTCCACTTATAGCCACAGCCTAGTTAAGGTTGTCATCATCATTCAGGAACCTGGACTTTTGTAATAGTTTCCTAATAGGTTTCCCTACTTCAAATCTCTTCTCCCTCCAATCCATCTTCCACGCAGCTTCAAAAGTGACTTTCCCAGTGCAGAAATCAGACAGTATTGCGTCTTTACTCTATTGCTTATCTCCACTTTTTCCTGTGTATATGTTGTTTATACATAATGGTTTGCATGTTGTCACCCCATTCAGCTGAGAGCAGTCTGATGCATGATAGGCACTTACTAGGAGGAGGGCTTGTTACCCTACCTCCATTTCCCTCCTTTATTCTATAAACTCCAGTGGCTTGAGGTTTATAAGGTGAACTTATTACCTGTAGGAACAAATGGACTCTTTTAATGTTCTTCACAGCCTGGCCCTACCCTACCTTTCCCGCCTTAATCCAAATTTCTCCCCTTCCCACAGTTTATGGTCCAGTAAAACAGGCCTTCTTACTGCTTCTCAAACAGGACATTCTGTCTCCTGTCCCTGTCTGGCTTTTTCAGCGTGCCTTGTTAGTGTTGCCTGTTGTAATTTCTGTTTTCCTTTAAGCTCCTTTAAATGCCACCTTCTGCATGTGGCCTTTCCTGGTTCTTCCTTCCTGATCCCCAGCTTTTTTCCTCTAAGTCACTAGTGCCTTCTCCTTCAGAGTTAACTTGTACGTGTTTTATTCGTATTTTGTAGGGCAAAAAAATGTATATTTTAGAGGGCAGCTAGGTGGTGCAGTGGATAGAGCCGGGAAGACTTAAGTTCAAATTTGGCCTCAGACACTTACCAGATGTGAGACCCTATACAAGTCATTTGACCACTGTTTGCCTAAATTTCCTCACCTGTAAAATAGGAATAATAATAACACCTCCCTTTACGTGTTGTGAAGGTCAAATGAAATCATATATGTGAAGTGTTTAACATAGTACCTGACATATAATAAACTATAATAATAAATTATATAATAATATAAATATATATTATATAAAAATATAATAATAAATGTTTTTATAATCATAATTATGTCAAGCCTACAAAGTCTCTTTAGTGAAACTATAGTAATATGAAAGAAGTTATCTTAACTATTCATATTGCTAAAACAATGTAAATTAAGCTCTCATATTGCAGATTATGACATGAAGTTTGTTTGGTAGCCTGTTGAATAAGTACAGCCTTATGTGCGCACCCACTAAACATTACAGATAGATAATGATTTGGGCCCAAATTGAGGAGAATGAGGACATTGGGCTTGATTTGCAAAATGGTGCTGTGCTTTCTGTTATCCCAAGCTGCCCACATTATATAAATGTCTATTTATGTATTTCTATTTCTGGAACTGTCTGGAACTGGAAATATCTATTTCTGGAACATCAGTGTTCTCCTGGTGATACATGGAACATTGGGATTTCAGGAAGTTTTAAATCACAACCTAATGGGTAATCGAAAGATGCAGGGGTGGTCCTAAGTAGGCTGTTGTATATTCTTAGTTTTGATTTCTGTGCAAAAAGTGATATAAAAGACATCATCAAGGGAATGTGTGTGTGTCGGGGGATGAACAGAGGTAGGGAGTAGAAGGAGTGCTAGGTTTATAATCAATCTTGGATCCAAATCCTGGTTCTGCTCTTTACTACTACCTGTGTGATCTTGGGCAAGTCATTGAACTTCTCTTGATCTCAGTTTCCTCAACTGTAAGGTGGAGTGGGGTCTTAGGCCCCTTCCTATTCCCACTCTGATCCCCCATGTACTGTTGGAAAAGGAGGAGGGCTGGTCATGTAATGAGTGAGAGATTCATTAAATATCTAACAGGACAATAAAACAATAGGAAAACCCAGCATGTTAGGTAAAATCTCCATGGAGGATGTTTTAGACAACAGGGATAAGAATCTGCAAAGGCTTGGGAAGGTTGGAAAGTGATGGAACCACTAATAAAGTATTTCAGTATTTGATGCCTAAAAAATAGTAGCTTTTTATTTTACTGCCCAATTACAAATTGTATTCATTGTTATCTGTTTAGCTTCTAGACATCTAAAGGGGAAAAAAAATTTCAGAAAAAACTTGTTCAGTCATTTTAGTCATTTCTGACTCTTTGTGACCCCATTTGGGCTTTTCTTGGCAAAGATACTGGAGTGGTTTGCCATTTCCTTCTAGCTCATTTTACAGATGAAGAAACTGAGGCAGACAGGGTTAAGTGACTTGCCTAGTGTCACACACTTAGTAAGTAACTGAAACCAGATTTGAACTCAGGAAGATCAGTCTTCCTGACTCTAGGCCTTGTAGCACTCTATCCATTGAGATACCTACCTGCCTTGTGAAAGAGCTTACATTGTATTAATTTATTTAAAAAAAATTATCTCAAAAAAAAAATCTCCAGAGGAACTATAGGCCCCTGCACATGTTGAATCATCCTGTAGCAAAATGGCTGCTTTTTTTTTTAGGCTGTTGATTGAGTCTAAGAAGGATGTCTGAAGATGTAAAATACAGGAAAGACCCTTGGAAGCAATTTTGTTTATCATGTTTTAGAATAAACCATTAATTGGAAACCATAATATTTTTCTGTTTTATGAGATGTCAGCATGCTCTGTGATCCTAACAGCTGGATAAACCAGCTTTACTTAGCTTTAGTTAGCTTTACTTAGGCTTTACTTACATGGTGCAAATTGTCCTGAAATATTTCTAACTTGAAAGTAATGCTTAGAACAGAATTTACAAAGAACTTTGAATTTTCAGAAAATTTCCTAGCTATATAGGTAGGAAAACTGAGACTATTGTCGAAATATTTGGGAGATACCCTGTTTTCCAGAGCTAAGGCCTAACAAGCAGGCTGTGCCCTGAGCATGGCATAACAATAATCCTTTGTGCTTAGGAAGAGCAAAGTACAGTGCATGGACCAGCACCAGGTGTTCACTGAGAGATTTAGGTCCCCCTGTTTCCCAGTGTTCACAATCACTGTCAGGTACTGTATTCCTGTTCCTGTCACAGAGCTCTGGTTTATACCTGGCAGGGTGGCTATGACCCCCAAGACAATGTCTGTTCCCACTGGGACTCAAGAATACTTGTATGGTCCCAAGAAATGCCAACCATGAGAACTGTCTCAAGATCTAAGTATGATTGTGTTGTGGTCCAGCCCTTTTCATGTGTATCAGTGGCCCCAGCCTCAGAAACTTCAAGCTCTCTTTCTTAGGTAGGGGGCTTCCATATGCACATGTCATTTTCCTCACTTTGAAATTAAATTTCTGTTCCTGTCCTGTTTGGCTCTGTTTTTTTGGCTTTGGCCACCCACAGGTTAGAGGCCAGTTCCAATCCAGTTGACATTATGAAGATACTTCTGAGGAAGTGATTCTGCATCTTTTACAGACCTATTTGACTCAATAGTATTAAGCTGGTATCTTAATTTGAGGAATATATTAGAATTCCTCTGTTGCAGCTAACAGTTCTTTCTTATTGATTATGCTAAGCAAAATACACAGTTTTCTTATTTCATTGTTAAAATTTGAGTTGCCAGAATTCAGGTTAATATAGTTTGCTTCAAAATAGTGTTCATTATCCTTAGGATCTTTCTTCATGGGTACAGGGACAAAAATGGGGATGTGGATACCTGGCATCAGGTTGTGTATATGCCAATTGGGGAAAAAAATAGTGCAGAAGAAATTGTAAAGTGAGCTTTGACCTGGAATATGTAAGGCACCAGAAGGCATTGATGGCAGCAGGGCCCCTCTAGTAAGGCCCAGTTTTACCTGCCTGGTAGATACTCTATCGGCTGTAGTAGACAAGAAGTTGCATTTCAGAAGGACTGAAAGGGTGGGTCTCAGAGATCCTTAGGTTAGAGAATTAGTGAAAAAAAGACACTAACTCAACTCTTTCCCCAGACTATACCACCTTCTCCCAGCTGCCTTGCTCCTTCCTCCCTAACCCTGCTCACTGATCAGTGAATCCCTACTCAAGATTGCCCTTTTTTTGAGCCCAAGCCATGATGTTTGCTTTACCCTCAACTCACTTCATTCTCTGGACTGTTCACCTTGCTATCTGCTGCCTTATCCATGTGAGACTACTCTCCTTCCCCTTCTAGCTCCTCTTTATATTTTGTCTTCTGTTGGAATATAAGAGTCATGAGAGTAGAGGCCATTTTGTTTTCTTCTATTTATATACGAGAACTATGGACTGGTTAGGGTAGAAATCATTATCTAAGGAGTCAGATAGCTGCTCTTTTGAAGTAAGAATTTACATCAGACATGGGCCCCAAACACTCCTGAGTGTAGCTTGAACCAAATTAAAATGTAATTCCTATCTGATTTTAATGTGTTAATGTACTATTAATAAAAGAAACATATAAATATATGTGTGGTTTTCTAAGTCAATGTGTAGCTCATCAGGATACTGAGGACACCACTCCTTCCTGAGGGTAAATCTGGCCTCAGACACTTAACTAGCTGTATGACCCTGGGCAAGTGACTTAACCTTGTTTGCCTCAGTTTCCTCATAGGTAAAATGGTCTGGAGAAGGAAATGGCAAGCCACTCCAGTATCTTTGCCAAGAAAACCCCAAATGGAATCATAAGGAGTTGTATATGACTGGAAAATGACTGAATTGATGAGGACAGTAAGGGCAAGAATACTTAAAAGGGAAGAGGGAGGACACTGATTGGGGCATGAATGGAGGTGGGGTGAAGTAACATTTATTTGCCTGCATTTGATCATTTGGAGAAAAAAAAACATATAGAAAGAACCTTGTCACAGAAAAATGTAAGTGGTATAATATTGATGTAATTATTCTCATGGATGAAATAATATGAATTTAACTATTCATCTTTGAACATTTTAAACAAGTGCTTAGAAAGAACAGTGAGGAAGATGTGAAAACTGACATATTTTTACGTTATAATTCTAGGAAATGCTTGCAAAATACCTTGGAAAATTTGTGCAGATGTGGTATTTAAGGGAAGAATTTTAAGGAGTTGTATACAGCACTGTTTTTTTTTTCAATGATATTCAGAGACTGAAATAGAGCTTATTTTTTTTTTTTCTACAGCATGGAAAAATTTATCATTATAAGCAGAAAAAGAACCTATTTTTAATGATAGTATGTACATAGAAGAATGAGTATAATTTACAATTGCAATGAAAATATTTTTATTTGGAACCTCCAGTGAGTACTTCTGTGTATATATATGTTTGTGTGAAATCCATTTTAAATTTAGTTACACACTTAACTAAGGAACATGAAAATGAAATATAAATTGGAAGAAAATAAATTATTTTAATAGTATATCATAACCACAAGTGTAAATACCAGCAGACTGTTTTTCTCTACAGTCAGACTTTTGTTATTAATAAAATAACACTTAAAAAAACTTCTATAAATTGATGAGTGTAAGATAACAAATGTACAGCTATGAACTCTTGGTTCTAATCTTAGAGGATTGGAAGTGGTTATTTGGGTAAAAGAAAGTTTGTCTTTTGTTTGCAATTACAAGCATCCTCATGGTGATGTTGCAGCTAGAATACTCAGGAAAGAATAACTTTCAAGAGTTTCCTGTATTTTTTCCTCTATATTAAATTATAATGGAATAATCTCATTCTTGATAAATGATCTTTGTAACTCAGGTTTCCCCCCTCTAAATCTCCATTAGAAAGTATTGCAGTTTTATGCTGCATTCAGTTATGTCATAATTTGCATAATGTTGATTAGAAGTGGTTGGATGTAAAAATGTAAATTGGATTTGGCAATCAAAAAGGCTGACACAAGTTGGTAATTTTTTTTTTGAATTTAGAAAAAAAATTTTATGAACTGTAAAATATGTGGGAAGTGAAAAATACATTAGTTTAATAAAGCCTGCAGTAAAGGGAGGCTAGCATAATACTTTAAAAAAAAACCTCATGCATTCATTTTACAGTAAGCATTACAGAATTAATGAAATATCCTATACTTTGAATATATATTTGTCATAGTATTTTGGGAGAGAAAGTTTTTGAAGATTTTACCATTAGAAATATAAGCAAATAATTTGATGTCTTTCTTGAAGGATAAAGAAAAGGTGATGGAGTTAATTATGTATAGTTCCAAGTAGCTTTAGTACCAGCAGCAGGAAATTAGCTGTTTGTGAAAACAGCATGAAATGTAATTCAGAGCAGCTGTCTAATTTATCAGCAAGAACAAACTGCTCATGTTTTTAAAGTGTACTCAATTACTAGAGCCACCCTTTTTGACCTGCTCAGCCTGCTAATGTTTGCTTAAAACTAGAAACCAAAGAAAGTTTGTCACCCCTTTAAAATAAGCTAAATGACTCATGGAGTCTAAGAATATTAGGGCTTGGACCCTTAGATATCATCTCTTCGGACACCTTTATTTTACAGATGAGGAAAGTGAGGCCCTCAAACTTGTCCAAAGTTAAAATAACAAAATTAGATGCAGAACGAAGACGAGATCTTTTTGGCTCCTAGGTCATGGCATTTTATTTATTTCTTTTTCAAATTTTCTGAGTGTGTTAAAGAAAACTCATTATTGTACCTTCTGACGCTGAGAAGGTTAGGCAGGCCACATTCATGTAACCAATTCATATTGTACTGTTGTTTGACATTGAAGTTGCAAGCCTTGGTCACTAGGTGCATTGTAAGCGGGAACTTGGGAAGAAAAAAACATTTTGAGGGAAAGTTAATGAATTGAGTTTTGGACATATTTAAGATACCTAAAGAACATTTAGTTTGGGGTGTTCAGTAGGTATTTGGTGATGTAAGATGGGAGGTCAGGAGAGAGATTAAGGCTGGATACATAGATCTAAGAATCATCTGAGTAGAAGTGATAATTAAACCCACTTGTATAGCAGGATTTCTTTATCTGCGGTCCATGGTGCACTCCCCAGTGAAGCTTGAACCAGATTACAAGGTAATTGGGAAATAGATAAAAATACACTAGGACATATTTAATGTTAATATGTGTTTTTCTAAATCAGTGAGCATCTGCAGGCATCCTTTGTATGGTTTAGTGTTCCCCTTTTCGATTTTTAGTTTGACACCACTGCTGCACGTTATTTTGTATTTTCATAAATGCTAATGCAGCAAATGGCTGGTCTTCCTAAAGAAGATTCTTATCAGATATTGAAGCTTAGGCATCTTGGCTTGAGTGAGTTAGTGAGGTGGGAGGGCACAAGTAAGTTGGGATTGTTTTTATCACCTGCAGTTAGAGTTGACTCTTATTCCTCCCAAATTCCTGACTCCCAGAGTCTTTCACCACCATGCCCCCCACACTGGTACCTTCTGCTGTGCTCCCCCTTGCCATGCCCCCAACTCTTTCTGCTTTTTAGCTTCCTTTTAATATGGTGTCTTACCCCATTAGAATGTAAACTTCTTGAAGGCAGGGGCTGTCTTTATTTTTTCCTTTTGTTTGTATATATAGCATTTAGCACAGTGCCTGGCACATAGTAAGCACTTAATAAATGCTTGCTGACTAAATTATGTTCCTAAAACAACAAACATTAGTCTACACACAGGGCTACTCACACACCTACACACCCACACCCTCATCCCCTCTCCCTCCCCCACCTTACTGATAGATAATAGTAGGTCTTTTGGAGAAAGGAAGATAAAAATCTGATAGATAATAGCAATAATGTTGACATTTACTTGGAACTTCAAGATTTTCAAAATATTTTATGCAGATTATCTCATTGGAGCCTTACAGTATGTTTTTGAGATAGGTACCTCGGTTATTGTTTCTCTCATTTTACAGATTGCATAACTGAGGTTTAGAGAAAAAAGTAAGGTAACCTGCCCATGATCAAATAGCCAGTATTTGTCAAAGGTGAGATCCAAATTCAGATCTTCCCTTGATTCAAAGTCCAACATTCTGGGTTCAAATTTGACCTCAGATCCAGAGCAAGTCATGTCATTTTTCTGGGCTACAGTTTCTTCATCTTTAAAATGAGGGGGTTAGACTAGATGACCTTGAAGATCAGCCTCTGTCTCTAAATCTTTGATCTTTAAAACTCTGAATCCCACCTGATTTTCACACTGTTCTCTCATGACCGTTTCTAAAGCCCGTAGCATTCTCCACAGATAGCCATACTGTTTCATGGTTTATTTAATGGGTCCTCATATCTCTGGGGATCTTAAATTAATGAATAACTAGTCAGTTTTAACTAGTGTGGAACACATCAACGACAAAACTCTTCTGTACACTGGAGAAATGTTATTGCAGTCAGGGACTAATGGGGGAGAGACTCCTAAAAAGTTAGGTTTCCCATTTGTTTGGCATTGTTTGGTCAACAATGTCTTTAAACAGCTAGGAAGCAAATTGTATACATATCCAGAGCCTGACCATATGATCCCCTCTTCTGTTGTTTAAACAACTTGCTTTATACCACAAAAATGAATTTTTTCTGATCTTCTTAAACTCTTCAGCTTTTTTCTCATTTTTTACTCACTATTTACATACCTTCCACACCATAAGGCTGCCACCCCTTATAGCTAATTGTAAGATAGAAACTGATCCATCTGTGACAGTTAACACAGTAAGGGCTCCACAAACTTATTGTTGTGGATGTAATCTGCCTGTATATTCAGATTATATAGTTCTAGTAAAGGATGAATAGAGATGCCACCTATGCCTTTCAGTCTGATTCCAAGTCCAAGCCACACAATTTTGTTGTCAAAGAATTGGAAGAGAGCTCTAATAAAAAGAGCTATATTATGGATAAATGTCTTACATTTGGGTTGAGAAAATCAACTTCACAAATGTAAGGTGGGGTAAATATGCCATCAGTTCTTTTGAAAAAGAGGCATAGATTTTAGTGGATCACAAGTTTAGTTTGATTCAGTGGTATGATATGAAAACCAAATGTCCTAAATACAACCTTAGGTTGAGTTGAGGGGCAAAGCATCTACCACTATGGAAGTGATGGCCCTGCCTGCTCTGATCTACTCTAGTCATACCACACGTGGGCATTGTGGTCCAGGCAATTAGCATATTCAAGTCTGGGCAAAACATTTAAAGGAGGGTGATGATACATTGGAGATGTGCCCTTAGGAGGCATGAGGATGATGAAGGACCTTCAACTCATGTCATATGAAGCTCGGTTCCAAGAATTGGGGGTGCTAAGGTTTTGTGTTGTTTTGTTTTGTTATAGGCAGTTGGGGTTAAGTGACTTGCCCAGGGTCACAAAGCTAATAAGTGTCTGAGGACAGATTTGAACTCAGGTTCTCCTGACTCCAGCATTGGTGCTCTATCCGCTGTGCCATCTAGTTGCTCTTATGGGGGTGCTTAGCTTAAAGCAGAAGCTTGAGAAGAGGGAAAGAGACAAGAGCGTGGTTTTCCAGTATCTGAAGGGCTGTCCTGTGAAAGAAGGATTACATTCATTCTGCTTTATCCTAGAGGATGTACCCAGGAATAATGGGGAGAAGCTACAAAGAAACAAGTGTAGATTTAGTCAAAAACATTGTGTCTAGTAAGTGCCAAAGAAGAATGGGCAGCCTCAGGATTCCCATATTGGAAGTCTTCCAACAAAAGTTAGTTATCACTTATAGGTAGATGTGTTTGTAATAACAATCACTGACATTTGTATGTTTTAAAATTTGCAATATGTTTTTCATGCCTTATCTGATTTGAACTTCATAATAATAGAATACATATCCTGCTGTACAGATTGCCACTCCTAGAGCAACTAGCAAATGCCAGAGGTGGGATTCCTGTTCAAATATAGGTTAGACTAGATAATTTTTTATCTAAGGCCCCACCTTCAACTCTCAGATGGGCGCTTTTTTCTGCTCCTCATAATCAGGCACATCACATTGAATGGAAGCATTCTATAGGGATATAGAATCCTTTGGCATTTTTTCTTAAATCTGAAAGGTTGTGAAGGTGATACGGCTGTTTGGGCTAATCATTTGGAAAATTTGGAGTTGTTAATATAAGTTGAATGCCTATGTAAATGGAGTATCCCACACTTCTTATTGCCAATTAATGTAACTTACACCATGCCCTAAACCCTATTACCTTTCAGGTGATAACATTTCTGAGATTTACCAGTCAATCACTTCGAGGCATAAACCAGATGTGAACAAATCCTCCACATCTCTATTGAATTCAACCAGTCAATCAAAGGTATAAACTAAATAGAAATTAAATGAAAGCAGAAGAGGCCATTTAAGAAATATTTTGTGGTTGTTGAAGAGAATCAGTCATGTCTTGTGTGGTTTTAACAAAGGAGTAAAGCCTATAATTTCTTTGAATCTTTAATTCTAATACCAGGCCCATCTGGCAATGGTGGCGTGGGGGGGGGGGTAGGACAGAGAGTAGCTATAGCCAAACTCACAATGGCTTGGGAGTAAGGAAGAGACCTCTTGCCTAACCTTTACCTCCCCAGAGGAAAATCTTGTGAACTTCAAAGATCAGAATATTTGAATTTCCCATTGGGATTGGCAACAGTATCCCAGAAGCAACAGTGCCTACAGAACAAACTAAACAAGCTGAGGAAAGTCAACTTTGAGACCTGAAATACATCTAACTAAAAGCTAATTAACTCTAATTAATAATCGAAGGGAAGCATACCACAGTGGGAGCTCTTGAGCAATAGTTCCAGAAAGCCCCAAGTCTTTAGGATTACCCGTGTAATCCTGGGGGGGTGGGGGTGAGTAAACCACCTTGACTACTTCAGGGATGGGAGTGGGTTTGGGTGAGTTTAGACTTTGAATATCAAAACTGGGGAAAAACAAAGATCTCATAGTGGTGTACTGTGCACAGGTTTCCACACCTGTTGCCCTATCTTTGGAAAAGTACGGTGGTATAGTGGAATAATAGCAGAATCAGAAAATAGAGAGAAATATTGCTTAGCCCCTTCGGATACAGAAATCAGCATCATCTGCCTGACTTCTCTAATGAAAAGTAAATTAAAAATCTATCATTTCCATTTTTCCATCTCCACTTAAGGTTTTCATGCCTAGAAATATTCCCCTTTCTCTCTCATTGTCTCTGTCTCTCTTCTTGGTCTTCTTAAAGGAACTTAATTTCCTGTTTAAAATGTTAATCTAGAACAGTATGGTTTACTAAAGCTTTTCCTTTTTTTCAAAAGATTAGGAACTTCTCACTTCTGTAATCTTTTTCATCTAGTGTATTTTAGTTTCCAGTCATGGTTTAGGTTTTTAAAATACAGATTTAAAATAGATTAAGAGTCAGAAGCAACCTTAGGGGTCATGTAGTACACGACTCCTTTTACAAACCAGGAAACTTCAGTTTATCGTCAATCTAGAAAATTTTAGTGAGTAGTCCAATGCCCCCAAAGTAGCAACTAGTAGAACTGAAAGGTACTCTTTTCGTTATATGCCTGTTGCTGAGTTTTTCTCCCTACTCTTAAAGCCTCCTTCAGAACAGTTTAATTGTGGAATTGCTTGACTTATCCAGGTTAACTTGAAACAGTGCCTTGTTTTTTGGTTCTGTGCTGAAGGTAGGCTGACCTTGTGGGATTAGTTGAAATGGAAGAGGTTTTATTGATGTTTGCTGACTCACACAAGGAAAAATCAGTTGAGGGCTAGGTACGAAAGTAAAACCTACTTTAATTTTGTATTTTGGGCAGAAAAAAATTTAAACAAATTTTGTTTGTCTCTTCTAAATTAAGAGTAGGAGCATAAATTATTAGTGTGTAACATATTGTAAGTTCATATTAGGAATTGTTAAGGGAGAGATGGTATACTGAGGAGAAAGAAATTCAATTTAATATTTCTTATGGGACTACTGTGTGCAAAGCACTATGCTTGGCATCTAGAAGATGAAAAAAATGGCAAGTTTTATATATTTGAAGAGTTTACTGTCTCAGGGAGATAAGGAACACAAAGTAATCAATGCATTAGTATTTATTAAGTGCTTATTATGTGTTTGTCACTAGGCTAAGCACTGCATATAAAAAGAAAAACACAAGTAGTCCCTGTCCGTAAAGAATTTATGTACTAACAATTCGACAACATGTAAATAAATAGGTAGGCCCAAGATACCTACAGAGGTATACCTACAGATACTTACAGAAAGGGCAAAGAGGAGGGTTAGTACAAAGTGCTCTAAAAATTACTCATCAGGAAGAGAGCTTCATACTTAGGTTAAACAGGGAGACCAGAGAAGGCTTCATGGAGGGAGTGAAGGACAGCTGAGCCTGGGTATGATGAAAATGAAAGATTTCAGCAGGCCAAAATTCATATTGCCTTCATGAATGCATGGAGGTGTGCAGCCGGGAGGGATCAGAGAATAAACTGTCTGTCATCTTGTTTTGGCTGGAATATAGAGTGGTAAAAGGGTAAGATATGTAGAGTGAAATAAGATTCTTTGTGAAGGAAGTCAAATGCTGGGCCATTGTGAACTACTATTTTATCCTAGAAGATCAATGGTGGACCCACTGACAGTTTTTGAGTAGGGAACTGGCATGGTCGTAGCTGTCACTTAGGAAGGCTTATCTTGGTAGAACTCATAAAGGTAAATGTGGGAAAGATGGAGAAAGAGGTGAGGTGACAATGATTTTGAAATGAATCTTCATATTAAACTCTTAGAACTGAGTAAACCATCCTAGACTTCTGAAATGCTCATTAATAGCCTGTTATTTGGTGAGAAAAAGCTTGTCCTCTGATATTTTCAAACTTCATATATAGTCTTTGTGAAATAAAAGATTTATTTCTCCATAAGATAGTTTTTAAATTAGTGTGGAGCAATGTAAACATTTCACCTAGTTATAGTATCTCAAGTAGTTGCATTTCCAGTACTTTTAGGGCATAATTTCTTTGGCCAGTATGAGAATTGTGTGTGTGTATGTGTGTAAAAGGTCGCTGGTAGTAATTTGGTGCTTAATAGATTCTAATCATCATCTGCCAGGGTGGGTTTTATGTTTTGTTTTGTTTTTTGCTTTAGATTTTAAAATACAGATTTAAAATAGATTAAGAGTCAGAAGGAAGCTTAGGGGTCACGTAGTGCATGACTCCTTTTATAGACCAGGAAACTTCAGTTTATTCTCATTCTAGAGAATTAAAGTGAGTAGTCCAGTGCCCCCAAAGTAGCAGCTAGCAGAGCCACTCTCCACAAAATCCTCAAGATTTCTTATGTGTGTGAGTAGTTTAGATTTTAGAAATGTGCTTTGAAACCTTAGAGCCAATTTACATAAGTATCAGTTTGAAATTTTTTTTTTGTTATGCAGAAGCGGTCTGAGATTGGCTTTTTTTCTTTTCTTGTTCTTTGAGAGGTTAGGGCTGCCCTCAGAGTAATGCAGCTTCTTGATAATTGCTGTTGTGCCATTGAAATTCAACAGTGGCTGTGGCCCTGGAGATCTTCCAATCCTACTATTTTTGGTATAGAATTCTCACTTTCCCTAAACAGAATGCACAGTATGTAATCTGTAGTAGCAGAAAAGAATGTGGTAGTAGTAACAATGTAAAAGCTAACATTTATAAAGTATTTTAAGAAACAAAGCACTGTACATGTTATCTCATTTGATAGTAACAGAAGTGTAGCTATGGAGAAAAAATGACCTTAGTATTTTTTTGCTTAACTAATGCCCTTCTCCTCCTTTTGCCCTCCCCAATCCTACAACATGAAATCTTACCCTTTTTCTCATAATATCTTAAATCACAACTGATGTCTTCTATTACTGTGTTCCCTAGGACTTAACATAGTACCTGGCACATAGTAGGTGCTTGTGTACTTGTTGACTTGTTAATCAGTTATTTAAAAGTAAGGGAATCAAGGTATGAATAATACAGAATTGCCCATGACTTAAATATATCATTCCCTTCAAGAAATTATTCTGCAAGCATTTATTAAGCCCTCACTATGTGCCAGGCACTGTTAGGTACTAGGAATTAAAATAAAATAAATGAAATATAAAAGTATTTAAACACAGCATAATCTGAGAGAAGGCCCTAATGGTTGAGGGGAATCGGGAAAAGTGTCACCTTTTAGAATGAGTTTTGGTACTTGATTGTAGAACCAATAACATGTTCCAAGCCAATATGTATTCATTCATCATTTACTTTGTGGCCAGCATTGTGCTAGGCAGTTTAGGAAAATACGAGAGAAATATAAGATCTAGTTCTTGCCCTTGAAAAGCTTAGATATTGAATCACTCGCCATGATTGAGAAAAATAGATTGCTTAATGTTTAATAGGGGATGAGAAGTCATTGTGATTGAAGTGGAGGCTGGAGAGTCAGTGCTGGGAGTTCAAGGAGAAGCTCAGTGGGTCCAAGGTTGGGAGAGACTGGGATCTAAATAGCTCTCGTTCAAGAATACCAGATACAAAGAAAGTCCGAAAGCACCAGAGTAGCCAGCCAGCATGTAGCAAATGGACTTTGCCACACTTCTGTCCTGAACCCTCAGTAGTGGACCTTAGTAAGTAAGAGCCTTAGTACTATCCTTTTCAGCTAAAGAGAATTTAGTATTTGGTTATAAAGTCGTATGAGAATTCTGGCCCATAGATTTCATGTTTGGGGCTGATTGTTATAGTTTTATATCTCCAGATTACATCATTTCATTTCAATCTTCTTGGATCTTTTAAAGGCTTGATCTTTGTCTGGGTATCCCCTGATTCTGGGTACTCTAAGCATAATTCAAGAAAATGTGTGTCACATGCACATGTGTGACATGAAACTATTCCCAAGAAGAGCCAGTAGAAATAATGAAATACTTGTTGCTTCCCCTCTACTCCCAAGTCTATTTTAGTGCTTCATGGTATATAGATTACTTGAGCATTTTTGAAGGCTTTGTCTTTGGTTAGACTTTGAATACAAAGGTGGAAAAACTTAGAATATGGGCACATGAGGGTTGGTCCATCAGATGAAACTGTATTTACAAAACTGGAAGAGCATAAAAACCATAGCTCAAGAACATGCACATACAAACACACAACACACACACTGATTCCTGTTTTACCAAGTCATCACAATAGACTCAAGATCAGCAAAATCCTTTGGATGTGATGATTTTGGGATTTATTGCAACACTTTTTGTTACATTATGACTCTTGGCACCGCCAGCAATGTAGCTGGTCAATTTTCAGGTCTTTTCTGAGACAGCCAGTCATTGGTGCTCTCCTCCCCTTTCAGGTGAAATTGCTTTGTATTGTCAAACTTGTAGAGTTTGGTCTAAGAAAGACAAACAGAATTAGGTTGTATGGTCCATTTTTTTATTTTATAGGAGCTGCAGTGTTGGAATTGAGCTCATTTTGGGGTTAGGCTGCACAGCTTATATACCTTTCCAACAGGGGCTAATGTCACCCCATTATTATTCACCCCTAGACAGAGGAAATATCTCTTCTATCCGATTACCCCCAACCTTATCAGACCACTCCCAGCCTTGGGCTGTTTAGACAGAAAAATCCATCTCCAGCCAAGCCTGAGTAGAAGACCATGGGGCTTCCATACCTTGCATTAAATTACTGGTGAGCTTGGGTGTGGCTGACCAGGATAAGGAGAGTCAAAACAATCTCATTATCAGTAATGTGCTTCTGAAGAAGAACTGAATTTAAAATCGGGACTTTGGAAGAAGAGGGCTGGGGGAAGTTCTCAATCCCCAAGATACTGGTTGTTAATAATCACTTTTCATAGTATATATTTAATTTTTACTTAGCTCTGTACATACGTGATCACTTCAATAGGATATAAGTTCCTTGAGGGGAGGGAGTGAGTAATTCATCTTGGTTTCTACAGCCCCAGTGCTTAGCACAGTTGGTGGTGTTTATGTTTTTCTACATTGTTCCAGTCAGTTTCTTCTTTCAGTCTACTTGACGATGAAGAAGAAGGCTAATGTGAAACAGTAATCTAGACAGAGCTGTCCTCTCACCCAATGTTTCCCGGCCTTTGTTGGTGTTTAATGAATGTTTGTTGAATGGAATGGAATTTTTTAAGTACTGAAGATGAGAGCTGGGAAGGAATTTTAGAAGTTATTGCCCTCATCAGGCCAAAGACACTTAAGGATTTTGCTTGATGTCCAATTGCTAATTGGGGCAATTAGGAGTGCTGGGACTGGAGTCTGGAAGTTCAAAGTGCCCCAGACACTTACTAACTGTGTGACCCTGGGCAAAATCACTTAACCTTGTTTACCTTAGTTTCCTTGAAATGGCAAACCACACCAGTATCTTTGCCAAGAAAACCCAAAATGAGGTCAAGAAGAGTTAGACAGGACTGAAAACAATGACTGAACACCAGTGTCTAATTAATGGCAGAAGGGGCAGCTAGGTGTTGCGGTGAATAGAGCACTGGCCCTGAAGTCAGGAGGAGCTGAGTTCAAATGTGGCCTCAGACCAAACGCTTGACACTTACTAGCTGTGTGAACCTAGGCAAGTCATTTAACCCCAATTGCCTAAAAACTAAATAATAATAATAGTAATAATAATAATAATAATAATAATAATAAATTAATGGCAGAAGTAGCACTAGAAACTAGTATTCATTCTACTCTACCTTGTTGCCTATCTTAAACCACTACAAAAATGTGGTAAGTTGCTATTGTTATTTGTTGTTAAAAGCCTGTGTTTGTGTGTATGTGTCTGTTCCATCCTGATAGGCCTAGTTTTAGTTACTCCATTGAGTGTGATGGTTGCCAAGGAACCATTTGATGTAGATTAGGAATATTACCAGCTCTGGTCTCAAAGAGCAGAGATGGAAGGTGAAAAGAAGGGATAATTACTCCCTTTTAATTATAAGAAGACAGCCATAGGGCTTCATACTAGAAAAGGTACAGATACACCATGGGGTGCTTTTCTTTTCCTTTCAATTTCTGCCATGAGAGAGGAAAGACTCAGAAGTTCCTAGGCAAGAGGGCAGGTTTTGAGCCCAAGGAAAGCAATTTAATACCCTTTCCTTAATTATTTTGGAAGTTGTAATGGAGGTGAGAATGAACATGGGTTGTGTGATCAAGAAGAAAAATGAAATATTTGAACCTGAGTCTATTTTAGGAATAGTAGGAAGCTGTTTATGTTTCTCCACTTTGTTCTATTCACTTTCTGCTTGCAGGCTACTTCATGTTGGGAATAGATGGTTTATCTCAAGCTAATGTGAAACAGCCATCTAGGCAGAGCTGTCCTTTCATCCAAGGTCTTGCAATCCAAAGGTTATTCTAAAAGCATTTTTATTCCAAAGAATACTCTAGCTCTCCACAGAGGACCTCCCCTTCTTTCCTTTCTTTGCTAAATATACCCAAATATTTAGTAGCAGAGGACTATGGGGGCAGGAGCTGGAATCAGTTTGGAGGGAGCAGGTAGGAGGAGAGGCAGAATATAGGGAGAAGAAAGAGGAAAATGCTTGTTAAAATAATTTAAGAAGTAAGAGCCTTAGGGGAAAAAATGATCTATAAGGATTATATCTTGTTAAAACTTAATATCTTTTCCCAGTGCCTAGCAGAATGCACAGCAGTCACTTAATAAGGGGCCGGTTCAAAACAAAACAAAACACAAAGGAAAGCTCTAGAATGGACCAATGGGGAAATGCTGCTCTGATTTACTCCTCTGCCTTGGAGTAGAGAAGGTGGCTACTTCCTAGTTCTACCTCCCAGACTCCTCCGCAGAGTTCTTGCTGGAGGCCCTGGGTTAAGGCTTCCTGGTGCAAGATAAAATAGGTCAAGGACTAGTTAAGGTGGTCAGTTTTGAGAAAGGCCCAGTATTAGCAATGCTGACTGCAGCTTCTCTACATGCTTCTGAATGTGAGACAGATGTGTTGGAATCTATGGCCGCAGACAGTGTTTGGGTTTCAAAGGGTCTTCCTATTGGGATGCAAGCTGCATGAAAAGAGAGTAATAGATTCAAAATAGCAGATAATTAAGTATCGCACTGCCTGGCTGTTAAATCTGAAAGCAAGATCTGCAGTGGATAAGCAATGCAAGAACAAACAGTTCATGATAGTGAGCACTGGCAAAAAAAGCCAAGTGATAAAGAAAATACAGAATTAAGTATGATTTTGATAAAGGAGGAATGTATTCTGTTCATTTTTAGGATAGGTTATGACCCTACCCTAAAGGCAAGCCCCTTTACCTTTCTCAGCTTCATTGATCCCTTCTGGCAATAAGGGTCTTGAACTGATGAGGTACAGGCTCAAGACCAGCCCTAAGAAAATCTCACCTTTTAGCTGTGTGACCATCTTTTAGCTGTGTGACCTCATGGCCTCGCCAAACAAAAACAAAACAAAACAAGAAATCCCCACCTGGAACTCTCCTACTTGGTCTAGGAAGTCTCTAGCTCTTGCTGCACCCCTAAACCTCAACAGAACTAGATGTTTTTTAAGGTCCCTTTGCATGCCAACTATCTAATGGGAAGATTAAAATTTTGTATGTCTGCATGTTATTTCTCCTGTATTAGGCTGTATGCTACTTTTGGGCAGGAACCTTGTTTTTAATTTGGGTCATTTAATTTTGGTGAAATTGAATTGAATAAGAAGAATGTATTACATTAGAATTTTTTTTTTTTACATAAGAATCTTTTTTTTTGTTTGTTTTTGTTTTTTAGGCAATTGGAGTTAAGTGACTTGCCCAGGGTCACACAGCTAGTAAGTGTCAAGTGTTTGGTCTGAGGCCAGATTTGAACTCAGGTACTCCTGACTTAAGGGCCTGTGCTCTATCCACTGCGCCACCTAGCTGCCCCCATTAGAATCTTAATGAATCAAAATAGGAATGGAATGTTTAGGTGAATTCTGTTCTCTATTTAAAGAATCACATTCCACCTTACCTGTAGTATTATCTCCTGTTTACAATATATACGTTTTGTGCTTGCACAGTTGTGTTATCTCCCCCATTAGAATGTAAGCTCCTTGAGGGCAGGGACCTTTTTCTTTTTTTTTAGTCCAGAGTGCTTGTTACATTACATGACACAAAATGGGTGTCTAATAAATGCTTACTGAATAAATGATTAACAGTTATTGGAAAATGTCCCCAAAATATCCCAAAGGCTGGTGGATGGATCCTATACTCATAATTTGTGTAAGTTGGCTTCAGTATATTACTAACAATGATTCAACTGGAATTAGGAAGTACAAAGTTTAAATTTAACTTTAGATCCTTATTAGTTGTGTAACCCTGGTCAAGTCACTTTACCTTTACTCTCCTCAGTTGGGATAAGGATAACATCTACCTCACAAGGTGGTTCTGAAGAGGGATGTCAGGCATATAGAAAGAATAGACTTTGATATTTTATTAGCATAAGTGAAACTACTACAGTATCAAATAAAATGAAATATAAATTCATTTTCTTGCTTTAGTATAGTAAACATAATTGAATTTTTACTGACTTAGGACCTGCACTGGAGCCTAAGGACTATGATTTTGAACACTAATTTTTATTATAGATGTAGATTTAATTGTATCTATATTGAATTAGTAATTTTTATCTATATTGAATAATAATTTTAGTTGTATCTATATTGAATCCATGAATTTTGTGTGTATTCATCAGGTTAATATATCCTGGCTGTGATCTTATTTTCTTGTTTATCTTTTTCTCTCTTACAAAAATTATGTGTAGGAAAAAGAAAATCCTGGTTTAATTGAAGGTTCTAGGGCTTAAAAATTGTTTTTAAAAACCTTTACATTTGTATACAATATTTTCAAATTTAGGGGTTGTACAATTCAGCACATTTATTTTGCATCTGATAATACTAGTAACTCATTTTCTATAGCATTTTGTAAGGCCTTGTTCAAAGCTTTTTTGTAGACGTTATCTGCACAATTCTATCGGAAGATAGTTACCATTAGGTATTCTCATTGAAGACAAAGCTCAGTGTTTTGAATTGAGGTATTCTCATCACTAATATGTGTAAGAACTCTGACCAGACCATGTTTTCTGACTTCCAGTCTGTTGCCCTTTCTTCTTAAAATTTTTATTGATTTTATTTTTGCATTCACATAACCTTCACTTCCAAATATATCTCTTACTTCTCCTACACTGTGAGCCATCCCTTGTAAAAGATAATTTTTTTAAATGGGGAAGTAGAACTATTTATTATTTTTAATTATTTAGATAGCTAGTATTTGTATAGTACCTACTGTGTGCTTGGAGCTGTGATAAGTGCTTAATCCTCACAATAGTAGGTGCTATTATTATCCTCCTTTTACAGTTGAGGGAACTGAGGCAAATAGAGGTCAAATGACTTGTCAAAGGTCACCAGTGTATGAGGTCAGATTTAAACTTTGGATCTTTAAATGAGTCTCATTTACCACCTAGCTACCTCCAAAATTAGCCAATGTACCAATAAAATTTGATTGTATACATAATATAAATTATCCTACATCTGTAGTTACCCAAGTATGGGGGACAAAAGGGGAGCCATAATTTCTTATAAGCTTGGTCATTGTAATTACATAGCATTTTGGTCATTGTAATTACATAGCATTTTAGTTTTGTTTCCTATGTTATTTCTATTTACATACCTGTTTTCTGGATTCTGTTTGATTCATTCTGCATGAGTTCAAATATCTTCCCATGCTTTTCTGAACTTTTTACATTAATTATTTTTTATAGTGCCATAGTATTATGTAATATTTATGTGCCACAATGTGTTTAGCTGTTTACTAATAGACTGGCATCCAACTGGTTTTCACTTTGCTACCACAAAAATGTCACTGTGGATATTTTGGTGTATATGGCACCTTTGGCCATATACACCAAATTTTGGAGTAAATGCTAATCACTGAGATCTCCAGATCAAAGGATGTGGGCATTTTATCATAGTTTTTTCCTATTATTATGACAAAACAAGGTTCTAGGTATTATGAAAGATACAAAAATAAATATTAGAGTTCTTGACTTCGTGGAAAATGAAAGCTGCTCAGAAAGGAAATCCTAATGAAATATTTCTTATTGATTCTAATGAGGAAGAAAAAGAAGAGGTGTA
Source organism: Vombatus ursinus (assembly GCF_900497805.2). Classification (NCBI taxonomy): domain Eukaryota; kingdom Metazoa; phylum Chordata; class Mammalia; order Diprotodontia; family Vombatidae; genus Vombatus; species Vombatus ursinus. The sequence goes on along the minus strand of NW_020954636.1, from coordinate 2,910,446 downwards.
TGAAAATCAGTGATCTCATGTTTAAAAAAGGACATGCATTAGTTGAATGGAGGGTAAACCACTAAAGGTGAACATGAACAAGTGGCAGGGTCTTGTAAAATATAGCATTAGGCTAAAACCTAATACGACTAGACTAATGTTAGTGCTAACAAAAGGATTCTTAAATATTTAATTTTGTGGATGAGGAATAAAGAACAAGACTCCTTTAGGGGGATTGAATAATGATCACATATAGTAGAACTACTGAATTCCTATTTTGCATGGAACAAAAAGTATTTGGGAGGGATAAAATAGTCAAGAGGGACCTGAAAGCCATTATAAATGAGAAAGATTGTAAGGATTCCGACAGTGAGTACAAGTCACTTGGCTTGACCAAGTTATACACTTGAGTACTGAAGGGCCTTTCAAGTAAATTGCTAATCTGAAATTGTTGAGCTTTAAAGAATCTTGGAGAAGGGGAGAAGAGGATCTTAGGACTAGTGATCATTAAATGCCTTAGTTTTTAAAATGAGAAAATAGATTCTCCAGACTGTAGGTTAGTGATATGGATATTGATAGCTTGAAAAATATTTGAACAGGTTATTAAGGACTGACGAATTTAGAAAGGGAAATTATGGTCACTAAGAGCCAGCTTAGGTTTATTATGAATACCATAACAGATTTACTATATTACCTTTCCCACCCCCCTTTTTTGGGCCAAGGTCTAGAGAATAGTGAAGGAACAGGGTTATTAGATCACAAGATTGCCATGAACATAGACTCCTTAGATTTCAAACTAGATAGTATAGATCTGTAGGTGCTAAATTGGATGAGTAATGTGCATCACAGTGTTGATTACTTTGATCATTAGCCTAGATGCAAGGTATCTAGTGAGATGGCTCAGAGCTCCATCAGATACCTGGATTCTTAGCCCTGGTCTGTTCAATATTTTTAATTACTTGAATATTGAGAAGCATGATTATATTTGTGGATGATTCAAAGCTGGGAGAAATAGGTAATGCATTGGATAATATAATCTGAATCCAAAAAAAGATTGTGACAGGCTAGAATGATGAACTGAATTTAAAAAGATAAAATTTAGTATGAGGAAATATATGCACTACTGTACCTCAGTTACAAAAGTCAACTGTCTACTAGATGGAGTATATGTTATTAGCAAGCATTTTATAAGTGATACTGAGCTTTTAGTGGCTTTCACATTCAAAAGTGATATTATTTTGTAGAAGGTAAAATGGCTAATGCATTTTTTTGTTGCATTAATAAGAGTATGTAGAATGAGGGGAATGTGAGCAGAAAAGGTGGTAGTCAGTGCAAGGGATACCAGAATGATAGGTGAGTATTGTGTTGGTACCTACATCCTACAAAATGTTAAGAATATATATTTAAGAAAGCTTTTGAGTAAATCAGCTGATGTGAGTTTATGAGATCTCATGAACAATAATTGTACAGAAGAAGTTATAAATAGGTTGCAATTTGTACCACTGGATGGATGAGAGCATAGAACCATTAAAACCATGTAACTTGAGAGCTAGAAAGGAGTTTAGAACTTAATTGGTCTAACCTTCATTTTGTGGATGAAAATGAGGCTCAGAGAGGTCCTGATTTGCTAAGAGCTAAAAAACGAAAACTCTTGACTCTCAATTTTGTTCAGCTATGCTGGGGTTATATAAAGGATAGCATTGAAAGCAAGACCAAGGGGTTAGGATTTCATTTGATATGTAATGTGGAGTTATTAAAGGTTTCTGAGCAGTATATTAATATGATTTTGATTATGCTTCAGTAAGATTAATTAGGATTTTTAAGTTCCTCCATGCTCTGGCTCCAGCTGACCTTCCCAGCTTTTCTATTGTGAAAGTGTACCTTATACTTAGGCTAAACTGTTAATTTTCTATTCCCTTGAGCTCTCTCAATTTTATTTTTTTCTAATTACATGCAAAGACAATTTTTAACATTCATTTTTTAATGAATTTAAAGAATTAATTCCCTGTTTCTGCAGGGTGTCACACCATTTTTCACATCATCTTTGTAATCTTTTCTTTCCATAGCAATATCCATATTATTTTTGCAGATCAAGAACAGGAAGTGCAGTGTATACGGGGTTGGGTGCAGGGGAGAATTCCTTATGAAAGTGACTTATGGAGAGCAGATGGCAAGATGCTCTTGATGAAGTTCAGGGGCACCCCAAAAAGTTGGGGTGCAAGGTTGTCCTGAAAGGATTCACTCAAGCCGCCTCCAAATCAAGTAAAGATGTATATTGAGGTTAACATACTACGCAATAAGCACAACACACCAAGGAGGCTTCTCTGCCCCTTAAGGGAGAGGAAACCCAAGGGAAACCCCAGCTTACGTGGGAGTGGCAGCACCCCAAGGGAGGAGGGGGTTGAGGGAGATGCCGAGCTGCTGAGAGGGACAACGATTAAGGAGAGCTACACTACTCAGGAGAGGCTAGGGATTCTTATAGAGTCAAACCTGGCATGGGCGGAGAGATGAGGTGACTAGAGACACATGGGCTGGGGCTGGGGCTGGAGAGACAAGGTAATCAGGGACTATAGTTTCCAAGTTTTGGGCTTATCAATTCCATAGTTCACCCCTGAGTGGAGGGCCCCTGCTAGTTTTGGTATCTCTTTGATCAGCCTTCTTGACTCTCATCGTCTCCTAAAGTGGTTTTAAGTGGTGCTTGAGAAAATGGGCTTCTCATTGATCACTGTATTTGAATCTCATCATCTTCCCCCTCAAGAAGTAGACACCTAAATTCATTTTGGAAAAAGGGCAAAGGCCATGCATTCCTCATCAATCCCTCCTGAAACAGTGGGGACCCAAATTAGTTTGGGGACATGGATGAACATTTCATCTTCTGGAACTGCTTCAGGCTGATAAGGGCCTTAGAGCTCTCTCTGCTTCATGGGGTCCTGGGGGAGGTTGGCTGGAACTGAGCATAGGCCTCATCTAGAGGGTGGGGGTGGCTATTTCCTAGAATCTTTCTGACAGGGCCATCTAAAATTTTATTGAGGGTAAGCTGGAGGACACAAACTTGGTTTGAAGGTTTAAAACCTCTGTCTTTGACTGCCAACTCTCACCTTAAATCTTGTTATTTCTATATCATAGTATCTCTTTCCTTTTGTTTACTTAGATAACTACTACCCAAATTCTTAGCAACTCTCACCTGGACTATTTCAGTAGTCCCCTAATAGATCTGTCTCATATCACTCCACTCCATCCTTTTCTCCCCCAAATTTTAATTTTTAATCTGGACTTAAATACCTAAAAAAAGGTCATTTTCACATGCAGAGCAGAACACAAAGTGATTGTATATAAGACCAAATTTCCATTCTGTGCTGCTTGCTTTTTTTTTTTTTTAAGAAAATGGTACATAATAATTCCACACATTAATTTCAAAACTGCCCTGCTTGGCTACGCTTTCTTCTGAACTTCCTTCTGTTTCAATCCATTCTCCACACAGCCTTAAATAATTTTTCTAGGGCATAATTTCCTAGTACTCGGTAAGTCTATTGGTTTCCTGTTACCTCTCAGATATATACATATTTGTTTGACATTTAAAGCATTTAAAGCTTTTTACATGCTGGCCCGATCCTGTATATTTGTTGGCCTACAGGCTAGTAATGTTCTTCTTCCTCTCTCTCTCTCTCCTCTGTCTCTTGGGCATCCCTGGTTTCCTTCAAGATTCTGCTCAAATACATGTTTGTTTGTTTGTTTGTTTGTTTTTAATAATTTTTATTAATTTATTTTGATTTATCAACAATCACTTCCGTAAGCTTTTGAGTTTTAAAATTTTCCCCCTACTTCCCCCCACTCCCCAAGACAGTGCGCAATCTGATATAGGCTACACATATTCATTTCTATTAAACAGATTTTCACATTAGTGATGTTGTAAGGAAAAATTAGAACCAATAGGAGGAACCACCAGAAAGAGGAAACAAAACAAAACAGAAGGAAAAGAAATAGCAAATAAGTCATCGAACAATGTGACCGTTACTGTGTATAACATTCTCCTGGTTCTGCTCACTTCACTCAGCATAAGTCCATACAAGTTTTTCCAGGTTTTTCTGAAGTCTGCCTGCTCATCATTTCTTATAGCACAATAGTATTCCATTACATTCATATGCCACAACTTGTTCAGCCATTACCCAATTGGTGGGCATTCCCTCAATTTCCAATTCTTTGCCACCACAGAAAGAGCTGCTATAAATATTTTTGTACATGTGGGTTCAATCACATATTCTGCAGGGGGCCTTTTCTAGTCCCCTTAGCTGCTGTTGCCTTCCCCTCTACTGTTACCTTGTATCTGTTTTGCATGTGTTTTGTATATGTTATATCTCTCATTAGAATGTAAGTCCCATGAGTGTTTCAGTTTTCTTTTCTTCCCCAACAGTGTCTGGCCCATAAAACAATACTTATTGATTGATAATTCTATGAAACAGAGTTAGAATAGATTACCTCTTGGGTCCCTTCATGCTTTAAATCTCCAATTTTTTATCTCAAGATGGTCCATCCTTCATGTTTCTTTCCACCAGTAGTAGTGATTAATATCACTCTTTTCCATCAAGTCTTGCTTATGATTTAAAGCATGGATTTTTAAGATTCTTAGCTGGCATTAATTGTATAATTTGTGATCTTGGAAGAACTACAACTGTTTCATTTGGGTCTTGAGCTATTCTGAAATCTCCTTCTTTTCTTTTCTTGACCTGTTACCATAGGAGTATAACTATCTTATCTCCCCACCTCCAGAAAAAAAAAAAAAAAGATGCTGCTTTAAGGTAGAAAAGTAGCATCATTTTGCTTTGAGCTGTTGTTGAACATTTGTAAGAAAATGGTTCTCACAGTTGGAGCACCTGGCACAGTTCTTTGAGTAATAGGAAGAGTTACTCTGTGAGTTTATACTTAGTATGGTAGCTGACCTCATCAGAACTGCTACAAAGATGGAACTCTGCTTGAATCAAACAATCCTGTGCTTTGTAGAGCACTCAGTAAAGAATCTGAGATATTAACCTTTGAGAGAGCAGTGACTGTCTTTTAGATCTTTGTATTCCAAATACATAGTATGCCTTACATTCTCAAATACTTGAATGGACTTGTGATTTCATACACTCACAAGTAAGTCCCCTTTAAATGATACAGATCCAACCCATTCATGCCTGTCCATCCTGAGCTTCTCTTGTCTATGTAATCCCAGGAGTTTACTACAGGGAATCTGTTAGAAAGATTTAGAACAGCAAGGTCCAGTACAAGGAAACATGGAGTTCACAATAAGATTGTAAAGCAAGCTAGCTTTATTGAAGGGAGATACTTGTAAAATGAAGGGTAATCAGGAAGAATGATGGAAACAAGTCAGGTCTGCTGGGTCATTGTGTAAAATTGAACACTCCACTGGCTCTCCAGAGAGGATTGAGCTGTAAAGTCTGATGTGTTTTTGTATTCTTTTATGGGTCAAATAGGACCAGGCATTTGGGCAGGGGTGGGAGGATGGGGTGGGCAGAGGTAGAGATGGTGAGAAGTTTTGACCTGGGGACTGATGATGACTCATGCCAAGTAAAGGGTCAGGGGGGAGAGAAGATGGCTGGAGAGTTCTAGCCTGGTTTATACTCCCCATCTTTGGGAAAGATGGTCTATCCTTCCTATGGTCATATAAAGTGAGATATGGGTTGGGAATAGGCCCTACTTAATGATAGTTGCTTGATTGAAAAACACTGAATTATACTATGTATCCAGTGTAGGTTGAGAGAGGGATAAGGACAGAATTGTGGAAGGCAGAAGTGTTCCTAAAGCTCACTACAGAGAGAATAATACTGGCTGGTACGGTTTCTTTTTATTTTTTCTTTTTATTTATTTATTTATTTAGCTTTTTTTGGTGAGGCAGTTGGGTTTAAGTGACTTGCCCAAGGTCACACAGCTAGTAAGTGTCAAGTGTTTGGTCTGAGACCCGATTTGAACTCAGGTCCTCCCGACTCCAAGACCGGAGCTTTATCCACTGCGCCACCTAGCTGCCCCTGGCTGGTACAGTTTCAAGCAGCAACAACATCAGTACTGTCAGGAATAGAGAGGAAGGCTGGCCCAAACTTTTACTCATTTTAGAGACATGAGTCTTCCAGAAGCTATTTTGCTGTCTTACCCTGCTAGTATGCAGGATGACAAGGCACTCATTCAGGAATGGGTGCTGAGATTTAATTTTTGGAATTGATTTACTCTGCAATTCTATCCCAAATTAAACATTTTATTTCCCATTCATTTTCCTTGCCTGGTCTGTTTTGGGGTGTTGAAACCTCAAAGACTACACAGTAGAAGCTTTGAGTAAAACTTGGTGGGGTCATAGAATAGGCCAAGATAGGAAATTTACCTGCTGAGAAAAATTATAATCATTCAAAAATCTCATACATCTGGACTGTAGTCTTTTGTTAATCCACAAATAAGTGGCCTATGGGTGACACAGCTAAGCTAAAACAAAGTACAGTTGTAAAACTGAAATTGATATTAAGAAGGAGACTTCACATAGTTAATAACATTTCAATGAGACGTATTTAGCTGTTGTTAGCATAATGATGTTGATTCTAATTTTCATCCTTTATTTTTGTTAAAAAGTTTTTTCCAAGTAGCTATCATGTTGTTTCACTCTTGGGGGAGTGTTAGTTCCATTAATGTATAACCCAGTTATTTAAGTGTATGAAACTCATCAAGTGTGAACTCTATCTTAGAAATGATGAAGTATGGATCTTGTTCCTAGCCTTTGTTTATAATCAGACATTAGAAATTTATGAGCAAGGAAATACTGAGACATATTTCAGGCCTACATTCACTCACACATTTTAACATGGTATTTTATGGTATGAACAGAGAGGTATAGCATGCTTTATGGGTTAGTTGAATATTGTCTTACTGAAAGAAGAAAAAATCAACTGTCATTTTCAGAAATCTCTTTTACTAAGCCATATGAGTTCTGCCCACAAGACTGAATATGTATCCTGTTGACAGGTTTACTGTTTCTGTATACTACGGTATTCTTAAACATTTCTGAAATATGACTACTGTGATATTCATCCTCTGCTGATGAATTACTTAGAGCTCATTGAAGAAGCTCAGGTTTTAATGGAAATTCATATGAGAGAGACTAGAGAACTTCCTTTGGAACAGTGCCTGGGCTGTCATTCAGCTGTCTTATTCGTTCCTTAAAATTAGTAATGTCTAACTAACTGCCTTTTAGAGCCCTTCAGGTTAACTCTGCTCAGCATGGCAAGGTTTTTCCCTTATTATACATTCCACCTCCACTGAAGTCCTACTGTGTGGTGGCTTATCATGGAGTGAAGGTAACCCTGGGTCAAGTGAAAGATGTATCATGGAATGTAAGCCCTGGCAGGGCCTAATACCAAGCTGGAACAATTTAGATTACGGACGCAGTTATGAACTGCATACCTATTGTCCAAGTAGGAGCCTAGCCAATTTTGGAGAAGCATTTATTGGATCATAGGTTCATATTTGGATATAGAACCTGAAGGGGATCTCAGAGACCACTTCCTCATTTTATAGTTGAATAAACTGAGGCCCTGGTTGACTTTCCCAGTTTAGAAGATTAGACCCTAACACAATCAGTCGATGTTTCAAGTTCCTTTAAAATGTTGTTAAAATAGCATGATATTTTAAAAATTCTTGCATTGAGTTTTTAGCCGTTAGTTTTGGCTTCCCTATAGCCTACACTAGAAAGGATATTTCATAAAACAAATTTTTACACCCTTAAATTCCACAACACTATTGAAGAGACTTTCTGTAATTTTAAGTTTGTAGGTATATCATGTTAAATCCGCATGCAAATCTGTCTCAAAGGGTAAAGTTATTTGCTCTGGTTAATCTTTAGTAAAGTGTTGGTACTAAATGGTCTACATTAAAAGCCAATAATTGAATACTTTGGTGCACATAGATCTAAGGATTGTAAAAAGCATTTTTTGTAAAAAGATTTGCATAGCTGGTGGCCTGTGCTACCCTGAAAAACATAAATACTTGTATACTTTCTTAAAGCAAGATTATACAAAATGTATCTCTTTCTGGGAGGCCCTTATTTTGTTAACTTTGCATTGTGGGTTTGCATTTTGTTTATTGTAAACTCTTTAGCTTGTATGTTTAAAGTGAACAACTTAGATCTTGTCTGTTGGTAATTCCATCCTAGTAGCTTAGTGCCACTAACACCTACCCTCCTCCAAAACCATGCTGTGTTCAAGTTGAGAATACCATGTACTATGTTCTGGCAGTCCTTCTCATTAGCCTCTCTGTAGCATTTGGCATTACTGAGTCTACTTTCCTCTTGGTTTCTGTGACATTACTCTCTCTCCTAATTTACATCTCATCTTTAACTTTCTCTCACTTGGACATCGAAAAGCTCTCCTTACCTCTGTCCTTGCATTGATTATTCATGTTAGTAGTTCTTGTTGCTCTTGACATTGGCAACATAAGTTGAAAAGTGTTCGGAGGAAGACATCGAGCATGGTGATGCTTCGTGATAAGGGAGGACTATGTGAAAGAGTTGGGCATGGTTATCCAGAAGAAAACAACACTCAAGGGACACAATCTAGCTTTATAGTTAAGATTAATTAAGATTAAATTAAATTTAAAATATAATAATATAAAATTATATTATAATACAATATATAAAATAAGAGTTATTATATTCATCTAGATTTAATAAATTAAGAGTTGTCATTTAACGAGGGGAATACACATATTCTGTTTGGTTCAAGAGTGCAGAACCAGAACTGACCATTACAAAGAAGCAAATTTAGACTTGATGCCAGGGGGAAAAATATCCCAACATTTTTGGGTGTCCAGGAGTGGAATAGGATGCCTCAGGAGAAGGTGGCAGGCACTATGCTGAGTGCTTTTTACAAATATTATCTCATTTGATCTTTTTAACAGCCCCATTTTACAGTTTGAGGAACAGCATCTGGATAACCAGTAGCTGGGTATGCCATAGTGGGGATTTATGGGTTAGACTACATGGCCAGTGAGGTTTCTTCCACTTCTGAAATTCTGTGATTTTGGCATGAGGCAAGTTATTAAGAAAAATTATAAAAGTTTTTTTAAAAATTATTTGATTTCATATGTATGTACATGTGTGCATATATATGCCACATAACACACACATACACACATATATGTATGTATGTGTGTGTGTATATATATGTATCAACAAACACACACATAGACACATACCCACATGCATTTATTTATTTGAAGGAACTTATCTGATCTGGGAGTGCTTACTTATTCCTCAAGAAAAGTTATGTTGAGAATACTTTATGAATGAAGAGGCTGGAAAGCTGAGCAGCTTCCTCATCTTGCAGCCCTGCTCTGCTTTTTTTCAATGCTTCATCCCCCAGAGTAATGTGAAATAGCAACTTCAAACCAAAAATACCCCAAATTTCCCCTTATTTCCAATTGCTGTGTTCATATAAAATCGTTTACTTCTTCCTTAGAGTAGAAGAGGTATTTAAGCTTTTAAGTTTAACGGACCTGCAAGCAGCTTGGGGGGAATAAAAACCTAGGGGCTGCATATTTGAAAATAAAGATGTTTCACTTACTAGTGACAAATATACCCTTTAGAAATTGTTCCAAAAATTTTTGAGCAATTAAATATTTATTTGAACAATTGTCTATCTCTCTTTTTCTCTACCTGGTTTCCTTTCTTTCTCCCTTCCTGTCTTTAACTCTCTTCCAGTCTCTTTCTCTCTCCCTGTTCTTTTATGTTTCTCTCTGTCTCTTTCTTCCTCCTTACTTCCCTTCTCCTCCTTTCCCTTCCAAATAATGGGTCTTCATTAATCATCTAATATGTATGGAATATGCAAGGGATTGTGAAGAACATAAAGGAAATAGAAGGCCTGTTTCTGTACCCTTAAGGAGCTTCCAGTCTAATTTGAGAGCTAAGTGGGTGCAGGTATAAATAAGAGGAGATTGCTGTGGAATCATAGATGCTCAGTGAATATTTCTGATTGGAACACCACAGGGCTGAGTAAGAGGTATATGCACGCAGAAACTGTCCCACCATTTCTGGAATCATTGAGTCCTCTGCTAAGACTTTAAGTTGCCTGCCTGCTTCCTGTGCTGACCCATCATTCAGGTAGCACAGGCTAAACTCTTTGCCTGTTATACTCTATTGGAGGTTTTTTAGAGATCAATAAAAAGCCCTTGGAGCCATCCTTGCCTGTCAGTCCTCAGCTCTCATTCTTTCCTTATTGGCCTGCCTGTCCCAGCTTGCTGAAGAGTAATGTGAAAAGAACTGAAGGATAAAGAATATTTCTTCCACTAAAAGCTTACTTGTGTACTGACTTCAGTTGTGCATATATTAAAAAAGACTTCCTTAGCCCCCTTATTGTGGAGGGGGCTTCTTGAAAGCAATGCCAAGGGAATATAAATACTGGTAGGCTCTACCAGGCTGGAAAGCCTTTGAATGCCTTTGGTCCAACTGCATGTCCATCATCTGAGGACTAGCATAGCTAATTTCTGAGGGGCTTATTCATCACTCCAGGATCACTGTGTTGAGTTACTTTTTGTGGGTAAGAGGGAAGTGTGTGTGCATGGAAAATAGGCCAAAACACTGGCTAGTGTAGTAGTTAGCTGGTTTCAATGTCACCTTCTGGAATAAGGCCAATAATAATATCACAGGGTAAAGTACAAAAGGGGCCAATCCTGCCAAGATGAAACAAGTTCAAGATTCCTCTCTAGTGAGCAAAAAATAACAAGGTTGATCTCTCTTCCTTTTTTGTAAAGGTTAGGAAACATTTTGGAAAATTGAAATGACAAGATATGGCTTCTTGTAGTCAAAGATCATAGATTCTGAAAGTGGAAGGGAACTTTGAGGCCATTTAATCAAATACTTCATCTTACAGATGAAGAAAATGAGACATTAAAAGGTTAAGTGTCTTGTCAAGGTTACATACCATACCTAGTTGGTAGCAGAACCAGAATTTGACTCCAGAGCCCATTCCACCATACCACATATAGCGGTATAATTCCAGTGGCACAATGAGCCACAAGAAGAGGAAACGGGTAAATTACAGTAACTAGTTCATCCTCTACCCTATGTTTGTAATGACTCTCACAGTGGGTGCTTAATAAATGCCTGTTGACTTTGACTGGGACCTATTATTGGCCAATCAGTGAGAGCCAGAGTGATTTGGGTTTAAGGCATGGTCAAGTAGCTGCATTTGAATCCCAGTGGGCTTTATTAAAGCCTGGTTTTCCAGAGCTGTATTTCAAGAAATCATAATCGAAACTACATGGGACAAAAGAATTTGTTGTCCAGTTTTGTTTTTTTTTTAAAGAATCTGTAAGTAAGGAAGAAGAAAAAAAAAATCTAGCCCCCGGATCCCAAAATATCTTGCCAATAATAGGTCCCAGCCCAAGAATCACTTGTTCATTGTTTGGGTTTTGAGGGCTCAGAGTGAGTATAGATAGCAATTGTGTCTGTTCTTGCCAGAGACCCTGAAAGTCTTCCTCTCCAAATTTGATTTTGTTTTTACACTGTCTGAATGTTGCTTCGGACAAACTCAGACAAATTTGGCCTTAAAAAGGCCAAGGTCTCCCACTGCATTTGATGTCATCTCCAGTCATCTTGACCTATGTTTTGCCACTGGGCTCATGACCATGGAGGAAAGAGTTAGGCTGATGACCTTGCACAGCCCTGCCTCACTTATATCAAATTCACATGCAAGTCAATATGTCACCCTGCTGATGTCACTGGTCCTCTTCAGAGCATGAAGGACAAACAAATTGACTTTGAGTGACTGTTTTAGCTAATAGTGAATTTTGAGTATTAACTAGCAGGCCTTTAGGTTTATGATGGACATGAATTCTTTGGGTTTAAATATAGGTAGTTTTATAATATTGAATAGTTTATGTAATCAGCTATTCTTTCCAAACAGAAACTATTTGAAATAACATGTTTCATAGTCTTCAAGAGCCGTATTGGCAGGCTTAATTGTGTAACAGCAAGTAGAATTTAAAATCCTGGCTAGAAAGCTCAGTCCTTGATTAGGCACTTATCATCTGCCAAGCACTCTGAGAAGCTTCCATTGTTATTCAAAATAAATAGATAGAATAAGTGTCACAGCAAGAATAACTCTCAAAATATTTTAGCTCTCCTTCCTATACACAAGTTGTCCCAGATACAAGATCTGCAACATTGGGCAGAAGAGTGTAAGATCCTTGAAGGCAAGGACTGTTGCATTTTTGTCTTTCTATCCCCAGTTCCTAAATAGCACAAATATTGCATGTTTGAACTGAGATGAGCCCTAAATTTCTGTAAAGTCTCTTACTGAAGTAAGCTAATTGGTAAGAAGCTAGAGTAGAAAGAATACTGAACTTGGAGTCTGGAGAGACAGTTCAGCTCAGATCCCAGTTCTGACATTTAAGAACTATGACTTCATTCAAGATACTTTTCTCCTCTGAGCCTCAGTTTCTTGTAAAATGGGAATACTAATACTTCCTATCTCACAGGGCTGTCAGGAGGTTTAAACCAAATAATCTGTGTAGAAAGGCTTTCATTAACCTTAAGTACTATATAAATGTGAGCTATTATTGTTAAATTACATCTATGACTTCTAGTTGCTTTAGGTTTAAAGAAGATGGAAGCTGCCATATACTTGTTTGAGATCTGAAGATAAAATGAATTAAGGCCAGGAAAGTGAAAGAATTAGGGTAATAGAGTAGAAAAGTTGATGGATTTATTGTCGGAGAATCTTGGGTTTGACTCTTATTACTTGTGTGACTTATAATGATTTATAAAATGAGAGGTTGGGCTAGTTGGCCTCAAAAGCCCCTTCCTGCTCCAAATCTGTGACCCCATGAACATGGTCCTTCACAGAGTGACTATGAGGAAAGCAAAGACTGCTCTCTAGCTTGTGACGCAGGTGCTCCAGAAATGGAAGGCACCTTCCATTGAGTTTATGAAGTTTAACCCCTCTTATTTTACCAGTGAGGAAAATGAGGCCCTTACAAGTTCAGAGAGGAAGAAACTGAGAGAACTTGAATCATTGAATTCTTTCCTTAGTCTAGAGGGTTAACTTTCTGCTAGAAAATGGTATAGTGATTCCCAGTAATTTACTCATTATTTAGGTTATTGCTTCTGCTAGTTCTTAAAAAAACAAAAAAACAGAAAAAACCAAACTTCCAGATCTTTTGGCAATATCTTTCCAACACCATAAGTTTTGCTAATACTCACAGTCCCTTCTCGTTTTCAATCCTTCTTTTCTCAGCTGTACTACTCTACCTTTCATTATTCCATGCTGTGAGGCCTCTCAAATCAATGTTGCATTAAAGTGATTGGTCTCCTGTTCTCCACTTTGCTCTACACATTCACTTTCCCCCTTAGGAAGCTGAATAATGTCCACAGTATGAAAAACAAAGAATATATTCATACATTATGTTATGTAGATGTTTTTCGAAAAGATGATGATGATGATAGTAATAATAATAATAATGATGACGATAGCTAATGTTTATGTAGTGCTTACTATGTGTCAGGTACTGTGCTAATGGCTTTACAGTTATCTTATTTGATCTCACCACAACCCTGGGAGGTAGCTGCTGTTCTCATCTCTATTTTACAGATGAGAGAGCTGAGGCAAATAGAGGTTAAGTGACTTGCCTGGGGTCACACAGCTAGTGAGTGTCTGAGGACAGTTTTGAACTTGGATCTTCATATCTCAAGGGCCTGATGCCGTATTCATTGTACCACCTAGCTGTAGCTCTCTGGAGAGGTTGTTTTTTTTTTTTTCCAATTAATATTTATTAGCATTTATGATAAAAAAGTAACTAAGATCTATTAGTACTCATGAATATAAATTATGTTAGGATTTACAAAAGTATGTGTATATTTCTCAAGTGGTCCTTTTGGCTTTGATGGTGACCACAAACATCTTTCTAATCCTAAATTCTGTGATTAATTTTAAAACTCATTTTAAGAAATGGTCTCAGGTTAGGCAACACTTAAATATGCTAACTCTTGAAACTAAAATATAATGTATTTATTAAGGCATTCCTTTATAGGAGTAGGGTAATTGGTAGTTAATTCCTGTTTTGAGGATTAGTTTGCTTTTATTAAAGTATGCATTTATTAAAGCCTTGTTTTCCAGAGCTGTATTTCAAGAAATCATAATCAAAACTACATGGGACAAAAGAGTTCATTGTCTAGCTTTTTTTTTTTTTTATAAAGAATCTGTAAGTAGGGAAGAAGAAAAAAAAAATCTAGCCCCCAGATCCCAAAATATCTTGCTAATGATAGGTCCCAGCCCAAGAATCACTTGTTCATTGTTTGGGTTTTGAGGGCTCAGAGTGAGTATAGATAGCAATTGTTTCTGTTCTTGCCAGAGACCCTGAAAGTCTTCCTCTCCAAATTTGATTTTTTTTTTTTACACTGTCTGGATGTTGCTTCAGACAAACTCAGACAAATTTGCATAATTTAAGGAGACATAATTTTGCCCAGTTTATAGACTCATTCCTGCATGGTCATACCTTGTGGCTGTATATGCATGTACATACTTGCATATGTGCAAGATAAATGTGATACCAGGCAAGTGGTTATCAAACAATTGGTTATTATCTAACTTAAACCTTAGGATTTTCCCTGTGTTCTTTAGACTATGAACTCCTTAAAGAACTGGGACTTTTATCTTGTTTTTCTGTTTCCCCAGCACTTAATATAATCCCTGGTATGTAGTAGGCTTTTTTAGGGGGATTAAACATATGCACATGGTGTACTCTTTTTAAAAATTAATTTTTTTTTTGCTAGGCAGTGAGGTGAAGTGACTTGGCCAGGGTCACTCAGCTAGTAAGTGTCAAGCCTTTGAGACCGGATTTGACCTCAGGTCTTCCTGAGCCCAGGTCCTGTGCTCTATCCACTGCGCCACATAGCTGCCCCCATAGTATGCTGTTAATAAATGTTTGTGGCTTGTTTTAGTTTATAACAAATGTTGAGTATAAACTAGATATTTAGGTTTATTATGCTCATAAATTCTATGGATTTAAATTTTTA
Source organism: Vombatus ursinus (assembly GCF_900497805.2). NCBI lineage: Eukaryota > Metazoa > Chordata > Mammalia > Diprotodontia > Vombatidae > Vombatus > Vombatus ursinus. The sequence continues at coordinate 2,895,418 of NW_020954636.1, read as the reverse complement.
CTAAATGCTTACTGTGTATACATTTGTCTTATGCTGGATGCTGGAGATAAGGGGCAAGAACTTCATTTAATTTCCTCTTTTTTAACTCTAGCTGCCATGTGGGTGGAACTAGAAGAGGACATTTGTTGTAGGTTGGGCAGTCTAGAAAACCTGAATTCAAATCTTGCTTTAGGCACTTACTTCTTAACCTTGGTCAAGTTACTTAGTGTTTCTATGTCTCAGTTTCCTCTTCTGTGAAATAAAGGAGTTGGACTTCTGGTCCTAAGGGTCCTTTCCAGCTCTGACTCTATGTTCTTATGATCTCTTAGCTTTAATTTCCTCAACTTTAAAATGGAGATAATGATATTACTTACAGAGTTCCTGAAAGGCTCAAATGAGTTAATATATGTGTAAAGCATTTTGTAAACCTTAAAGCGTTATATAAGTGTTATCAATCATTATTAGGAAGGGGAATGGTATAAGTATTTATATAGCCCCTACCATGTGTTAGGCACTGTGTTCTTCCATTTACAAACATTATCTCATTTGATCCTCACCACAACCCTGTGAGCTGGGTGCTATTTTCCCTTTTTTTATAGTTGAAGAACCTGGTGCAAAAAGAGGTTAAGTGATTTGCCTAGGGTCATAATGCTAGTATGTCTGAGGCCTATTTGGTTGAACTCAGGTCTTCCTGACTTACAGCCCACCATTCTATCCACCTCGCCACCTTTCTGCCCTAATGATTAGGAGAGATACAAACATATATAATAAAAATGAGAATACATGTTAAATCAAAAAAAGTATAGAAACGATGGTCAATTAAAATGCTTTGACGTTGGAAGAGAGAATAATCTCTTCCAGTTGTGAGAATCCAGGAAAATATTGAGATGTGACCTGAGGTGGGCCTTGAATGAACAAAACTGTTTAGACAGACTATTTCTCTCCATTTCCCAAATTAACACTAAAGATAATTGTGTGTGTGTGTGTGTGTGTGTATGTATGTGTATTTTAGGATTGTCAGAGACCACAAATGAACTTAATTCCAGCTAAAGCCAGTATACTGAGCCATTACTAGTGTATGAATAATCATCCCACAAGAATCCTGCTCGCAGCCAAGTAACAGTATTAAATGTTGGTAAACATATTAGTCACCTTTGGAAAAGTGGAAGGAATAATCATTATTCTGTAATAACATATACATTTTATCCTGGAGTCTTTCAGTATTTTCACAAACATTAAATCAGATATATACTGGCCCTACCAAAAGCTCACAACTATTTATGATAATAGGGGAAAGTAATGATGTACATAATTTAAGTAATTCAATTCAAACCTATTTCAGACAATAATTTCAATCTTCTTTCTCAACAAGTTTTTTATATCCTTTTTATCAAAGCTCTCATTAAGGAGGAGAATTGAATGATGCAAATTTCATTCTCTTTCTGTTCCCCTGCTTACCCTTCTGTTAGACATGTTAATAAGCAGTGAAATGGGCAAATGTCAGGAAGCAAGTATGTGAAAAAGTGAAAGAAACAGATGTGGAGGACCCAACAAAATGCATAATAATCTCCTAGAGAATTTTGTATTGACTATTAGATGAAAATGCCATTTTCAATATGGGAAAACTGACTGGTAAAGTTCTAATAAATCAATAGCTGTACATGTGCCTATATTCACAGATATTTTAATTCCTCCAAAGACCTACTATTTAATCAATCTGGATACTCCCTTCACTGACAGATATTGACATTATTTTAGCACACAGTCTTCATGAATTGCTTTGGCCTAAAGAATCCATTTTCTGGTGGTAAGACTTCTGATGGTTGGCCTGTCTGAATTTGCTTAGGCTAGTCCATGGAGTCAAGACCTAATCAGTAAGGTCCCATCCAGAATTTGTGATTTGTTGGCATATTGTTTGAGAATCTGGTATCACCTCCATTCAGCAGTGAGACACCAGAGTAGAAGAACTTTATTCAGAAGAAGGTACACATTTGCCTGCCTGATTTCCAACTGATAAAACTGATTTAGCAGCTATAAATGAAGGCCATTTTCATTAACCAATAGTCGTCCTTGTGTTCAAGAACGATGCATCAGACTAATGATACATCATGCCAATATACTTTCGTTAAATGTTCATTATCCCATCACACAGTTTAAATTAACTATATTTGAGCCAATATATACAGAACAAAGTGACACTTCAAAAAAAAAAAAAGATTTCAACCTATCCATGTACTGTTACAGATCCCTCAACCTCAGTTACACATTTGGGAAATTATGTAAAGCTTTTAATGACCCCAACAAAATAAAAGCCCATTCAACAATAATAACAGATTTTTTCAGTGATGCTATGGTAGTGAATCACGGGATATACTACAGCCTCCAAAGGATAAAAATTGTTAGTCAACCAAAAGACAATTCAGATGTCGTTAGGCCACAGCATATTACGATATCAAGTTTGAATTTGGAAACTGTGAGCCAAACAGCTCTAATGTACCTATTTAAATAAACCCACCGAAGTGATGTAATTCCTGGGATTTGAGAATAAAATCTTTACTACTAAACTGCAAGGTGTATGTCCATATATATATGTGTGTGTATATATATATATCTATAGATATAGATATAGATATATTTTTTTTTTGGTGGCAGAGAAGGATGTCTGCCGGACTTGCTCACGGTGGCTGATGTGGATTGGTTGTTCTCAGCTTTCTTTTGTGTAGATCTGGAATTAGCAAGACATCCATAGCCCTGACATCCACCCCTTGGGCCCACCTTTTCTTGTTAAATATTGAGCATTTGATATTGCTTCAATGAAGTCTGAATTGTGTGCTTTCTTTTTTGTTTTTAAAAGTTGTTGTTAAGGAGAAAAAGGGCCTGCTGAATACCAGACTTGTAATAAATTGGAATTTCAAGCAATAAAAACAAAAGATGGTGTATGACTGGATGAGGAGGAGGTTCAATCATGTAGGACTAAATTCTATATGAGAACTGAGTTCTCAGACAAAGCACTTTACAAACGTTATCTCCTTTGATCCTCATCACAACGCTGTGAGGTAGGTGCTGTTGTTTTCCCTATTTTATAGAAGAAACCGAGGAAAAAAGAGGTTAAAGAGGCAAAAAGAAACTTGGAATCGTGCTGCATTAGGTTAAAAGACCTAAAGGAACACCTAGCCTACTGTATAGTGTAGATCCTTTGTGGGGGGTGAGGGCGTGGGGACGATGGGCAAGAGTTTGCTGGATGAGGATGGTTTGTAATTTGCTCCAGTGGAGGAAGTACCTATGTAGATAATAGCACGTAAACATTGAAGCATAAAACAAATAATAGTTTTACAGCTGGGTATTAGAAAAGCACTTTCCAAGGTGGCTCACTACAAAAGATCTCCACATGTGTGACCTAACAATGCAGGCTAAGGATTTTGTTAAGCAGGAGCTCTTGGCAACATGGTGGTGAAAGTTATGCACCAAATTTTGGAAACCAAAGTCTTCTTATCTTGCTTAATGCAGATGCCTATTCAGTCAGTCAAACCTTCAATTGCCTACTTGCTTGATTGAAATGTTTGTTGATTGGACTTGTTGACTTACTCCTTACACATTCCAGGTACCAGCCTCTTAATTGAGTTTGTTGAAATTGACCTATATCTAGGAATGTTCGAGAAATAAAATGTGTGAGAAGGTAGAAAAGTTTGCCTTAAGCCTGATCTTCAGTTTTCAAGTTTGTGAGGTTGATGAAAAAGTAGCATAAACTGTTGTCAGTGACAGCTCAGAAAATGAGATTGATTATAGACATTAATATGTAGTAAGAATTGCATTGTGAGCTTTTCTTTTTTCAAAAATGCTTTTTTTTATAAAATGAATGCTTTCTGTGACTGCTTGAAATCATGGAGGGTATTAATCATAGGATCATAAGTTCTAGATTGAGAAGGCACTTTATAGAATTACTTTTTGTTTTAATAACACATCTTTAAGCTTTAAAAATGTTTTATTGATTTTTTTTTGCATGAATCACTTCTTAGTGTATCCTCCTATCACTCTCTTCCCCCCATAGAACTCTCCCTTTTAGCCAATAGAGTTAAGTAAAATAAGTCAATATTTGGTCTTGTCTGAAATATTCTCCCACTTTTCTGCAAAATATTCTGGAAGAATATTTTGTCTTTCTTCTGAAGTTAGAGTTGTTCACAGTTTGGAAGTCTTTCAGTGTCCTTTTACTGTTTGTTTTTGGAGACTAGGTATATTTGTCTTAGTCCAGGCTAGAAGTGTCTCATTGGCCTGTCCCCAAATAAATAAAAATAAGGTAAAAATAAAAATCCCTTCCACATTGTGGGGGTCAGGGGTGTGTGTCCCCCCCAACCGGAAAGATCCTTGCAAAATTTTTTGGCCCTCCCTATACTACTTTTTCTGTGTCATCTGCTGGCCTTTATGTGTTGTCTGTGGCTTTCACTAGAAGTTAAGTTTCCATTTGATTTCTTATGCCGACCTGTGATCTGTTGAAACCATGATGGGGAAAATCATGATGTGGAAGGGATAACTGTAATGATCTGGACAGAAGTTTAACTACCTCATTTTTCTTGGACTGACTCACTCTCCATAGGGGATCCTTATGACCTCCAAAGGGGTCACCACATTTGTGCTAAATTCAGCTTGACCATCTGTTAGGAAGACTTTAGCTCTACTCCAGCCAATGGAACCACCAGCGTTGATATCTCCTGGACTACCATGTCTGGCCTTATTTTACCATTGGAAAATGGAATTCATCCCTATTAGGTTTCTGTTCTTAGTCAGTTTACCTTCTTATAAACTGTCAGAGCTGTGACTCAATTACTACTACCTTCCTAAGTCCTTTTTCTTATTCCTCCAGTTTTTATTATCATTCTCTCCCTTTTAAAAATTGCTTTTTACCTTGTGTGTGTGTTTAGATGAAATTGTCTTTGTAAATATTGTTTTTAACATTCCTTTTCTAAAAATTTTTAAATTTTTTATTTTTTTTAAATTTTGAGTTTCAAATTTTCTTCCTCCCACTCTACCCACTGAGAAAGGAGACATTAATTATATGTGAAATCATGTTAGACATATTTTCATATTAGCCACATTTTTAAAAAAGTAAGACAGTTCATCAGCTCTTTTTCTGGAGGTAGATAACATTTTTTCATCCTGAGTCCTTTGGAATTGTCTTGGATCATTGTATTGATCAGAGTAGCCAAGTCTTTGATCATCTTTGAGACACAGCTGTTACTGAGCACAATCATCTCCTGGTTCTTTGCACTTCACTTTGCATCAGTTCATATAGGTCTTCCCATGTTTTTTTTTCCTGAAAGCATCCTCCTCATCATTTCTTATCATGCCACAATTTGTTCAGCCACTCCTCACTTGATAAGTATCCACTCAATTTCAAGTTCTTTACCACCACAGAAAGAACTGCCATAGATATTTTTGTACCTACTGATCCTTGATCCTTTCCTTTTTCTTTGATCTCTTTGGGGTACAGACTTAGTAGTGGTATTGCTGGGTTGAAGGTATGCACATAGCTCTTTGGGCATAGTTCCAAATTGTTCTCCAGAAAGCTTGGATTAGTTTATAACTCCACCAACAGTTTATTAGTGTACCTGTTTTCCCTCAACCCCTACAGCATTTGTCATTTCTGATAGGTGTGAGGAGGTACCCTGGGGTTGTTTTAATTTGCATTTCTGTAGTCAGTAGTGATTTAGAGCATTTTTTTAATATGATTGTAGATGGATTTGATTTCTTCATCTAAAATCTATATGCGTGTTCATATCCTTTTGACAATTTTAGCAGTTGGGGAATGGATCTTGTTTTTATATATTTGATTTTAATATTATTTAATTAATTAATATTATTTAATTAATTTAATTAATATTTTATATATTTGATTCAGTTCCCACTATATTTGAGAAATAAGGCCTTTATCAGAGAACTTTGCTGTAAAATTTTTTGATACTACTTCTTTGGCTGTGGACAGAAGAATGTAGTTTCCCTGTTTATGTCTTTTAATTAGGTGGGTTGTTGCTTTTGCTTTGTCTGAGATCTATGATCACTTATGTTGCATCTTTTACTTCAGCTGAAGTTTATTAGATTCTTCTCCAGCCCTTTAATTGTATGTGTATCTTTCTATTTCAAGTGTGTCTCTTGTAAACAACATATCGTTTCTAATCCATTCTGCAATCTGCTTCTGTTTTATGAGTAAACTCACCCCATTCATATTCACTGTTATGATTACTAACTATATTTTCCTCCATCCTACTTTCTTATGTTTATCCTCTCTCTTTCTTTATCCTGTCACTCCTTAATACTGTTTTGCTTCTAACCCCCTTAATTTACGTTCCCTTTTATCATCACTCCACCCCCCCAACCCCCCACCCCCCACCCCATATTTCTTATCTTTCCCCTCCTATTTCCTTATTGGATAAGATAGTTTCTAACCCTTTAAGAGAAAGAGAAAGACAGAGACAGAGAGAGAGACAGAGAGAGACAGAGAGAGACAGAGAGAGACAGAGAGAGAGAGAGAGACAGAGATAGAGACAGAGACAGAGACAGAGAGACAGAGAGAGACAGAGAGACAGTGAGAGTGAGAGAGTGTGAGTGTGTGTGGCCAATTCCAATGAAAGTGCTTTCCCTTCCCCCCCCCTTTCCGCCTCCTTTCCTCCTCCTTACATGCCCCTTTTATAGGAGAAAAAATTTCTGCATTGTACTTCAGCCTTCCCTTTTCTCCCAGTGCATCCCTTTTTCTCAATTTTTTTTTTTAGATCATGCCAATATAATAGACTCACACTCATTCCCTCTGTTTGTGTAGACCCCTAATAATGAGAAATTTCTTTGGAGTTGCAAGTATCAACTTGTCATATAGAATTTTAAACCGTTTAACTTCATTGAGTCCCTTATAATTGATTACTCTTTAATATTTACCTTTTTATGCTTCTCTTGAGTCTTGTGTTTGAATGTCAGATTTTCTATTCAGCTCTGGTCTTTTCATTAGGAATGACTGAAAGTTCTCTTTCATTAAATATCAATTTTTTTCCCTGAAGGATTATAATGATTTTTGTTGAGTATTTTGTTGAGATTCTTGGTTGCAATCCTAGCTCCTTTCCCTTCTGGAATATCTGTTCCAAGCCCTTTGCTTCTTTAACTTGGAAGCTGCTAAATCTTGTGTGATCCTGACTTTGGTTCCATGATATTTGAATTGTTTCTTTCTGGATGTTTGCAATATTTTCTCCTTGACCTTAGGCTCTAGAATTTGGCTATTATATTCCTGGGGGTTTTCATTTTAGGATTTTTTTCAGATGGTAACTAGTGGATTCTTTCAATTTCTATTTTAGCTGCTTTGAACTAAGATATCAGGGCAGTTTTCCTTGATAATTTCTTGAAATATGGTGCTGAGGCTCTTTTTTTGATCATGGTTTCAGCTAATCCCCTAGTACTAAAATTGTCTCTCCTCAATCCATTTTTCCAGGTCAGTTGTTTCTCCACTGAATTTCACGTTTTCTTCTATGTTTCATTCCTTTGATTTTGTTATGTTGTTTTTTGATGTCTCATAGAATCATTAGCTTCCACTTGCCCAAATTTAATTTTTAAAGAATGATTTTCTTCAGTGCACTTTTGACCTCTTTTCTCATTTGGTTTATCGTGCTTTTTAAGGAATTCTTTTTAGTGAAATTTTATGCCTCCTTTACCTGTAGGCCAATTAAGTTTTTTCAGGTGTTATTTTCTTCAGAACTTTTTTCCTTTTTTTTTAACCAAATTGTTAATTCTCTTTTCATAATTTTCTTGCATCACTCTCATTTCTTTTCCCAATTCTCCTTCTCCTTCTTCTCTTGTTTGCTCATTTTTCCAGCTTATTTCTTTACTTTGAACTTACTTGGGTTATGCTCACCTGGGGAAGGGAAACAATTCCCAAAGCTTCAGGCTTTTTCATGCTGGCTGCTGTTTTCAGAGCTACTTCTAGGGGTCTGCAAGTTTTTCGTGCTTCCAAGTTGTGATGAGGAGACAGGTGTGGTTAATGCTCTCACAGTGTGTGCTCTGTTCTTTACCCAGGAAGGGCCCCTGCTCACCTGCAGATGCAAGTGCCAGTGCTCCTCTCAGCCCTGTGACTATGACAATGTCCCTTGCTCCTTAGCAGCTGTAAACATTAGCACTCCTCTCTGCCTTAGAACTGTGACCAGATTCTCTGCTCTCTTGTGACCCATCATTAGCACTCTTTTCTACCCTGGAGCTGTGACCTAGATCTGCATACGGCCAATAGAGTTGCCAATCAGCACCACGTGCAACCAGTGCTAGGAAAGGGTCCCCTGTAATCTTTTTCTGACCAGTTGTCCGACTTCTTTATCTATGAGCTGAGAATTCCCAAAGCTGTGGCCACGCCGAAGCTGCTGCCTCCAAGACCTGGTGCTGCTTCTGTGTGCATGTGCCTTGACGGGCCTCCACTCCAGTGTCAGACCTCTCCTGAGGCTTGAAAAATTCTCACACTCACCTTTTGTTGGCTCTGCTCCTCCAAAATTTGATTTGAGAAGTTATTTTAAAATTGTTTGGATGGGAATGTTTAGAGAGTTCAGCTGGGTTTCTGCCTGTACTCTGCAATCTTGGTTCCACCCCCACATGGTAGGTTCTTAATCAGTGTATATTGATTTGAACAGTGATTCTGAGTTCGACAGATTGTAGTTCCACTGATTCCACTAACAAACAGGTGAAATACTTATTTACAAATGGTTATTTTTATTATCATGAACTTGACAAATATGATGATTTTCTCAAACAGAAAGAGGACAGCAAAGGAGATCATAAATCTCCACTATGTATTTCTTGATTGTTCGAGCATATTTCACATTTAATATGTTATTTCTAACATTGTTCTGTCTTTTTGAGTTCCTTTCTAACTTCACCTCTTCTGTACATTTTAAAAATGATTCATTGATACTCTTTTTTTAAAATTCCTTTTTCTTTGGTGTTACTATCTTTACTCCCACCCCCAGTTAACTCTTTTAGCAGGTATGTAAAATATTTAAATGAGTCCAATTAATTTTAATTTTAATTTAAACTTTTTAAAGTTTCATCTATTGTCAATTATGAGCCAACCTCTCTCTCTCTCTCTCTCCCTGTATCTATACACAGTTCATGTTCCTAAATTAGCTTTATGATTTTAGGTTTGTCAAGGATAATATATAACAGGAAAAAAAGTTACTTAATTTCTATTCTTTTGTTTCCTCTCACTCCAAAAAGAAGGGGGAAGTGTTGAAAGGTATGAAAGAAAGCTTAGATTTGTGTGTGTTTCTCATGACTGGGAATTTTGTGCTGCCAGTGTGGAGAAAGTGACCAATAGAGCAGCTTTATTATTCACCCACTGACAGTCATTCTCTGTCTATAGGCATATAATTTTGCTTCAGATATTGGAAGGGGAAATAAGGGACAGCATAACAACTTGGCATTCTGTATCCCAGTGGAATTATTTAAAATGTCTTTTTGCCATCAATGATGCTGTAAAAGGTCAGTGAAGATTAGTGTTCCAAATCCTACACAGTTATGTAACCCAGGATAGGCATTTTAAAACAAAATAAGAAAAATTTTTTTCACTTTTATTGATGTGGAGAAATGCTGGGTTTTTGTTTGTGTTTTTTGCTTGAAGACTATATTATATAAATATACTTAAAATAATATATATTTTTTATTTTAATTTTTTTTATTTTTAGTTTTCAACATTTACTTCCACAAGATTTTGAGTTCCAGATTTTCACCCCATCTTGCCCCTCCCCCCACCCCAAGATGGCATGCATTCTGAATACCCCATCCCCTAGTCTGCTTTCCCTGCTATCTCTCCCCCCCTTCCCCTTCTATTTTCCTGTAGAGCAGGATAGATTTCTGTACCCCATTTCCTGTATTTCTTATTTCCCAGTTGCATGTGAAAACATTTTTTTTAAACATGTGTTTTTTTAAACTTTGGGTTCCAAATTTTCTCCCTTCCTCCCTCCCCACCCACCCTCATTGAAAAGGCAAGCAACTCAATATAGTCTATACTTGTGCAGTTATGCAAAACACTTCCATAGTAGACATGCTGTGAAAAACTAACTCTATTTCCCTTAACCCTATCCCACCCCCCCATTTATTCTATTCTTTCTTTTGACCCTGTCCCTCCTCAGAAGTATTTGCTTCTGATTACCCCCTTTCCCAATCTGCCCTCCTCTCTGTCATCTCCCTACTCTCGTCCCCTTCCCCTCCTATTTTCCTGTAGGGTAAGACAGATTTCCATACCCAATTGAGTGTGTATGTTATTCCCTCCTTAAGTCAAATCCTATGAGAATAAGATTCACTCATTTCCTGTCACCTTCCCCCGGTTCCCCTCCACTGTAAGAGCCTTTTCTTTTCTGGTTTTTTGGTTTTTTTTTGGTGAGATAATTTACCCCATTCTACCTTTCCCTTTCTCCTTCTCCTAGTATAATCCTCTCTCACCCCTTAATTTTATTCTCCAGATATGACTCCTTCATCTTCAACTCACCCTGTGCTCTCTATCTATCTATCTATCCATCTCTCTATCCATCTATATGTATATATACATACATATAATTTTTTCCCTCCAACTACCCTAATACTGACAAAGGTCTCATGAGTTACAAATATCATCTTTCCATGCAGGAATGTAAACAGTTCAACCTTAATAAGTCTCTTATGATTTATCTTTCCTTTTACCTCTTCATTTTCCACTTGAGTCTCGTATTGGAAAGTCAGATTTTCTATTCAGCTCTGGTCTTTTCATCAAGAATCCTTGAAAGTCCTCTGTTTCACTGAATGACCATTTTTTCCCCTGAAGGATTATACTCAGTTTTGCTGGGTAGGTAATTCTTGGTTGTAGTTCTATCTCCTTTGCTCTCTGGAATATTATATTCCATGCCCTGCGATCCTTTAATGTAGAAGCAGCTAAATCTTGTGTTATCCTGATTGTGTTTCCACAATACTTGAATTGTTTCTTTCTGGCCGCTTGTAATATTTTCTCCTTGACCTGGGAACTCTGGAATTTGGCTACAATATTCCTAGGAGTTTTCTTTTGGGGATCTCTTTCAGGAGGAGATTGGTGGATTCTTTCCATTTCTATTTTGCCCTCTGGTTCTAAAATATCAGGGCAGTTTTCCTTGATAATTTCTTGAAAGATGATGTCTAGGCTCTTTTTTTGATCATGGCTTTCAGATAGTCCAATAATTTTTAAATTGTCTCTCCTGGATCTATTTTCCAGGTCAGTTGTTTTTCCAATGAGATATTTCACATTGTTTTCTAATTTTTCATTCTTTTGGATTTGTTTTACAGTGTCTTGTTTTCTCATAAAGTCACTAGCTTCCAATTGCTCTATTCTAATTTTTAAGGAAGTATTTTCTTCAGTAAGCTTTTGGACTTCCTTTTCCATTTGTCCAGTTTTGCTCTTTAGGGCATTCTTTTCTTCATTGGCTTTTTGGACCTCTTTTGTCATTTGGGTTAGTCTATTTTTTAAGGTGTTATTTTCTTCAGTATTTTTTTGGGTCTCCTTTAGCAAGCTGTTAACTTGCTTTTGATGATTTTCTTGCATCGCTCTCATTTCTCTTCCCAGTTTTTCCTCTACTTCTCTTACTTGCTTCTCAGAATCCCTTTTGAGCTCTTCCAAGGCCTAGGACTGATTCATATTTTTCTTGGAAGTTTTGGATGTAGGAGCTTTGACTTTGTTTTCTTCTTCTGGTTGTATGTTTTGATCTTCTTTGTCACCAAAGTAAGATGATATAGTCTGACTCTTTTTGTGCTGCTTGCTCATGATCCCAACCAATTACTTGAGTTTTTAAACTCTTTGTCAAGGTAAGAGTCTGTTTCCAATGTGGAGAATGTACTGTCCCAAGCTTTGGGGGTTTGTACAGCTCTTTTCAGAGATACTTCTAGGGACCTGAAAAGTGTCAGTTTTTCCAAAGTGCTATGATAAGGGGCAAGGTGTTTCCTCTTCACAGCCAAAACAAGCTCCACCATGCCAGCGCTCCTTCTCGCCCCAGGACTGCCCCTCAGAACTATGACCCAGATCCAAGCTCTGGTAAAGCAAGAGATTCCTGCCTCAGCCCTGGCAAAGAGATCCTTGCAATCCCCCTCTGATCAGCCACCAGATTCCCCCTCAGTCTGTGGGCCAGAAGCTCAGAAGGCAGCCGCTGCCCTCAGGGCGGCTGAGATGTAGCTTCTTCTCTCACTGCAGTAACAGACTTTTCCCACTGACCTTCTAAGTTGTCTTTGGCATTCGTGGGTTGAGAAGTCTGGAAACCGCCACAGCTGCCCGCGATTCAATCCTCTGAGGCCTGCTCCAGGGTCGCTGCTGCCTGCACGCCCACGCCAAACTCCTCTCCCAGCCCAGTGCGATATACCTTTATGATCAACCATCCAGGTTGTCTTGGGCTGGAAATTTGTTTTACTTTGTTTTTTTTTGTGGGTTCTGCTGCTTTAGAATTTGTTTAGAGCCATTTTTTGTAGGTATTTGGAGGGGTTTGGGGGAGAGCTCTAGCAAGTCGCTGCTTTCCCTTCACCATCTTGGCTCCGCCCCCCAACATAATATATTTGTGACAAACAATATACTTGGCCTCTTTATCCTCTAGAGAACATGGACATTTCTTCCTGAGAATTTTAGTCATTGATTAGATAAGATCAGAACTTTTTTTTTGTTCTGGTATTCATGAGACTATGGAAGGTTCAAAGTATCCTGTATGAATCATTTCCTGGAAATGATGAATATAGCCTTCGCTCTAAGCCATCAGAAATTTGAATTGACGTGTGGCAAACCAGTCCACTGTAACAACCCATTCTGTGCTTACTTAGGTTTTAATTAATGGTAGCATAAACAAATAAATGGGTTAAAGGTTAAATATTGCAAATCAAAAAAAAATATCTAGGCATCATGGCATAGTAAATAAATAGTAGGGTTATTATCCAGTCTCTGTGTGACCCTAGGGCTATCATTTTAGCTGCCCTTTCCCTATGGAAATCTGGATTGTAAATTGCAGAGAAGGTACATTGGTTAAACAAGTTTCCCAACCAGAGAGTCTTCTATACCAGTAAAATCACAGATCCAGTCCCTAATCCTATCCCACATTTATAAAATTTTAAATGCTATCTAGTATAATTCCTGCCTGGATGGGGCTTCCCTTAACCTATGTGAAAAAGGGTCATCCACCCTCAGTAGAGTCACCTGTTAGTCAAGGTCTGAGATTGGAATAGTAGTTCTCTCACCTCCTTTAGGTTGTTAAAGTTTCTTTGCCTTGTTATGGGTTCTAAGGAAGAATGAATGCTGGACGGGCCCAATGGGCTAAAGTATAGAGTAGATATAGGTCAATAATATGAATTAATTCAGGCCAGGCAGATTGTAGAGGCCTTTAAATGTCAGTCTGAGTAGTTTACATTTTATCCAAAGGCAATCTGAAGCTTCTTGATCAGGGGAATGACATGATTAGATCTAAGTTTAGGGAAAATACATTTTGGCTGCTGTGCGGAGGAAGTGGATTGGAGAAGGGTGAGGCTGGAAGCAGGGAGACTAATTGGGAGGCTATTATAGTAGTTTAGGTGAAAAGTGATGAGGAGCTGATCTAGTGTGTTGGATCTTGTTAAACAGAGAGCTTAGGTGGGGGCCCTCTAACTCATAACCACTTTTAATTCTATCTCATTGATTTGGTCATCAGAAAAAGTTGAAATATATGGCAAAAATGAGGTTTGGGGATTGTTTATGGATTTCAGTCAGCTCTTTTCTGCCTTTTCTAATGACCATGGATAATTGAGATTAGGTTGTGAATGCCATTGCTCACTGCATATTTTTAAGGTCTTCAGCCGATTCTTCTAGGCCTGAATACGAAAATACTTAAATTTCCTTTTTAGCAATGACAGTTGCTATGAGAAAAAAACAAACAAACAAAAAAACCCCAAAACACAGCTTACAAGATTTCTGGGAATATTCTAAGTTATCAAAGAAATGAAATAAGTGCATATAATAAGCCAAGGGCACTTAATGAAAAATAAGATAGTTAGTTTGCATGCTTTCTTTGCTATTACATTTTATTTGAAGACTAATGTTGGTACAATATCAAATTTAAAACTTGATAATATTTACAACTCCACGGGCCTTATTTTTATTTTTTTAATGAGGTACAGGAAGAAGGAAAAGGAAAAGCAAAATGTGTGTAAAACATTTGTGTCATACAGATGGTAAGCCACAGATATTAGTCATGCTTTACAGCATACACTACTTCATGGGATATAATCCACATAAGATATACAATTAGCAAAAAGTAAATCTTGCATAATTATCACCACACAGAGTGTTTTTCAAAGTAGCCATCCTTTAGAATAATTAGTTGTGCCAGATACAGTTTGTCATTAAACCCTTAGCAATTGAGTCTAAATATTCCCTTTTCTCATTTTTATACTTTATTTTAAATAACAAATGTACTCATGGGCCACATTTCCTGAACATCACATTGATATAGAATAGAAAGTAAGCACATTTTGTAGAATTAGCTGATTCTGCTTTCTGTTCCAACATTATAAGCCTCTCATAAAAACTCCTCTTAAAGCCCCTTGCTTGTATTACTTTTCTGAATTTGCAAGGAGAAATTATAAGAGAGAGGAAAGAGACCAGTTTTTAATTTTCAAGTTGTTAACCTTAATTGTTGTTCTTTAAAAGAAAAGGTACAGTGCCAGATCTTTATCTGTTTTAACAATGTTCAAATTTTCTCTTTATTATTTCCTTGTTCTTCAAGGGCCCATCATCATCTAGCCTTGGGACATTCTCCGTGAAGTACCTTATACCTAAAGGAAACATCATGGCTAATGGTGAATAATGAAAGGACTATATAATAGTATCCTAAGTTACACTCTCTACACCTTAGAGGTTGCTTTTGCTTTAGAGTTGTGAGGACAGAGGCTGAACAAGGTGAAGTATCACACAGGAAGCAAATGGTGGAACTAGGGTTTGAACCTAGTTCCTGATCATTCAGTGCCAGAAATATAATTTTCAGTGTGTAGATGAGACCTTTTAAAGTTTAATTAAATATTGAGTTCTGACTTTTTTTTTTAATTTTTTTTTTTTTAGTGAGGCAATTGGGGTTTAGTGACTTGCCCAAGGTCACACAGCTAGTACGTGAAAAGTGTTTGTGGTCTGAGGCCGGATTTGAACTCAGGTCCTCCTAACTTCAGGGCTGGTGCTCTATCCACTGTGCCACCTAGCTGCCCTGAGTTGTGACTTTTTAAAGACAGCATAGCTGGATTCCTTTAGTTAAGCCTGGTTGTCTACTAGCAGGATTTCTTGGAATTTGAATGTAGCAGTAGCATTGCACACATGCCACACACTCATACAATGCTACCTTCTCAAATGTATTTTTCTCCTTAGGGAAGAAAAATTCAAAGTGCAATTGATGACATTGGATCTCAAACAAAATTTTTGTGGATGTAGTTTTGTTATGACCATATACTTGGCAACCTGTCATGCAATAAGATCACTTCCGTAAAATACTAATGATGTTAAATAAATATTTATAAGTTTTCTCTATCAGATGAGTGGTATTACATTGGAAGAAAGTCAGCAGGGTTCAATTAAAGCAGGATCCACATCTTAGAGCAGTTAGAGTTCATTAAGAAAAATAATTTTGATTTAAAAAACCTACCTTTTGGAGAATTAAAAACTACAGTAAGTAGTTAGTGGACATTACCCCTATTTTGATAATTTAAGACTGAAAATGAAAATAATGTGTTCAAGGGCCCCAGCAATTTAATAATGCATCTTGAAGAAAAGCACTTTCAGTCAATATTTGTATTTTAGGATATCTTCAGAATGGGGCACAGAAAGTAAGTGTCCTGCTTGAGCCTCTTCTATGAGACTAATTATAGCTCTTTAATTCAAATTTGGACCTAGTGAACTAACAGGTCTCCTCTTCCTCCACAGAGGCCTTTCTCATGCTATTAGAGACCCTGCAGTAATGCCCACATACATAAACCAGTTAAAGAACAAAATGTATATAATAACTATCAATGTTTGTTTCTTATTCTACTACTTGAATTGTAAATTACATAAAATTAGGGAACATATCTTGTTTAAAATTTGCATTTCCCTTAGCGCTTCACAGTGCTACACATTCACAGTAAGTATTTGTGTTGGTTTATTTATTTATTTAACAAATTTATTGCTGTGCCTAATAGCAGCAAGGGTATTTTCATGGTCTTGTCTTCCTAAAGATCTTTGTCTTGTCTATACTCCATTCTAAAATCCCTGAGTTCATTGCTTGGATTGTCTGTCACACAACTGGTTTGAATTCTACTATGATAGAGTAGGATTGCCAACAGTGGGATTTCCCTTGAGTTGAAATAGGGGACCAGAGCCAGAAGATGACCTCCTGTCAGGCCATGTATCTGTAACTGTATGATCGTCATTACCAACCTTGACCTCTAGATGGTCAATGAGTACTGTGCCATTCTGGGAAGTTACTGTGAATCAGTAACCAATATAGTGGGCAATACCCATGTTGAGTCTCTTGGCTCAAGATGAGCTTGGTGACTCCAGTGGGTTAGATGGTCACTGGCATTTTTAGTTTCAGAGGTGGCTTGGGGTAGAGAGACGGATGTGCTACATATTACCCTTATGATCTCTCTCTGGGCTTCAGTTTCCTTATTTGAAAAATGAGGAGGTTAGAACGGGGAACTTCCATGGCCTCTTCTGGCTCTAAATGCATTCATTGCTCTTGTTTCTGAATGATAAATCTACATACATTTCAGTAATTTGTGTTTTTCTTTTGTCCATTAAGCTATAATCCCATATAGACATTGTTGTTTCTCCTTTTTTTAAGAATATTCTGGAATCATAGATTTTTGAGCTTGGTGGAAAGTTAGATGTCATTTTTTTTTTTTACAGATGAGGAAGGTAAAGATCTCACAGCTAGTAAGTGGCAGGGCTGGGATTTGAACCCAGCCCTTCTGACTACAGATCCAGTGCTCTTTCCACTGTTTGGAACTGCCTCCCTTATGCTGTGTAGATTTAATGTATGTTCTGGATGAATTCACTCAAAAGGAGTAGCAAGTGAAGTCTTAATTAGCCAACTGTGAGGCAGGCCTCTGCAAAGGCATGATTTGAACACTATGCATCTATGAGTGAATTCCAAATTTGGAATGAGAAATTTTTGGATCATTAGGGAAGGGGAAGTGAATAAGCATTTATATAATCCCTACTATATGCCAGGTAGGGCAACTAGGTGGCACAATGGCTGAATTCAAATCAGGCCTCAGACACTTACTAGCTGTGTGACTCTAGGCAAGTCACTTAACCCTGTTTGCTTCAGTTTCATTGTTTGTAAAATGCACTTGAGAGAGCTTTGTCAAGAAAAGGGTCACAGAGAGTCAGTCAGACACGACTGAAGTGACTAAATAACAACAAACATTCTAAGCACTGTGCTGTGCTTTTATAATTTTTTAAAAGTAATTATTTATGAATGTAACAAAATTGGTAATTTGGGGTGAGAGCCTAATAATTCATGAATAAATTCTTAGAGTAATTAGCATTCGCAACCAACAAAAGGAATTCAATTAAGAATAAAGAGTATTTTTTTTTTTTTCTGAGAGTAACAGTTTTCTGCAAGTAACAGAGAGCTTGGCCATTCCCACAATTCTTTCTGATATTGGATAGAGAATATAACAGCTAGGGGTAAGTGTTTGATTGATAGCCTACCCAACATCAGCTATTTCAGTTCTGATACTATTAATCTTTATAGGTTATACTTACATCCAAGTTAACTTATTATTCAAAATATGCTCGAACAAACTGATTATATAGAATAATCCCTTCAAGATCTTGTCTTCAGAAATATTCTGACAAGGAGAAAGGAAGTTTCTTCGGACCCTTTATTTCAGTCTACATATTGGACAACTCTTTAGAAGTCAGAAGAAGGGTACTTCATAGCTTGAACTAGATGACCGAAATAGAGCACTTGAATTTGCTTTTAGTTCTTGAAAAGAACATAGCTTTTGTATTTAGGTCGTGAAGTATACAAAGTATATGTTTAAAATAGTTATTTGGCAAGAGGGACAGATAGTGACAGAGTTCCAACCAGAATTTAGGATCATGTCTTAGGAAACCTGAGTTCTAATCCCCTTTAACTAACTGTGTGACTGGGGATGCAAGGAGGCTCACTTCTCTTTAGGCCTTAGCTTCTTATATGTTAAGTCACTATGGTTGACTGGATAATCTCTTCTCCGAAGCCTTTCCAGAGCTAAAATTCTATGATTCTGTCAACCCGAAAGCCTTGAATTTATCTATTTTTCAAGCAACCTCACACGGTAGATTAGGTGATCTCTCAGGTTCTTTCCAGCTCTATTAAGTCTATATAAAATAGGATCTCAGAGTTTGGAATGACGTAAAAGGCCGCTTTGTCTTGAATAAGAATCTATCTTAAAAAAAAATGTGTTCAGACTTTGTTGAAAGATCTCCAGTGAGGGTAGAAACCACAGTATTGTATGAGGCAGCCCATTCTAACTTTGGGAAGTAATTGTTAGGACGTTTTTGTACAACAACTGATCTTCGTATACAGTAATTACTAGTCAAGATATGGTTCTATATCCTCCTGTCCAGAATTCTATTCATAGAATTCATAGGATCTCAAAGTACAGAATTCTATTCATACTACCTTCTGCATGTGTTTTTGCAAGGCTAAAATGGCCTCTTTAATCATGACATTGCTGATTATTCATCTGGAACCAAGAAGAACAAGTTCTAATTCCTGACAGCCCTTTAGCTTCTTGAAGATAAACATCATGACCCTTTTTTCCTAAGCTAAGTATCTCCAGCCTCTTCAGCCTGTTGTGAGTGTGGATTTGAAACAAAGCACCCCCATTTTAACCCTGAAACTTTAACTAGGTGAGAACTCAAGGAAGAGAGTTCCCATAGGTTAAGTAAGCTGGGTCATTTCTTAGGGGCCATCTTCTAATTATCAAGTGAGCTGAGAAAGGAGTTTGATGAAGAGGTTAGAACAAGATTGGCTTTCCATTAAAAACACCTGGTGAGGGGCAGCTAGGTGATGCAGTGAATAGAGCTCTGGCCTTGGAGTCAGGAGGACCCGAGTTCAAATTTGGCTTCAGATACTGGACACTAGCTGTGTGACCCTAGTCAAGTCACTTAACCCTGCTTGCCTCACCAAAAAGTAAAAAAAAAAACCAAAAAACCTGGTGTTCACAACCTCCTTCCCCAACCTTTAAGCTGGAGGAGACTTGTCAGCTTTGAAGAGTCTGGAAGATATTGAACTTCCCATCTTCCTGTTTATGTGCTAGATGTCCTAGTGGCATCCTTGGATGAGCTGATGGAAGTGCCTGCGTTGGTAGCCAAGGATAGACTGAATGTGGATTAACAGAGAAACCACAGCATGTCCAAAAAGAATTTCTTACTTAATGAATGGAAGAAAAGGATTTCTGTCAACTAGAAACTGTGAGATATCCCTTTACAGCATATGATCTCTAAGCTTTCCCATGGACTCTCAATGTATTCATTTAAGAGTGTACCACAGACTTTTGTGGTGATGTTTTGTACCAACTGTTATTACTGTGTTACCTCAGTAGATGACGCGGCCATTGCAGTGGTAAGCATGAGACCAGCTCAATACTCTGAACCCGGAGGCTCATTGATGAGGTGGGAGACAGCAAGATGGCAGAAGCTCCCTTTATTAAGTGCTAGTAGCTTTCTTTTATATCCCTAGTAACACCTGATCAAAGCATGATCTCCACGTGATAGCCAATCACCAAGTCTGCTGGACACCCACAGCCCTCGTGTCAGGGGTATGAGTAGGACTTTTCTCCCAATGAGAGGAGAGCTGAGCCAACCGTGAGAGCTGCGTGTCAGCAAAGGAGAAGTCTTGTGAGACTTCCTTGTTTTTGCCACACAACAGGTTGTGACCCTCAGCTTCTGCTGAGAGAAGCTAGAACTCCCATGAGAAAATTACCCTAACAGGTAGACATCTTTATTACTAAATGCTACTTAAAGCTGGCTAATAAAATGTTTCTTAATTGATATTCCTGGAGGGAAGCACATTGGTGGGGGCTCAAGCCAATGGCATTAGAGAATCAACCCCTTTTTTCTTCCTAATTCCACAGGGATGCCCCTAGAATCTTGATAGGGTGAATGAAGTCTTGTTCCAGGATTGTCTCTGAGAGTTGAATATAAGTATCCTCAGGACCTATGGGACATAATATCCATATTCATATGCTATGTTTACTCAATTATTCTTTAGTCAATGAACATCCACTCTATTTCTATATTTTTGCTTTTATTCGTTTAAAAGACTTTCTCCATGGATGCCAGAGACATTGTTAAGCAAACTACCCTTGCATGTTAGTTGATGGCTAATGTCGATTTTAATGAGAAGACAGAGGGTTTACTCAATCTGGGGTCCAAAGAAGCAACTAAAATTCATTTGAAGACACGCATCAGAATATTCAAAAGATTACTTCTGTTCTGGCAGAAGTGTAAATGAAGTGTAAAATATTTGAGCAACTATATCTTTTCAATTCAAAGATTGGATTTGGAGTCTGAAATACTGTTTCAATCCTGCCTAGGATACTGACTGTGTGACCTTGTGCAAATCAGGTAACCTCTTTTGCCCTTAGTTTCTCTTTTATAAAATGATGAGGCTGGGTAAGATGGCCTTTAAGCTCCCTTAAAATCTAAATATATATTCCTAAGGGTCCATATAAGGGGAGGCTATAACCAATTCAATGGAAAATTGTAATGGCAAAAATGATTGTAAAGTTAGATTTATTTAGAGAAGATGAGTAGAATTCTCTATGTACTCACCAACTCTTTGAGAACAAACAGTCTCTTTCATTTCTGTCTTCCTATCACCTTGCTTGAGCTCTTTAAACAAAGACTTGATGTTAGGCATGTTGTAGAGGTCATCCTTCTTTATTATAGTCCCTTCAGACAATAATGATTTGTGGTTCTGATACCTTTCCATCCTCTCTTCCACTTTCTGTATACAATGTAGCAGCTAAATTGAAATACTCAACTGTTTTTCAATCCTGGTTTGTCCTCTTTTCCTTGTATTCCTTTACTCACATGATACTGCCTGCTGGAAGGGTACATTTTTATATCCACTAGCATAAATCAATATTTACCAATCTTCTCCCTCCCTAATCTACTTCAATAGAAATCCTTTCCTTCAAGGCTCAGTTCAAATTCTTCTTTTTCCCATGAAACCTTCTATGATGTTTTTCTCCTTAAATCTTTTGGTACTTTGTTTGGGCCTCTCCATTTTACTTATCATATTCAGATCAATTTGTTTTTGATAGACTTTTATGCCCATATCTCATGTGGTTGCTTCAGAGCAAGTGTTCCATACATTTATTTGAATCTCTTGTGCTTAGTACAATGCATTAGATAGGTGCTTAATAAATGCTTTATTAATGTATTTTTAGATTTCTTTCTCATTTACTGACTCTAGAAATCTAGAACATCGTGTAGCTTTTTTTGGCCAAAAATTTCTCTTTCATATCTGAGTATTTTCATTTTAGTAAAGATATCAGCACTAAAAGCTAGATAACATGGGTGTGTGTGTGTGTGTGTGTGTTCGTTCCCACTCCCCCTTCTCTTAGTTCTTGGCATCGTTGGTTTGATGTCTGGAAAGGATAAGAGTTACTTGAATGTGTCCACAAATTATTGTATGTTTTCCTTTGCCTTCAATTTTATGATCAAAACCCATTCTAATCAAAGAAGCAATAAAATATTAACTGTAGGTTTTCAACTGATAAAAGTCTCTATATATTACTGAGTCAGGGGAATCTACCATATTTGTCCTACAGACTCAGGCTCTTACAGTCATACCTGAATGCATATAGATTTGATTTAAGAACCCTATATTGAACACACACATATACACACACAAACACACACCCCTAAGTGTGAACTCACATTCTCTCTAGTGAATTTTTTTTTTTTTTTTTTTAGTGAGGCAATCTGGGTTAAGTGACTTGCCCAAGGTCACACAGCTAGTACGTGTCCAGTGTTTGGTCTGAGGCCGGATTTGAACTCAGGTCCTCCTGACTTCAGGGCTGGTGCTGTATCCACTGCACCACCTAGCTGCCCCCTCTAGTGAATTCTAATAAAAGTTCTTGCTATTTATCTTGGGGAATCTCCAGATTTCTTTAGGAGAATTGTAGTCAGATGAGAGACAGCACTGTTCTTTATTTACCAGAACAATGTGGACTTGATGAAATCTCGCATCTAAAGGTATTTTAGGCTAGTCGAAAGAGAACTGGATTTTGGGGGTTCAAATCCTGTTTCTTCCTTTTGCAATCTCTATAAACTTGGGCTAGCCACTTTAACCAATGTTCTTTGAAGTTTCCTTAGTTACAAAATGTTATTACTTATGCTTTACTTACCTCACAGGAACACGTAAGGATCAGGAAGGTAACAGGGAGCAGATTTTACCTCAACATAAGTAAAAGTTTCTTACAATTGTCCAAAAATCACATGCACTGTCTCAAGCTTTCCTTAGCCTGAAGGTATTTAGGCAAATTCTGGGTAACTATTTCTTAGGAATACTGGAGTGTGGTAATTGGTGCCACTGGATCAGATGACATCCTAGGTCTCTTCCAACTTTTAAGGTTCTGCGTAACTCTACATATATAAAGCACTCTGAAAGCATCGATTTCTAAATGCCAGTTGTCATCATTATATTCTCAATAGAGGCAATATAAGTAATATAGGTAATATATAGGTATATAGGTAATAATCTAAAGGGTAAGAGACTAGAAATCAGAAGGCTTAAATTCTAATTTTGGCTGTGGTACTTACTGCCTTTGATCAAGTCACTTTACTCTAAGGGTCTTGGTTTCCTCATCTGTAACATAAGGGGGTTGGAATAGATACCCTATAAGAAATTTGTGTTTCTGCACTGTTTTGATAAACTTCCTGAGGAGTTTATTAATTTTTATCATGGAAATATGTAACATCACTTTTCATAGAATATTAATGTCAAAGCAGCATCATGTAGTAGAAAGATTATTGAATTTGGAGTTAAAGGTGCTGAAAGTTGGAGCCTCCTCTTGCCACTCAATAATTATGTAACCTTGGTCTTAACCTCTGGAACTTCAGTTTCTTGATCTATAAAATAAGAGATCAGAACTGATCTCCAAGTTCCCTTCCAACTATCAATCTATTATGCTTTTACTCTTACCTCCCCATGATTCTAATTACAAAACTAATCTCCATTCACCTGTCGGTACTTGTTATCCTTTCAAGATGTCTGTGTGCTGAAGGATATGAAGGTGTCACTTGCTGTGTCTTGTATTTCTCATCTTTGCTGTATCTCTCTAGGTCCCAGGGACCAGGTGTTAGTAGTTTGAACTTTTGGATCCTTGGTGGTACCTCTGTGTATTTCAGAAGTACGGGAGGTGAAAGGAACCTTAGATATCTTTTAGATTAGCCCTGCTTCATATTACAGATGAGAAAACTGAACCCAGAAAGATTAAGTAAATTGCTCAAAGTTATACACCAAGTAAATGAATGAACCAATATATATTGGTGTCTTCTGACATATAACCACTCAGCATATAGCCAACTTTCTTTCATTTTAACGTTTATGTAAATTTGTTCATCATTTCAAGAGAGATACATTTATTTATCTCACTATTGCAACTAAGCTTCAAACAAAAATTTCCCTTTTGCAACAAATTACAAAAAAACTAAACAACAGTTTGTGTACAACTGGCCCTTCTTTGCATTTCTCTAATTAATGCTTTGTAATTACCAGATTTGAAATAAATTTAAAGTGTTGAGCTCTGCTGGCTCCTACATTCTTTTTTTTTTTTTTTTTTTTTAGGCAATTGGGGTTAAGTGACTTGCCCACGGTCACACAGCTAGTAAGTGTCAAGTCTTTGGTCTGAGGCCAGATTTGAACTCAGGTCCTCCTGACTTTAGGGTTAGTGCTCTATCCACTGCACCACCTAGCTACCCCTGGCTCCTACCTTCTTCTTTTTGGTAGCTTATACTTGCTGAAGGGCCAGGCAGGGCCTTATCTCTCTAATGATATTACTTAAATTATTAAAAATTAGTTTTCATCCTTCATGTTTTTAAGCAGTAGATGTCTCTGTAGTTCTTCCCAGCACCATCTAAACTAATTCAGAGTGGAGGATGAGATGGGTTTTCTTCAAACCATCAAAACCCTGTGGCTGTTTTCTGTTGGAATAAAGAGGAACTGGGCTTGAAGCAAAAGCAAAATGTTTCATCATTTAGGCCTTTTAATTGACTTTGGACTTCTGCTCTATGATTCTCTCTTTCCCTCTCTGCCCCATTCTTAAGCAAGGTTTGGTTAGATACAGTGAGGATTAAATTACTAAATAATGGAGGCCTGTTTGGTAAGCTTTACATCCTGGTAAAAGGCACAATGCCAATTTTGTCTTCAAATGACAACTTTTCCAACTCCTACCCCCTTTTTTTCTCAACACATAAAAACCCCATAACTTGTTTTTAAATGGAAAATGAGCACAGATGTTTACTCTATACCAACTAGCCCAAACTATTCTGTCATCCAAAATTTTAGCATTATAGGGTTTGAAGAGTCCTTAGGAAAGGATGTACTTGAGCCCCCCACCTGATGCATGAAGGTTGTCTACAATGGAGGTATCAAACTCAAATAGAAATAGGGCCAACTAAGCTATATGTAAGGTTCCCCACTGGCTGCATATTGACTTAGAAAACCACATTAATACCATGTTTTGTTGTAATTTTATTTATTTTGTTAAATATTTTCAAATTACCTTTTAATCTGGTTCAGGCTCTGCTAGCAATGTGAGGGACAGGAAGCCTGGTGTGTTCTCACACCAGTCTTCTCCAATGTCTTCAACAAGGGATTGTCAATTCGTCCTCCAGGATCACAACTAAACTTGGATGCCAGATGTGAACACTTGCTTGAACAGGAGGAAGCACATTACAATTGAAAGGGCACAGAATTTGAAGTCAGTCGGAGGACTCCATGCTGTTTACTAACTGAGATCTTGGGCAAATCACCTCTGTGGGTAAAGTGATTTTTGCCACTGTTCCTTGTGAGGCAATTGGACTGGATGACCTCAGGTCCCTTCTGCCACTAACCTATGATCCTTGGTTTTCTTCCAGTGGGGAACTTCGTATCATAAGGCAATGACAGCTTCAAATTGTCAAATGTGCCCATTAGCAATGACTCTTGATAATTTTACCTCATCTAGATCACTGTCAAATACTATTGGGCCTCTCTCTCTCTGTTTGTAACCTGGTTTGTGTTATTCCCACCCCCCCCCCCCAAAAAAAAGAGAGAGAGAGAGAATTGTAGTACAATTGGGGTTTATAACTATGGGGCTTATAACTATGCCCAAGAGAATACAGCTCTTTTTTTCTTCCATATGAGAGAAGCTGTTAAAGTTTTTGTGGGAGGCAAAACTGAAGTTTGGGAATGACTGAGCCCAATATGGAGGATTCTGCAGGGAAAGGGGGTAGGAATTTGCTGACCTGAAACATCTAAATGTGTTGCACAAATGTCAATGTAAGGGGCTATTTGAAGTAAGCCACCATAGGAAAATAGGCCCACACTTTCTTTGAAGTAAATTCAGCCTATATGCCCAAATTAGTTCAAGTGTCTTCTCTCATAATCAGTGCAATATGCTTCATTAATTTTAAGAATTTTATAATTCAATCAATCATTAAACATTTATTAAGTATGTATTATGTGTCGACACTGTGTTAAGTTCCAAGGAAGAAACTACTAAGATGAAAGAAATGTAAACTTTAATATGATCACTTTTTGTGATAATTCCCAAATCACTTGGGTTTAGGGAATTTCCCATCAGTTCTTTTAAAGGCTCCTTTTCACTTTGCTGATCATCTTTCCTTCAGACATTGCAGGAGTGCTATGTAATGCAGGGCATTACACAGTTAGCTTTCTGAGGCTGACAGTGGTATTTGAGAGTGAACTTCAGTGTGGTTTAGGTAAAATGCTGAAATGAGATCAAATGAGATGGTATTAATAAAATGCTTAGTATATTGAGTGGCACAAAATAGGTGCTTAAGAAATATTTATTCCCTTCTCCTATTCCCTACTTGTATTATTAACATGTACATTTTAATGATTACCACATGTATCTAAAACAAAACATTTGAGAAAAAATTATAAACCTAAGAAGATAGCAATACTTAGGGTTCATATATTATAATCCTACTCTCTTTTCTACAGAAGAAAAAAAATGACTAATTTGAGTCACGATGATTGTTTACAGTTAGTCACAAATCCTTTTAGGGACTGTCTTGGAAGGTGGGAAGATTCAGTGATTGGTGGTGAATTGGCAAGAAGGATTAATGAGGGTTTAGTTTGTTAATTTCCTCTCATTTGAATTCTAAAGAGCACCAGAAATCTTTTTTAGCAATTAAGAATTCTTCCTCTACCAAAACAAAATAAAAAAGACTGGAAGACTGCTTACCGAATAATTTGGAAATGAGAATGTAGATGAGCTGCAACTCTCTCAATAGAGAGTTGACTTGGGTAGAGAGGGGTGAAAACACAGTCTGTTGAGTCAGAAGCCAACTGCTTTTGTTAACGTTCAAAGTCTGTTCTACACTTGATTGTAATTTTAAGACTGATTCTCAATTATAATTTTCAGGTTTTATGTGAACAGAGTAGTCAAGATCAAAAATTGGGCCTTTTATTGGGTATTAGATGTATGCTAACCTTAGGGATTAAGACTTTGGGGTTGGGTGTTCCTTACAGGCATTCACAGGTATAAGGAATGGTGGCATAGCTGTCAAAATGTCCAAACCAGTGTGGTGAAGTGTCGTTTTTTTTTCCTAGCACTTCATCCTGAACTCCTAAATCTGTAGCATCACATCTGCTGTTTGTTAGAAAGTGATTGATTTTCCTAATTGGCAGGAACACAGTTTACGCTGGTCTAGGTCAGTATGGCAGGGGAAGGCTGTTGGGAGAAGGTTTCTGAACTCTTGTCAATTTGTCTCTCCAGTGTCAGTTTACTAAGATAAAGAATTTGGCTGTATTCAGTGAGGGTAAAGTGAGTTAGTGTTCCATGGGAAAGAATATGGTTAAGCTTAGAAAAAGTGAGGAAAGAAATCATTTCTCAGCACATCTTTCTATTTGCTGTTAAGAAAAACTCAAAACATTCCTATTTTTTTTTTCGCCTCCTCCTAGTTACAAAACCCTATGGCATTTTCTGAATCCTTATATTTCTGGATCATTCTGTTGGCCTGCTTATTCCCTTCTTGGCTTTACTCTTCCATCTTGTCTTCTATCTCTCTGACAGTTCTGTCTCCTCTCCTGCTTTGTTCTCTTCTTCCACCTCTAGATTGTAGGTGTTCTCTGAACTCTGGCCTTTTCCCTCTTCCTTGGAGATTTAGTTCACTCCAGTATTTTCAGCTATCACTTCAATTAAGATGACTGCCAAGTTTCTTCCTCCTTTCTGATCTTTCTAATTCTCCTCCTGATAAGTCTTATATTTCCAACTATGTACTGAATGCTGTTAATTTGTCTTTCTTTTTTTTATTTATTTGGGTCATAGCAAAATAGATTTAGAAACTATAGAGCTCAATTGCATGTAGTAGAGTTAGAAGTGAGTTTAAATATCTCTTCCTCATGTCTTGTTAACACTTTTAACTCAGTATATCTGTTGAAGTCTAGAGGTTTAGGGGTGCGGGGACCCCAAAATTACAACATGTGGGTGCTGCCTGAAAGAATTCAACCCAAGCCTTCTTTCAGCCAAAGACAAGATTTATTAAAGATCCACCATATTAGCCAGACTCTTAAGGCATCTGAGCTTCTGTGAACTATTGGCTAGATTGTAAAAATCTGAGCATCTTAATGGAGACAAGATGAACTTTATATACAGGAAAACTGTGGGAGGGATCTAGGAGTGGCCAAGTAGTTTGGGGTGACTGAAGGAGGGGTCTAAGGAAGATCTGAGTGGGATGGCCAGTAAGTTGGGGTAAAGAGAACACCTGGGACCTGGACAATGGTGGTCAAGGGAGAATGGAGCCTAGCTAGGATTAATGGCCGGAAATGGCCAGGGGCCATTGGGAGGTAAGACAATGGAAGGCCAGGCTAGGTTAAGGGTAACAGAATTGGGAGAGGACAAAAGGCCAGTTGATAGTACTATAGCCTCAGGTGAATGCCAGAGAGTTGGCCATGTGGGGAAAGTCCAGGGTTTTTCCTTTCTGGGGTCCAGATCCCAACTCCATCATATCCAGAAAGGAATTCTTCCTTTAATCTCCCTCCCTTTTTACCTTTCCCTGTCTAATAGCTCTCCCTCCTGACTTCTCTATTTCTGTTGATGGCACTGCTTTATTATTATTATTTTATTATTGCATATATTTTAGATTTTACATATCATATAATTTTATTATTTTATTATTAAAAATCTCAATCATGTGATTCTTTTCCGACTCTGCTGTAATTCAATCAACTGCCAATTCTATCTTCACAATGTTTTTCAGATCCTTTATTTCTGTTTATCCTCACAACTGCCCTGTAAAGAGGGTAGGACAAACACCTTATTTTGTAGATGACAGAATTAAAGCTCAGAATAGCTAAGTTATTTGTCTAAGCTGGTAAGTGGTAGAATTCCAAACCTTATGCTCTTTCCATTACACCATTTTGCTTTTTTAATAATCCAGTTTCCATACCACTATCAGACAAAACTTTCTAAAGTACAACTCAAGCTGCTTCCCTTCCCTACACAAAATTCTTCATGATTCTACATTGATTACTCAACTGATTGCAAATCTGTTAGCCTGACATTCAACCTACTTTTGGCACCAACAAACTTTCCCAATTTTGTCTCTTACTATAACAATAACAGCAACAACAACAACAGCTAATGTAACTACTACTGTGTGTTGGGCACTGTGCTAAGCATTTAAAAAATATTATCTCATTTGATCCTTACAATTCTGGGAAGTAGGTACTATTACTATCCCTATTCTACAGATGAGGAAACTGAGGCAAATAGCCTAGGGCAAGTTACTTGCCAAGGTCACATAGCTAGTGAGTGTCTGAGGCTGACTTTGAACTCTTGAATCCAGGCCTGGTACTCTATGTCATACACTACCTTGCTGACCACAATCTGACCACATATCTTGCTCTTTAGTCAAATTGGACTACTTCTATTTCAAAAATATGTCCTGTGTTTTTCTGCCTCTATGTCTTTGCTCATGCTTTTTCCTTCACCAAAACCCCATCCTTATCACCTTTGAAAATTCAATCCCTGTTGTTGATCACTTTACCCTTTAACTTGACACTTTATAACTTTTCTAATGAACTTGTATTATTAATTATGGCAGCAATTAATCTAACTATATTATTCCTTTACTAGATAGACTACATTAGGATAGAGAATTTTATTTAAACATCATATCTTTCCCTGAACCTAGCACATAGTTGAACTAAATACATTTTAGTTGAATTTCAGAATGATTACCTTGATTAAGCCTTTTTTATTCCCACCTCAAAATAGCACTTTGTCTCCACTTCTTAGAACATTTCTCACTTCATCTTTTACTTTGGATGTTTATGTGTATTTATGTGTTATAATGTGTATGTTAAGAAAAGCAGGTAAGTCAGGATTGAGTTTTCTACTGATGTTCATGAGATCTTGAGCAGTGGCATCAAATTAAAGAGAAACTGATGCCTTCTAGCTGCATATTGACTTAGAAAATCACGAATTAATATTATCTATGTTGTTGTAATTTATTTTGTTAAAAATTTCTTGATTACATCTGAATCTGATTTTAGAGGAAGTTTCCTAGCATTTTGGGTGAACCCTGGAGGGAGATTATGGGAAGAAGAGAATTCTTCCTCTTCACTGTTAAAAGGAGTAGCCACATTGATGATAAAATCACAGATTCATCAAATCACGAGATTTTGAATTTTTCCACAGACGGACTTAATCTTTCTTTTGTTTGCATTTCCTACAGTACCTTGTAGGTGCTCTTATTTTTTTTTCTAAATTAAATTTAATTGTACTTTTTCTCCTTTCATAATAGGGATTCATTTCTTATAAAATACAAAACTTTCTCTTTTTTTGAAGCTTCTAAGAACTATGGGTTGGATTTGTGAAAATTGATAAATTTATATTGACTTTTGTGATGTAGATTTTATTATAATAGAATTCTTAAAGTGAGTTCATCCAAAGGGGGTTTTTTTGACCATGGTATCAAGGAGCAAATTGTGGAAGGCCATGATTTTCCTTCATGACATTAATTTTGAAGGATAGAGGCATCCTTTCAAATAGTGCAAAAACTACTGATTTTGAAGCCAGCAGACCTGGGTTCAGATCCTTCTACTATCACTAGCTGTGTAACCTTGATCAAGTCACAACCTCATTTTTCTCATCTGTAAGGTGATTGAACTAGTTGCCTCTGGAGGTCCCTTCCACTTTGAAACATATGTGTATATATTCAAACATGTGCATATATATTATACGGAAGTATGTGTGTCATATATTTTCCTGCTCTCTAATAATCCCATTATAAATTTTTTATTCCTGAATTACTTATCTTTTTAAAATACAGCAATACCTTGGTCATATTGTGGGTTTGGTTTGAGACCACCGTAATAAAGCAAATATTACAGTAAAGTGAGTCAAATGAATTTTTTGATTTCCTAGTACATAATAAAGTTATGTTTACACTATACTGAAGTTTATTAAGAGGCAATAGTATTATATAAAAAATGAATACATATAACTTAATTGAAAAATACCTTATTGCTAAAAATGCTAACTGCATCATCTGAGCCTTCAGTGAATTGTAATCTTTTGCTGGTAAAGGGTCTTGCCTCAATGTTTATGGCTGCTTAATGGTTCATGATGGTGGTTGCTGAAAGTTGCTTGACTGTGGAAATGAAGTTTGACTCTTTCCTGTGAACATGATAATGGTAGGGTTTCTAATTGGCCTATTTTCAATATTGTTGTCTGAGGGACTTGGGGAAACCTGAAGAGAGGGAGAGAGATGGGAAGTTCAGTGGAGTAGTCAGAACACACAACATTTACCAATTAAGTTTGCTGTCTTATGGGTGTGGTGCCCCAAAACAATTACAATAGTACCATCAAAAATCCCTGATCACATACAACAATAATAAGTTTGAAATATTGCAAGAATTACCAAAATGTGACAAAGAGGCAAGATGTGAGCATAAGCTATTAGAAAATGGCACCAATAAACTCGCTCAATGCAGGGTTGCCACAAACCTTAATGTCTATAAAGTTCAATAAAACAGAGTAGGCTGGTATAGCATCTTTTGGAGTAATGAGTTCCCCTTGTGTGAAATTCCTCACATTTGAACTAAATTCACCTTTCTCAGACTTCAAGGGGCTGCCTCTTTCTAGGATCTCAAGATTTGGTGAATGTGCATACTGTTTTCATCCTGTTTGTCATTTCATAGATTGCTGTCAATGATCCAGAGCCTCCTGCTATGTTTTTGCCCTGGTTATAAGAGTGCCCGAATTCTGGGAGTGTTTGAGCATACTGCTAAAGCTCGTTAATGTCAACTGGACAAATAACTTCCTCAGTGCCTCTCAGCAGGGAGTCAGCAGCTACCAGTACTCATGGCATCTTACTCAGACCCATACAGGATTATCTCTTAGCTGATAGGTCCTTGTGGATCCACGTCATTAACTGACAAGGTGCTGTGTCCTGCTCAGAGAGTCACAATCTCCCTCCTTTTTGAGAATAGCTTCTATTTATTATTTATTATAGCTTCCTATTTATTACTTTGCTCTAAGTGTTCTGTCATCTTCTTTCTTCCCTTTCTCCTCTCTCATTTTCACTCCCACCAACCAACTTTCTGACCTGCAGGTCAAGATTCCTTTTTGCTTCTTCAGATTGCTTTTTCATCTTCCTGTTTACATAAAAGACTTTTTTCATTTTTCAAGGAGCCCCTCTTTTTCTCCAGTTACCTGGAAATGGAGAGACCTACCTCTTGCCCCATTTATCTCCTCCTCTTGGAGGTTGATCAGCTTACTCTTTGACTACGCCTAGCAATTATTTGGCTGTGGGTGCCACAATTGCATCCCAATGTCTGTTTAGGTCACTGCTGAGTTCTCTGTGATCTCCATACTTTCTGGAAGCTGCCACATATCGCCCAAGGTAAAGAAGTGCACTGCTTCAAACAATAGTCTGTTGCTGATCGTTTGAGTTTTGTGGTCACTCCATATTAATGGAAACCAGTGAATCATCTAGCATCCACATTTAGCTCACCTACTGGCCATTCCATCTTATTTCATGGAAGGGGTCTCTTAGCCCTGGGTCTAGACTTTGGGGTTGTTGTGTTTTCCAGGAATCATAGCCTGACTATCACAGCCCAGAATTTTTCCAGCCCTTTTGGCTGGAGGAGTCCATTTGGAAGAGGTCTTCTAGAAATATTAAATAATGGTCTCCTTGTCTGTTTCCTAAGTCATTGTTAGCCCAAAGCCCATCAGCATATAAACAGATGACACTTTTCTATAAAAGGTTTCAATATACTTTAGAAACCGGTGCCTTGATTTCTTATGCTAAAATGAGATAATATTTGTAAAGTACTTGTCTGGAACATTGTAGGTGCTTAATAAATGCTTGTTCATCCCTCCTCCCCCATGCAAATTATGTATAATACTATTATAATGTGTAGTTTAAAGAAGCACATTTTCTCTTTTTTGGTGAGGCAATTGGGGTTAAGTGACTTGCCCAGGATCAGCTAGTAAGTGTCAAGTGTCTGGTCTTAGACTGAATTTGAATTTGGGTCGTCCTGACTCCTGGGCTGGTGCTCTATCCACTGTGGTACCTAGCTGCCCTGAAGCAAATTTTCAAGAATGGTTATTCACTTCTTTTTAGAGCAATGGGCATAGACAAGCCCATTTTTTACTTCATTCTGCCTGTTTTCCAGGTAAATTTGCAACTTCCATACAAGATTTATCGTGATACCTTGAAATGATTACTTTTGTTGGTGGTTGACTTTTGAACTCGTGTCTACGATATCTTTGGAAAATACTGGTGTCTAGAGGCCTAGGCTAGAATCTGATTCTGCCAGTTAATAGTTGGGTACCTGTGGGCAAGTCATATTATTTCTCCAAGCCTCAGTTTCCTTATCAGTGAAATGGAGGCATAATGCCAAGGCATTCTTCAATATCTTGTTGTAAGGAAGACTTTCTACAAACTTTTAGGCAAAATAGAACGATGAGCTCTTACTATATGTACTACAGATTGCTTTTCAACCCTCAACTATCTGTTATGATTTTTCAAGTTCAACTTTCTACTTAAAAAATCCATCTTGCTGTTTGTAGTGTTATGATCTGCTCTCTAATGCCAGAGGGTATATTTTCTGCAGTGTTATGCATTAATATATTTCTACTTACGTCTATAAATGTCATCTAATTTCAAAATGTGTATTCATTTATTCATTCATTCCACAATCATTTATTAAGTGCCCTTAATGTGCAAAACATTTTGATAGGCATTGAAGGAGCTATTTGAAGCTTGGCATTGCTAGCTTATCTAGATGAAGTTAATTCAACTGTGAATCTGAAAATTTCGCTGGGTATATACTCTCTTCCAAATAATTTACAAATGTGTCAGGTGAAATTGATCCTAACTCTAATCTCCTGAGAATCATATGTCAAAATCATATGTCAAAAGGGTATATTAGATATATAAGGGGACCTGGAGACCATCTACTCCAAGTCTTCGTTCTTCTGAAATCCATAGGAGTTTAGTGATTTTCCCAAGGTCAAATAAATAATAAGTTGGTGACAACAGGTGCCAGGACCTGAAGACCAGGTAGATTTCAAGGCAACATAGTAGGCAATTGGAAATGGTTCCAGGGCTCTTCAAATAAGTGATTTAGGTCATCCTGGAGGCAGAAGTATGTGTTCTTCCATGTACCTTGTTTATATTGTTGTTGTTTGAGGCCTCTGAGAGTGAGTGAGAAACCTTTTGTAATTATGGTAAAGGATGATCCATTTTAGAGAACATCTTTACTAATAAGTAACTGATGTTTACACAACTGAAAGGAGATATATTTTAGTGTATATGTTTAAAATAATCTGTGCGCACAGCCCAACATAATTAAATGTCAGACATTGTTCTTCACAGTATTCATTAAGATAGCCAACTCTAGATATCATTAATAACAGTATTAATAAATTATAGTTTGTATAGTGCTTTATACTTTTCAAAATGTTTTCACAGGCATTAACTTGATGAACACTCTAATTGCAAGGAGCAGTCATGTAGATAATGATGCTTTTCCTGACTACCACAGTAGCATTTAAGTTAGAGAGAAGAATCAGGAAAGAAGAAGTGATCTCAGAGTAGGGAAAAATGTAAGGGTATTTAATGCAGATGTTTTTCTCAATCTCCTTTTGGTTCTTGGGCTTTCATGATTCTCATTCTTGAACTTTCTTTATACAGCTTAGCCCATGCTTACCCTTACCCCTTGACATTTTGACATAGCAATCCTTAACCCTGGGTCACCACCACGTTTCTTTTTCTCTGTTCCTAGTTCCATGGCATCAGACATTGATAGGAAAAGTAATGAAACTGGACTGATTGAACTCACTACAAATTCATGCTTTCTAATCTCATTTTGGCCCTCACTGCTACTGCTCAATCCTTTAATTCATCTCCCTGGCAAGTTCCCCACAGCAGCTGTTCAAAGTCTTTTCAAATGCCTCAGATCTTTGCTCCCATCCTTCCCACCCTTTCTTTGGCCAAATAACCTCTGCTTCTACACTGAGATCTGGCCATTTGCCATGGGCCTTATGGTTGATTCTATTGGCCCTACTATGTGCAAGGCTCCATGCTAGACACCAGGGATACAACTATGGATATGGTTTAAAGCGTTTTTGATACTTATTGTTTCTCCTCCATATGCTCTAATTCTCTCTCAAGACTAATTTATCCACTTGTGTTTTTTAATCTCTCCTTCTAGGAAGAGATTGTCTTTAGGATCTTGTGCCACTGTTTATATCCAC
The DNA here is from genome assembly GCF_900497805.2 of Vombatus ursinus. Taxonomy (NCBI): domain Eukaryota; kingdom Metazoa; phylum Chordata; class Mammalia; order Diprotodontia; family Vombatidae; genus Vombatus; species Vombatus ursinus. The sequence goes on along the minus strand of NW_020954636.1, from coordinate 2,860,450 downwards.
TCTGCATCTTCATTCTCTCTCTCTCATTCTTTGCTATGGACACTCATTTCTCCCACTTGGAAGAAATCGTTGGACCCTATCTTCTTGAAGTACTTTGCTAGTTCTCTCTTTCCTTATGCCATCACACTTCCTAAAAGAGTAGACAATATGCACCACTTACCATCCTTTCACTCATTTGTTATATAGTGTTGATTTCTATCATTTTACTCAGACTTCTCTCTAGAAATTTAATGATGTCTTTTCTCACCACAAAATTGAATGACTTTTTTGCAGTCCTTAACCTTTTTTTTTTCTTCTTTGCAGCATTCTACACAGTATATCATTGCTAACTTCTGAAAACATCCTGATTCTTAACTTTCTGGCTTGTCCTTTTCTGTCTCCTTTGCTGGCTACATTGGTTCATTTTGGCCATACTGAGCAATGCCCATGTCAAGTTCCAGAGGGAAGAACATGCTGAGTAGGCTTTGTTTGAGCTCAACAATTTTTGGTTCAATGGTCACACTGATCAAGGTGAGCTTTCACCTGTCATTGATTTTTGGGAGTCTTGCCATCGTAAATATGAGATGGGTGAATGCACCTGGTGTGGTTTCTGCAACTTCATGGACTTTGGGTCAAACTCCTGGGACCTTTGCCAGCAGCTCCATGGCCATGGTCTAAGAAGAAAAGGGCTATTACTTATGAGACCTGGAGGAGAGTATGGTCGTTAAGAAAGGAACTGAAGGCAATCTCCAGATGCTTCTTAGACCCCTAGATGTATCGCTAATAATGCTCTCCTAGGCACCTTCTCTCTCTCACTGGGACAGTTGCTGCTCTCCATTTCCTCCGTTGCTTCTTTCTTCCACTTTCAGGCTTTGGGGATCCAGGGACCTTCTGGTCTTTCCATTTCCCTTGGATGTGGTCTTTTGACTGAGTCCAAGTTTTATAGAAGTTTGGATTCACTCAAAGGGCTGCACTTGAGGACCTAGAGGGCCATGTATGGCTTTGAGGCCTCAGGTTCCCCTCCCCTGCAGGTATGTGGGAGGAGTGGGAACTACCTCCTTCCTTTCCCCAATAAAATTTGTTTTTTTGTTTTTTTTTTGGCTAGGCAGTGGGGTTAAGTGATTTGCCCAGGGTCACACAGCTAGTAAGTGTTATATGTCTGAGGCCGGATTTGAACTCAGGTCCTCCTGAATCCAGCGCTAGTGCTCTATCTACTGCGCCACCTAGCTGCCCCGTTTGTCCTTTTTAAAAAAAAAAAATATGAATATTCTTCAAGGTTCTGAAAGACATACTCAGCTTTTCTCTCTATGTATTCTTTTTCTTGATGATCTTACTAGTTTTCGTAACATTTGTTATCACTTCTAAACAGATGATTCCCAAGCATATAGCCCTGACTGTAATCCGGTCTTGTAACCCTAACTATTGAATAAATATCCCCAAATGTCTCTCTCATTGACCCTAAAACCAAAATATATTAAGACCAAACTAATCGTCTTTCCCAGAAAACTTGTTTTTGCTTCAGACTTTTAAATATTTCTTTCAACAGTATCATCCTTCTACTCAACCTAGATTCAAAACCTTTCCTTCACTCTGAGTTCCTGTTTCTGTTTCACCCTCTGATTGGATGTAATCAGTCACCACGTCCTATTGATTTTTCATTTGTAATGTCTCTTATAGCTGTCATTTCCCTTCCCTCACCCCCGAATTTCACTGTCACTATCTTCTTCCAAGCCTTATTATGTTGAATCTACATGAGTGAAGTATCTCTTAACTGGACTTCATAATCTAGTATCCACTTAAACACTGTCCCTAGATTGAGATTTCCAAAACTCTACTTTATGAATATAATACTGTTCCTCAAAAACCTTCATTGGTTCTCCATATTAAGAGGCTGAGGCTCAAATGGCTTAGTGTTTCTTAACAATTTGGTCCCTCTCTGTGATTTTGTCCTAACTATGCTTTGGTCATTTTCTCTGCCTTGAATGTTTTCCTAACTATCTTTTCACTAGGTATTCTTTCCAGGCTCAGCTCCAGACTAATTTCTTACTGTTTATATCACTTATTTAGTACTTAACACATGTCTTTATTTCTATGTATAATATGTACATACACATATGCATGTGTATATATACATACACAGACATACACACACACATATGCATATATATGTATAGATGTATAGATGTATAGATGTATATGCTGCTTTGCTTTCTTTTCTATATATACGTCCTTCTCTCCAGTTAGATTGTAAGCTCCCTGAGGAAAAGAAACATGTTCCATTATTTCTTGTAAGTCTCTTAAGTTACGTGGAATAAGTGTTAAGCAAATGTCAACAGTGATGATGTTGTTCCATTTTCATTTCTTTTTTTGTACCATTAGCAAACATGATATTGCTTAGGGGACATTTTTCTAACAAAAATTTCTGTTGGTTTAAATGGAGAAGAAAGAGTGGATTGAGATTAATATCAAGATTTAACATATATAAGAAAATGCTTAGTAAATTTTTTGTTTCCTGTTGCCCTTGGCTTTTCTCTGTTTAACCTACCGTGTTAGACTAGAGCAATGGAACAGAACAAGGAATAAAGTTTTAATTAAAATGCTTATAGGATCATCTCCCATGAGAAAAGATACCTTTTGGGAAGTATGGCCAGGATCCTGTGTCCTTAAGAACAGCTAGATATTAGGTTGGAGAATTGATTCCTAGAATGAGTAGATCATCTGATAATTTGAACATTGGATCATAGGGAATTGACTTTAAAAGACAAACAAAAACTTTAGAGTTTTTCTTCCAGTTGTACCAAAATTAAAGTAACATGAAGAAAATATTGTATGGCAAAGTGGATCCTATTAATCTTTAGTACCTTTTAAAAATAAAAAAAAAATGGTTGTGATTGCTTTAGGACTTTTTTTTTGATCAGACAATAAATTATTTGAAATACAATGTGTTACTAAGACCAAAATGGAGGCAAAAAATAATCAGTTCATTTTTTCCCCCCTTCTCCTCAGGAAATTTGAAGTATTGCCTATTGATCCTTAATCAACCTTTGGACAGAAGTCATTTTCATCATCTGTGGAGCAAAGGTAATTATGGTTGGGTTTGTTACTAGATGGTCTGCTTTTTTTATGGCTATCAAGGCACAGCTCAAATGACAAGAATATAGTGGAATCTCAATAGGCCATTAAAAAGTAGATTTGAAGCTTAAGTCAATCTCTTGTGGATGCCATTCAAGGGGGTTTAATTACTGATCTACCAAAAGGACGTCATTATGAGGCTGTTTCATCTATAAAATAGTGTCACAGCATGGAACCTGATACTATTATTTTACTGAAGCATTAGGCTGCTATATTCTTTGTTCATAACTGGAGCCCCTAATGAGATGGCAACAGTACAAGCCAACAAAAAAATCCAGATGTTTCATGTTTGGCAACATCAAGGTGTAAGATTTTATAAAAGGAACAAAAAGGCGTAGATTAGTGCATTTGGAGAATTAAAAGAAAAAATAAAAATGAAATAATTCTACTTAGTGGGCTGCTTTCCCCCTGAGGTAGATTGACATATGAAGAAAACGTGAATGAATTTTATCTACCATTCCTCACTATGCAGTCTGTATAGGAATACTAATTCTAGGAGAGATTATCAGATGGTTTGTAGGGTCCCAAAGAAATTTCAGAATCTTTCTTAAAGTAAAAAACAAAAACAAAAATCTCTTCAAAAAGGGACCCCCATGGTCAGTATGTTTTTATATGATTTACAGTCTCTTAGGTTGATTTTAGTGCGGGCACAAGGCTAAAGCTACTTGGGATATCAGACCTTTACACAGTTTCAGTAATATTGTTTCCAATCTATTCTCTTTCACCGTTGTCCATGCAGCACAGCTAGTTCTGTCCAATGATACTCTTAACTAAAACAACTGTATGAAATGTAGGAGGGTCAACTGTATATACTCTTATTCCCAGATGCTGCAAAAAGCAAAGCCTGACATTGCAAATTCTGAATATGTACATTTGTTTTTATTGTCAGCTTTCCCTGTTCTGTCTGAGAAAGACAAGCAGCATTTGGTTATTTCTATCTAAATGGGCGGAGCATGCAAGCTGAGCTGCAGTCAAAACTGAGCTCCCTTTGGGGCTAGGTTGCACAGGGTTCCTAACAGGGGCTGATGTCACTCCATCGTCATTTCACCATTGTGCAGAGAAAATAGAAAAAATTACTCCATACCAGACCATCCAGCTTTACCCTACCACTCCCAGCCTTGGATTTCTCTAGACAAAAGAAGCTTGAGTAGAACACAATGGGCTTCCCTACTTTACAATAAATTCCTTGCAATTGCAATGGTCTGGACATTGAATTTATAGGCAAGACTTTGAAAGAAGGGGGGGAGGATCTCTGAATCTCCCCAAGATATTGGTTATTAATAATCATTTTTCACTGTATCATAGTACTTGGAGTCCTCCATCCAAATCTTATTCTGGTGCCTCATTGTGGCATGGAGGCCACTCTGGATTCTTGCAGTTTGAGACAGCAGAACATAATCTTTGGAAGGTTTCACTAATATTGAAAGTACAGAACCTGTGTCAGACTGTATTTGCTGCTGAAGGAATGGAAGCTGATCATGCTAATATTTGGAATATAGCTCTCATGAGAGTAAGAGGTTCAGTGTGGTTTTGTTTAGCTTCTCTCAGTAGGAATGCAGTAGTTAAACTTCAGCCAGCATGTCATTTTAAGTTTTAAAACTGGAAGGAACCTTAGAGATCTTCTAATTCAAACCCCTCATTTTGCTGATGGAGACAAGTTAAATTAATGATGAATTAATAGCTTACTTTTAAATCACTTTACATTCATTTTATCCTCTGAATTACGCCATGAAGCAGGTGCTCTTATTTTCCCCATTTTACAGAAAAGAAAACTGAATCTGAGACAGACTTCCCCAGGGTCACACAGCTAACATCTGAGTTGGGTTTTGAACTTACATCTTCGTGACTGCAAGTCCAGGGCTCTGCCCACTCTAGTTGTCCATGATTGTAGTTGTATCATCTAGTTGTCCATGATTGTAGTTGTATCATCTAGTTGTCCATGATTTACTCAGGTTCTAGCAGATTCAGGATTTGAACCCAGATTCTCTTCCTAAATATGTTGTTCCTTTTACTCCACCATACTTTCCTACTGACAAACTACATATTAATGAGTCTTTTTTTCTGATTCAAAGGGGATCAATTTTTAAAGAAAAAGCATATTAATACATTTGGTGCATATTATTTGTAGAATGAAGCCATGTCCCACAGAGTAGTTCATTCCCTAAGCTTTAGGGCTCTGGTGTCAAACTCAGAGACATGCAGGTTTAGTATAACTTGGTCCTATTGGGCGGGTGGGGAAGGACTTCTCATATCTCTTCTTCCCAAAATGTTTTTTTTTTTAATTGCAATGGGAAGATGCTTTCCAATTATGTTTGCTGGCCTAATTATCTTAAAAATAAAAACAAAAACATGTAGAGATACTTTTATGTGGTCAAGGCATTAATATTTTCCACTTTGGTGTGATGTTGGAACTTAATAGAATGAGTTAATTTTGTTTACCTATGAGGTTGAACAGTTCTGACTGCCTCTCCTAAGTAGTATTCTTAGTGAAAGTAAGAGAAGATTGGATTGACCAAACCAAATCTGGAGTGTTCCATGAGACAAGAAAAGGTAAGCAGATGAGCTCCACCCCCCCCCCCCCATTAGAGTTGAGATGGCCTAATTCCTCAGCCCATCCTACTGCATTCCAAATCAGTGCAACTTTGTTTGAAATGGCCTTTTCTAAAACATTGGCATTTTCATTTTCAACAGTGGTTTTCCTTTCTCTGAAATTGTTTTGTTATTGAAAAGTAAAGGGCTATTCCCCGTGGTGGAGCATTTCAATTGAAGTACACAATTTATTCTGCTGGCATGTGAAGGACTTCTTGAACAGCATGCTGTGGGGAAGCACAGTATGAGGAAACATTGAGGGGAATCCGCCGTGCTCTCCTCCCCAAAGTATAGTGCCTACAGCAGTCCATAAAGGCATTTCTAAGTCCAGCCCAGCTATTTAATCTTTGTAATGTTGTGTGGGATCAAAATCTATCATTCTAACTGTGTTAGATAAATTAAACCAAGTCTTTAATGTTACTGCTTCAGCTCTGCACCACCCGTTGCTAAATAGGCCTTCCTTTGCAGCCAGATATCCAAAAAGCTACTGAGAATTGTCACCTTATTGTTTTGAGAATGTACCTTTTACTGAATGGAGATGAGTCCTAGAAGAGGACTCCTATAGGAAGCTATTTATTTATAAAAGAGTTATATGTTTTGTTTTGTTTTGTTGCTAAGGAAATAATAATTAGAAACTGTTGCATTAGTATTTTGGGAAGTGGAATCCTATGGAGCTTTTAGGTTTCAATAATAGTTGCTTTCAAGTATTTGGAAAGAAACCTGCCAGTGGGTAAGAGCACAAAATAAAATATGAGAGTATTTTCGTTATCTTTATTACTGCTTTGGGAGAGAAATTCCACTGGCTAGGTGAAATCCTGGCAAAATTTCCCTTAGTTGAGATTTTGATGGGGGTATTTGCAACAAACAGGGATGATCTAGGAGAAGTGCTTATTAGTGTAGTAATTGGAGACACCCAGAGAGAAACTGCAGAGCAGAGGACAACTTGGGAGAAAACATTAATTATGTATACATTCAAAAGAGTTAGACCTACGGACAAGATCTAAATGAAATTCAAACTAGGTCCCCCAGTAAGGATTCTGTTTCATTATGTGACTAGTTTCCTGGGATCCTGCTGGTTGAGATGACATTCTCAGATAGGAGAGGGCATGATACATACCATTCAGGTGCATTCAAGCCAGCAGCAAGCCAGTGTTTACTTCAGCCTGGGCAGTGCCAGGTGGTGAGGCCTGCCCACCTTTTTCCTTTTGGCTTATATTTCCACAAACTTTTATAGGTTCTGATAAGCTGGGAGTGGGCCCTTAGCCTAGCAGTGATTATCTTAGTCCTGAAATAGCCTAAGTGTTTGGTAATAGTTAGGTATGTCACCTTCCTTGTAGAGCTACCATACTGACAGTATTTTTCTCATTTTTGGTGTACTCTGCCATGCTGAACTTGTTTTCTGAGCACGTAAGTGAATACTGTGGCTGAGATCTGATGAGCAATTTGCATGTTTGGTTCAGGTCTATCGAGCAAAACTGTTATGTACAAGCTTCAATCTCTGTAAATAAGGCTGGCAGAAAATATATATCCCATTTTGAAAAAAATAAAAAGAACATTTAAGGAGCTGCAAAAGGACCATATTAGTGTAAATGAACCTTTGAGATATTAGTTTAACAAAAATAAATCTTTCCTTTGGTACTTACATTACCCTAAGTTTATCCCTTTGCCTTTAATGGTACCTTATTCAATCATATGTCAAAACATTATTGATTTAGAGCTAAAAGGGACCCTAGAGGCCATTTAGCCCAATGTTCTCATTTGACAGAAGAAGAAACTGAGGCAGAAAGTTTAGGTAATTAATTAAAGTAAGTCAAATAAAGTCACACAGATGGTTGTGGGGATTTAAGCTCAGGCTTTCTGACTACAAATCTAGCCTTTTTTTTAAACCACTTCATACTGCTTCTGGGAGTTTGATGTCAAGGCTATAATAGACTCGACTATTCTTGAAGTTTAAAGACTTGGGTTCAAGGTCTGGAATCAACAATGACTAGCTATGTAACTCTGTACAAGTCTCTCTGACTGTTTCCTCTTCTGTAACATGGGAATACTTGTACTGCCCAATTTCTAGGCCTGTTGTGAGGGAAGCACTATGTTGATTGCAAAGGGCAATATGGATAAAAGCTCTTCATTATGCTTTTGAGGAATTGGTTTTTTAATCTGTCATGGCAGATTTGATTTGAGGTTAGAGAAAATTTTTATTTTTCCACATTACTGTCCAATTTCCCTAAAGTTTTACCTCATAATTTGCCATGCAGGCAATTATACTCTAGTTCACAAATATTGATTGGTGCTAATTCTCATCTGTGACCTATTAATTAAATTATTCCCCTTCCACCAAAGCCCTCTATAAGCAAGTTTTCTAGACTATAAACTCCTGGAGGGCAGCAGCTGCATGTTTTATTTAAATTAGTAGCTCTTTCATTAAGTACTTCATCAATTTATGTTTAATTAGATTTTCTTCTACTTTCTTCAACTCTTTGGAAAAGCAGGATGAAAAATCAATTTAATTCAGTAAACATTTATTAAGGCAGGTGGGTAGATAGAACACTGGACTTGGAATTAGAAAGACTCATCTTCATGAGTTTAAATCTGACCTCAGACATTTAATGGGCAAGTCACTTCACCCTGTTTGTCTGAGTTTTCTCATCTAGAAGGAAGGGCAAACCACTCCAGTCTTTGCTAAGAAAACCCCAAATGGGGTCATGAAGAGTCAGACACGGCTGAACAACAACAAACATTTGTTAAGCAAGTACAATTTTCCAAGCATTGGAGATTGAAATAAGAAATCCCTGCCCTCAAGGAGCTTACTCTGTAATGGGGGAAGATGTACACCAAAGGAAGAAGAAAAGTGGGAGAGTGACCTAACGGAGCAGTGGATCTGGAGTCTTAAAACCTATGAAAGCTGCCTATGGAAAATGAATTGTTACCCAAGAAGTTCTGAGTCCTTCATAAACGAAGGCTTTGGAAGTGCTTTATTGCTTCTCCCCTCCAGTCACAGGGGAGTGGAAACTGTGCTGAGAAGGTGTTGAGTATGTGAATCAGAACCTTAGTCAATCTGCATTGTGATGAGATGACAGGTGATCACCCTCTTCTGAGGGAGGCATGAAACCTAGTAGGGAAGCAGATAGAAAATGAAGAGAACCACTTAGCTCTTTGTTTCCTGGTGCTTCTCCCAGACCAGAGTTCTCTAACTATCACCCAACAATGTCCTCTTTACCTCTTCAACTCCAATAAACTTCAGTTCACTTGCTGTTTTAGCTAAATGGTCACACCTTGATCTTGCCAGTACTGATTGTTCCACCTAGAAAATCTTGAAATCAGAATCCTCCTCTCTGCCCTTGAAGCTGTAATTCTCAACATTTTTGCTGCCTCATCCATACTGGGTCCATTTTTCTTTTCTTTTCTTTCTTTTTTTTTTTAACCTTTATTGTAATCTCTTATTGTGGAATACTTTTATCTTCCATTCAGTCACCTTTTTTCTGACTTCTGTTACTAAGATATTATATTGCTTCATACTAGATTGTAAACTCCTTGAGGTCAGAGGATGTGATAATTTTCCACCCTTTTATCCCTAATGCCAAGTATAATAGCTTACCCATAGTAATCTATTAATATTTCTTGAATTGAATTTCCTAAGGTCTCATGGTTAACAGGAGAAATACCCTGTCATGGTGGATAGAGAGCTAGCCTTAGAACCAGGAAATTCTGGCCTTGATCTGATATGAAAAGCTATATGATTGGCTAAGTCACTTAACTTCTCTGGGTTTTAGGTAATTCTCTTAAGATAATAAATTGCATAGAAGATGCTATCTTCCATTTGAGATTCCTGTGGTGGGGCAGGGTGAGGTCGTTCTTTTCAGGTGATATTAATGGAATCACAGGTCCAGTCCTATTCCTATTCTTCATAGGGACCATTGAAAGGACACTTTAGGGGTTCCTTGAGTGACCAATCTGTAGTCTCATTTCTAACCCATAGCACCACTTATCTGGAAGATAAGCAAGAAACAGCATTACTAAGCAACCTAGTATGGGTAACTCTTGTAGGTGCTTGAGCTAAAACAGACAAACAAAAATGTCTGGAGTATTAGGGATCTTAGATACTCAGTTTAATTCAGTATTCCAGGTTATCTTGATCTTATCAGTCACCTTCAAAGATGTCAGGTCCATCAGAGTGGAGAGACCCAACTTACATGAGGCCTTCCTCCATTTCTCTGTTTAACCAAACTAGTGGATTATGAACTCAGAAAGAAAGGACATGATTCATCTTCTGAGAGACGCATCTTCTGGACAAAGCACAAATAGTAGCTCAATTACCTTAGGAGATTTAATCAATAATCAATGGATAAATGTTGATTAAGTACAATTTACTGCCTAGTCTCCAATTTGGGGAGCTGTGGCTCAACCTTAACCTTTTGTTTCCTTAAGGCTTCTATCATGTGGTGTGCTGCTCAGCGTCTTATGAAGGTGACCCTGGAGAGTCATAGGCTTTACTTGAAAGGAAAAAGCTTTGTCAGCTCCACCTAAGCTGAAAAAGCATTAAGTACAAGAAAGCCCTCTGTCTGCCATAGGATCCTAGGTCTTAGAGATATGTGGGAACTGAGAACCCCACTTGTGTTACAGGCAAAGAAATGGAGGTCCAGAGTGGGATGGTGGCTAGCCCAAATAACTGCTAAGTAGCAAAACCATGATTGGAAACTAAATTCTCTGAGTAAAAATTCTGGTCTTCTGCCAATGTGCCACAGCTGCTTGTCACTTGAGGGCAAGATTAGGGACAGACAGTTACTAAATAATCCTTACCAAATTGGTTTCCTGATTAATTTCTTCTATGAAAAAACCAGACTGCAGCTGTTCCATGGTTAGGTACAGTAGGTCCAGGTTATGGATATTACAACTGCAATTTTAGAGTAATTTCTCAAATCCAACTTTGCTAAATCTGGCCTTTTCTCCCCCCATAGTTCTTGTTTTCTCTGCAGTATTTAACTCTACTGATCACTTCCTCCCCGATAATCTTTTCTCTCAGGATCTCTCAGGTCATTCTTTCTTAGTCTCCGTTGTTAACTTTTTATCCATATCATATCCATTAACCATAGTTGTCCCTTATGTCTGTGTTTCATGTTTCCTGCTTTTTACTGTCTCACTTACTGACGACATCAGCCACCATGGGGTTCCTTTATGGTCTCTGCATAGATATGATTCCCAGGATGATATACCCAATCCTCATCTTTCTTTTGAACCACAGTCCATCATCACCAAAGACCCTTTTAACATTTCAAACATGATATAACAGATTTATCTCAAATTCAGTATGTCTAAAACAGGGCTCATTAACTTTCTCCCCAAATTCTCCCCTTTTCTGAACTAATGAGAGTACCACCATCTTCCAATTGCACAGGATCAGAATCTAGATTTTATTTTCAGCTTCTCACCCTCCCTCACCCCATACATTGAATATATTGACAAATCATGTCTTTTTTATACACCTCAGCATTTATACTCACATAGCCATAACTCTAGGTTTTCATCACCTCTCACATGGACTATTGTAGTAGCCTTTTAGGTTTCCTCCTTGACTTAAGTCTTTCCCCATCCTAATCTAGTGTTTGCTCAGGAACAAGGAATTCCTCTTCCTCACCTCACCCCAAGCATATGTCTCACCATATCATTCCCCTTCTGATGTGATTCTGATGGCTCTTCATTATCTCTATTTAGGATATGAACTCTTGTGACATTGAAAACTCTTCATAACCTGGACCCTTCCTACATTTCCAGTCTTCTTTTATACTCCTCAACACACTCTAGGATCCAGTTGCATAGCCTACTTGCACTTCCTCAAACACAATACTCCATCCCCTTTCCCTGTGCTTCCGTACTTGTCCCCAGTCCCTTCACCTCTGCTGCTGTCTTCATTCAAGAAAACTCAATTTCCCCCGTTTTTCCTGAAGGTTTTTTTTTTGGCCCTTCCAGTTGATAATGTCTTACTCTCATGTATTAGTGTCTATCTATTCTTCATTCATTTTATGTTATCTCTTTCTTGGCACCTAGTAAATTCTGTTAATTGGGGAACAAACCCTAAACAGTTTTAGAAAGAGTTTTATTAGGTCATTTGGCAAATGAAAGAGCCAGAAAAATGTATAGCTCTCTCCCAAGTCTTTGTGATATTACTGTGTATGGAGTTCAGACTAGGATGGAAGGACATTTGCCTGATTGGCCATGTGCAGACAGTAGGCAGTTTCCAGAGAAGGACGATTTGAGATGTCTATCTGCAGGAAAGTATAAACATTCAATGTAATTTGGGGGACCCAAAACACAATCTTTGAGTGGACCCAAATTAAGACCTGAGGAAACCAAAAACAAACACAGTGTGGGATCTAAGCATTTCTTACAGCCAACTGGCTTGTTTCTGGTCTATGAGGTCAGCCTGATCTCTTTGGTAAACTTTTGACTTACATAATTTTCTAGTCACATAAAGCTAGGTTCAAACAATATTAATAAATAATAAAATGTTTTCCCTACAGTGCTAGATAAATTTTTGTTGTAGGGTAGTCATATTCCTCAGCACATGCATTCGTATAATTTCTGGGAAGCTGATTTGATTTTCTTTCCTTGAAGGGAGCCCCTTTTAGGACTCATTGTTTCTATATTTGAATTGAGTGTTGGTGATACTAACACACTAATGACATTGAATATATCTCCTAGTCAAAGAATAGTAAGTTATTTACCTATGACTCTCCCTTGCAAAATATGAAGATATTAGGCATAATGACCTATCCATCCTCACAATTATTTAAAGTCACAGAACCTAAATTAAATTATATCAGGTAATAATGTTACAAAATCTACCAAGAGATGAATTCCTTCTAAAGAAAAGACATTTTCCTCTCCTGGCACAGCTTTTGTGCTCTGGGCTGTCCTGTGTCATTAGGTGATAGCTTTTATTTTCTTAGTTAAATTCTAGTTAATCAGTTGTTCAGGAAAATGGAGGGGCTTCTTGTGTTAGAATAGCATGATATTGTTAGCATATGGTAATGCTTGGTAAATGGATTGATGGGTGGATGTATGTGCTAAAAGATACCGAACATAACTTATCAGGCAAAAGATTCTCTGAGGTAAATCCACTGGTGGTACCTAGTAGACTTAAAGTTAAACAGCTCTCTATACTGTATAGGGGAGTCTTCTCCCTTATGGGGGCATCAAACTACATTAAACTATGGGAAATGACAGTGTAAAGAAGTTTAGTACTAGGGGCTCTCCTGCATATTATTTTCTCTTATCCCCTATTGTTTGCTTTCTTGAGCACCCCATGAGATGATAGAGATGAAAGAGCTTTGAAAGGCCCTAAGTGTTAGGCAAATGTAAGGTGGCATTAATTATTAACTGTAGAAATAGTTAATATTAATATCATTGTTCCCATAACACCCCTTAGAGCCAAGGGTGCAGCTTTCTAAACCAGATCTGTATTTCACTCTGATTCCCTGTGTCCTCTTTTCCAAGAGCCAAGTGGTTCTTCTAGAAAAGGAAAAAACTCAGATTTTTTTTCCACCATGTAGTATTGGTGTGTGTCTTTCTGCAATGTTCAGGAATGTTTTGTGCTCTATTTTTTTTCTTTCACCACCCTGTAATCCTAACCATAACTCCTACCTGCTGCTCTCATGATAGCTTCTCCTAGGTTCATTAGGGCTTACTTTTCTGATTGCATAAAGATGGAACATGCTGGCGGCCTGGGTATAGTGGTCAGTATCAAGACTAAACCAGAAAAGGGCTCATTTCTACATTGCTTGCCTTAGTTATGCAGAACATAAAAAAGCAATAGTTCAACTAGTAGTTCTTGAGGTGATGCAGTGGTCTGATACCTGGGTAGAATCTCAGAAGTTCAGTGACTGGTTATTGGTCATGGCATATTTTTTTTTTTCCCTCTCGCTGTTGGAATCTTCAAAGAAGCGTGGTAGGCCAGTCAGTTCAACAGAGAATGTGGGAAACCAGTTAATGAAAACACAAAACTTTTGAAATGGTGACCTTATTGTTCCTATTGTGAAGTAAGAACATCTATCCACTGGGCATCCTAATAGGTCATCCTTTTATCCTTCCTAGTAATTGTCATGTAGTAAAAAAATAAATCAAATATATGCCGTGTTAGCTTCACCTTTTTTCCCCCAGGTAACCACCCTTTTCCATAGTATCAATAAATTAGAGAAAAGTACAGCAGCCTGTGGCACTTGGTTTTTTTTTCCCTTGCTTTTTGTTAGAAATTCCATCAGTCACCATGAGCTGCTGCCCCTTGAGAGAATCAATAAAAAAACAGCCACCATGCCCATTGCCCTGTTATGAGAGTCATGCCAAGCGACATCCCTCCTATTCAATTTCAAATGACTGGCCCTAGGTAAAATTCTATAAGAAAGTATCTTTCATATTAATCTCAATACGTCTCTCCTACTTCAAAGAATCTCTTGTCCATAAGAACCCAGTGCCATCCTATCCTCCTGTAAAACCAAGTTCAACCCCACAGTACTCTGTAGTCAAAAGTTTAAAATTACCTCTATCTCTGCCATAAAAACCCCTAATTTCTCAGCATAGACTGATCTTAGCTGAGTGTTAGTAAGAGCAGCTAGGTGGCGCAATGGTTAGAACACGAGGTCTGGAGTCAGGAACAGTCCTCTTCTTGAGTTCAAATCTGGCTTCAGATGCTTCCTAGCTGTGTAACCCTGACAGGTCACTTAACTCTCTTTGCCTTAGTTTCCTCAACTGTAAAATGAGCTGGAGAAGGAAATGGTAAACCACTCTAGTATCTTTGACAAGAAAACCCCAAATAAGATCACAAAGAGTTGGACACGGCTGAAATGACTGAATAACAGTAAGAAAAACATCTAGTTTACTTAATTCACACTAAGGTATGAATAGCCTTCTTAGGGGAACATGAATTTTAAAATTTGAGGCTCATTAACTTATGTGAATTCAGGTAGTGTGCCCAAGTGAAACGAAATTTTTCAGATTTTTTTAGGGAGACACTTTTTTTTTTTTGTGGAGGGAATGACAGAGGCTCTTGAGAGCTCCTTTGCATACCAACCCTTCACTAAGAATTGCTTCTTCCTCACTAATCCTTTAGAGGAAGGGGGATTGTATTTATAAGCATGTCAGGCAGCTGGGTGGCAGAGGAGCCTTGAATCCAGTGCTTAGCTCTTAAGAGCTCATTTTCCTTCTTTACTCCATGATATGAAAGAATGGATCTTGGTTCAAATCCTGCCTGTTATTTAACTAGCTACCTTTGTGAACTTGATGAAGTCACTTAACTATCTGTGCCCCTATTCCCTCATCACTTTTGAAACTCGTTGCCATCAACTATGATTCTTTGCTATGTTGAAAGTTTGTTTGGAAAGAAGTAAATTAGAGCAATATTTTCAACTGTAGAACTACTATAGTAAAGTGGTTAAGATGATTTAAATAGTACAGAAACTTCCTCTAGCACACTTCCTCTAGGAAAAAAAAAAAAGGTCAGATGTGGAAAAATAATATTCCAAATCTTATTTTTGCTTCCAGAAATTGGGCTATGAAGCTCCTAGCTTTTAATTTGTGAGGGGGGAAAAAAACAGATTCAATGCAAATTACCAAATTTCTCTATTCATAGAAAACCTGCAAATATTATAAATAGTAACACTCACAGAATGACATACGACACCTGAGCTTTTTGCATTTGTAACAAACTAGCATTTATTACTAGCAACTTTCATTGAAATGTTAAACTATGTGCATAATGAATAAAAACTGCTACTTCCTAGTGAAAATGGGAGAACAAACTAACTAAAATCTGCCCCTGTGATCTTCTCAGTATTAATTGGAGTTCATAAAAACTTTTTGGGGAAAAAAAACTGTTAAACTTTCTAAAAATGACATCTTTTCTGATTTCTCTTTTGCTTGTTTGGATTTTTTTTTTTTGGCACATCTTTCAAATAATAAACCTTATCTGCCATACCAAAAAAAATCTTGTCCTGGCTATTTTCATATTAACTCCATCCATGTTTACATGTAATATATAGCTCATTTCCAAAAGGAATTCTGGAAATTCCATAAGTCTGCATGTGACATGCTCACAGAATGAAGGAACACTGACAACATCAAATCAACAATGGCATCATCAAAACATATTCACATATGGTTTTTAGTAATGTTTGGCTGTACAACAATTGACTCTTACGTTATAAGTTTTTCATGATAATATAAGCCTTCATCATTGGACTGTAGGCAGGCCCTGCATTAGGGGAGGGGTGCTTTTGTGACAGAAAAGTAAAAGTTGATCAGATACCACACTCAGATTATTAGCCTCTATCTACATTTTCATTGTGAAGCTTTAGCATGCATTAAATACTCACAGTAATAGTTTGTCCTAAGGGTAGCCTCTATGCCCTTCTGGGTTTGGCAGTAGAAGTCGAGGGGCATTATGGGATAGGATTGGCTACCGCTTTTCCCCCGGTATACTTCTTTATCACCTGCTTTGACACCTGCTTTGACTCCACCCCTGAAGAGATTTATTTCTGTACATATATGATGGAGAGGGAGTGATCTCCAGATCCATACTTCTATCCTAAGATTCCCTACTGCTTTGGCTCCCTTCCCTCCAGAAGAAAGCCTGACACTTTGGGAACAGCTCAAACCCTTCTAATTCTCTTTTAATCTCTCAATCTATTCTGTGAAATGGAAGGGGGAGGTGGAGGAAACAAGAATGTGTTACTTCACACCTGGATTCTTGACTCTGGGAAGTTTCCTCATTGTTCCCCATTTGCTTTGGTGGGCAAAAGTGCCCCGTACCCTGGTGAAGCTCAGTCTCCCTCATCATACACTAGTGACATTGAATATATCCGCACAATTATTTAAAGTCACAGAACCTAAATTAAATTATATCAGAAAAGATGTCAGGATAAATTATATCAGATCCAGGATCTATATCCTTGTAGGGTGTGTTGCAGCCAGCTTGCAGAGCATTCCTTACCTTCTTCTCCTCTCTGTTTGGAGCAATGGAGATTGGAGCATTAAAACTCCTTTCAAAGCTCCCAGAGGATCTGGACTTTCCATCTAGCTCTCTACTTTCCAACTCTTCTGGTTGGAGTTCGATTTTACAAGGGGCCCTGTTTACCCCTCCCTCATCTTTCCTGCTTCTTTTTCTGTGTTATCTTTCCCCATTGATTTTAAGCTTATTAAGAACAGAGCCTGTCTTTCTTTCTCTAATTTTTATCCCTTGTATGTAGCATAGTGCCCAGCACGTAGTAGGTGCTTATTAAATGTTTGTTGAATTGAATTCTTGAGAAATCATGGTTAAATTTTTGGAATGAGCATTTACGCTTTAGAAATTAGCAAAAGCTACAAATCAGGGATCGATTAGTATTGTTGTTGTTGTATTGTTGGTTGTGTAAACTTAGAAAGATGATGGGAAAGTGTTAACCATGCAAATTAAATTTTAAATTGTGTACTTTTTTTTTTCCTGGAAAGTTGGTTGTTAAAAATTTACCAGTACACCTGTGTGTATGTAATATCCATATATACATATATATAATGACCAAAGTTTATATATAATGTATGAATGGATATGTGTACACATATATGCATTTTGAATTTTAAACTTCTCTGATTTCATTTTGCTATATTACCAATAATTAAGACATATAAAAGAGTTGTAAGGAAAAAAAAGAGGGAGCTAATTAAAATAACATAAACATGCTAAAAAGTCTAGGTTCTCAAATTCTGATTTTCCTAATGAAGAAAAATTGTTCTGTGATTCTACCATGCCTATTGAAGAAAGGAAAGTAACAAAATTTCCCCTATTTTACCTGAGAAAAGAAATGTTTATTTATTAAATGACCAAAATACCTTGTATTTGAATGGGAAGGGGTTGACTTGGGAAAATGGAAGGGGGTTCAGTATTGTATAGTGAGAGGCTACACTTGAAAATATCTTGTGCAGGGTCACAGAGCTATAAGTAAGACACAATTTGAACACAGGTCTTCATGCTAGGATTTTATCTACTAAGTTACCTAGTTAGTTAAAAGGCCCAAAGTTAGTACATTATATGCCCTATTTAAATAATTAGTCTAACAACTCTTGTTTTTGAAACAAAACAGAATTTCTGTATTTCCTGTATTTTCAGATCTTCTTCTTAAATTGATATTGCAGTAGTTTGGTCTTTATAGCAATTCAGTGCAAATACAGAAATATACTGCAATGCTAAAACAGAGTTGGCAGTCAAAATATGAATCTTGCCCCATTTACTATAGCTTTTTAAAATTCTGCCTTTTTAGGGCAGCTAGGTGGTGCAGTGGTTAGAGCACCAGCCCTGGAGTCAGGAGGACCTGAGTTCAAATTAGGTATCAGACACTTGACACCTACTAGCTGTGTGACCCTGGGCAAGTCACTTAACCCCATTGCCTAGCCAAAAAAAAAAACAACAAAAAAAAATTCTACCTTTGCAAATCACTCAACATTGGGAGGATAGAGTGTTGAGAGTGAGAAGTTTTGAGGTTAGCGACTATTGAAGTTCAATTCAATAAATATTTGCTAAGTTGAGACTGAAAAGACACAACTGATAGTGATAAAATATTTGTTAATACTGAGAAGAAACAGTTGAGAGTGGTAAAGCGACTCAGTCTCTCGCCATCCTTTAACTGATCTTTAATGTTCAATTACCTGTGGATGCATTCTAGAGAAGTGGACTCCAAAAGTGGGGGCTGTGGCAGGAGTGCAAGCAGTGTGTGATCAACCAGTCAGAGAGTGGG
Organism: Vombatus ursinus; assembly: GCF_900497805.2. Classification (NCBI taxonomy): domain Eukaryota; kingdom Metazoa; phylum Chordata; class Mammalia; order Diprotodontia; family Vombatidae; genus Vombatus; species Vombatus ursinus. The sequence continues at coordinate 2,841,995 of NW_020954636.1, read as the reverse complement.
AAGATGGCTTTCGCCCCATTCTCCTGCTTGTAGACAATTCTGGGTCTTGTCTCCAATACATTTATTTTATCTACTTTTATTACACCTCCTCCCCGTGTTGTGCAAGCTTACACCCTCTCCTATTGGGTTGTTGTTTCTGAAGACGGTTTTTGTCAAATATAATGCTCTCCCAATAATTTGTGTTTGTGGTTTTATTTATTTATTTTTTAAAGGCTTGGCTTACTTTTTTTTCCATTTTTTCTCTTATGTAGTTTGTTCAAATATACTTTTTTTTTTTGGCCAGTATCATATAATTTTGATGTTTACAACTTTGTATTATAATTTGGCATCTTGGAGTACCTTTTTTCCTTTATTCCTACTTCTATTTCCTCTACTTTTGGGGGCAGTAATAGCCCCTACCTCCCAGGGTTGGTGTGAGGATCAAATTGAGACTTTGCTCAGTGCCTGCCACATACTATATAAATGCTGTTGCTATTATTATTATTATGTCTTTTTTTTCCTTCCAGCAAATTTTCTTTTTGTAGAAGTAGATACAATTGTAATCAAAATAATTTGAAGGCTTTAATTCTTTAAATTTTACTATTTTACATTCTTAGTCATGTGTTTTTCTTGACACTCTACTAGTTTTTTGAAGAGCTACTTAATTACATAGAATCATAGTATCAGATAGGAGCTGAGTAAGAGCAGAGCTCATCTAGTCCAGCCCCTCTATTTTACAAATGTGGAACTGAGGCCCAGGGAGAATACTTAATTTTCCTGAAATCCCCTAGGCAGTAAGCATCTAAGGTAGGATTTGAACTCAGATCCTCTAATTCCACAGGCAGTGTGCTATTTTTTAGTAGTATGTTTTAATTTATTAAAGTAAATGTACTTTCCCCTCTTTTATCTATTCCCACTCATAATTTTGATCATTCCAAGAATAACTGTTTAGCTCTGGATTTTTTTTTCTTCTTTTATGAATCATGGCACATTGAAATAATGTCACATCCATAAATTAAGCTAAAGGATTAACAAACAAACACCAAAATCATTAGTAGTTAATTATCCTTCTGTATTTTCCTCCAAATTGACTTTAGTTTAATTGATGGTACCAAGTTTCTTTTCTTCCTTAGTGGCAACATAAAACAAATGAATGTAGCACCCATTCAAAAAGGAAAAATAATTAAAGAAATAAATACTATGTTTCTTACACTTGACAAATAATAACATATATTTAAATCATGGAGTCTAACAGGAAACTTACCTGTCAGTGAGGGTTCCATTGATGCCTGTGTTCATTTTATTTCCTTTTATCCAACTTGTATGATTTGTTTGATGATTACATTGTTCTTTTGCAGGTTTTTTTGTTTTCTTTCTGTCCAGTTTTTAACACATATATCTGGAACGACTTGCTAAATTGTTGGTAATGAATTTATTTGATAACCACATTTTTCACAAGTTAAAATCACTATACAGTGTGCACATAGTTAATAGACCCTTTGACTTGGACTCAGGAATGACCTTTAATGATAGTTACCGGCTGAGTAAGTTGGTTACTTGGCCAAGTTACTTAATTTTTCTGACCCTCGCTTTTCTCCCTTGTAAAATGGGAAATGAGGCATTTTTGTTGGAGGAAGTCCCAAAGCCTTTGTCTTGCCTGACCAGCTTGCCAAGCACTATTTCCTCTCCCCAACCAAACCCTCAGAACATCATTTTCCCTGTCAATACAGTGTAGAGAGTTCTTCTGCTTGCTTCAGTTATTCTACCAGATTGCCATCTAATTGGATAGATGAGTTATAATGGATTTGGTGGTTGTTGAAGTGAAACAGTTAGACAAAATGTCTGTCAGTTTGTTACCTCATCGACACTTCCCAGCCAAGTGATCTTGCCATTTTAAGTGATGTCTTCCTAACAACCTTCTTGCTTGTTTCCACTGATTCATTTTGTTAACCTGTTGAAACCCTGACTTAAGCCCATTCCATTCAACTGTTTCCTCTGAGATGGCCAATGACCTTTTAATTGCCAAATTGAGTAGCTTTTTCTTAGTCCGTATTTTTCTTGAGCTTTTCAATATCATTTTACACTACTGCCCACTCTCTTTCTTTTTATTTATTCTTCAATCACTTGGCCTCTTTCTTGTGCTAATTCTAACTCTTAATGATTCCCCCTATGTAACAATTACTGCATCCTTTTCTTCTCCTTGATCCTTAAAGTTTTTTTGCCTTGCTCTCTTCCCATTCCACTTTCTGTCCTTTATTAGTATTATCACCTACCATGACTTATTATTACTTCTGTACAGATGATTTCCCAATCAGTAGCTCTAGCCCTAAGCTTTCTTCTAAGGCTAGAATCTTCACATAGCTACTGGAAATCTCTTTGTATATTCCCCGTTAGGATCTTGAGCTATTATGTCCTATATTGACGTCATTGTCTTTCCCCTATAATCTCTTTGTCTTTGTGATTTATTTCTTTATGTGGTTTTACAATTCCCTCAGTTCCTTGTGTTAGAAATGCTGGTGGTTTCTTTGACCTTCCCCCTTATTTCACTTTCCACATTCAAGTGGTTGCCAAATACCTACCAATTTTATGCCTTTGATATCTTTGGCTTATTTTCCTTATTCCCACTGACACTACCTTATTTGCCTGGATTTTTTGCAGTAATAGCCTAACTGATGTTCCTACTTCTAACGTTATTCCCCCTCCAAAGCACACTTGACACCAATTTCAGGTTCTTCTTCCCTATTCAGGTCTGGTTATGTTACCCTTAGTTCAAAACCCTATTTGTTAAAGTAATAGAATCCAAATTCTTTAGCCTGCCATTCAGTGCTATTTGGTGGCACCCTGGAGGCTAGGGTAGGACAAGTAGAAGAGGAAGACTGTCAGAAGACTTACAACCCATCTAGAAATGAGTAAAGAAAGTATTTCTGGAGGGATGATTTGGTTCCTAGTGTCCTTTCTGCCTGGCATTACTAAAATAGTTTACTAAATTCTCTCTCCAAGAAATAGCTTTTTAAACCTAAGTTCCTAAGTTTCCTAAGTAAGAAAAGATTTAAGCCCATATTTTTCTACTTAAAGATGAATTAGTAATTGATGTTTACTATTGATTTTGTAGCATCAGTTAAAAATTTTACATTTGAAACACAGGATCTGGAATGAATAAAGATTCTGTTCAGTTCAATCAGCATTTATATATGCAGTCCCTACCTTGTGAACAGAACTGAAAAATACAAAGACATAAGAAGTGATCCCAGTCCTTGAGAGACTTAGATAATAAGATCATAGGCTCATTGCTTTTATTAATACACAAGATATTATGGGTCTCTCAGAGAGAAACCCTATTAAAGACAGGAAATTTCAGACTTGGTGTTAATGGTTTTCAGTCATGGGAAAATCCTTTGATGTCTTCTTTCCTTATTTCTTTTGGTCTATTGGATTCCTTTTCATACAATTTCTAAAAGAATGAATAAGATAATGTTAAAAGTCCTTTGCTCTAACAGAGGTAGACAGTTTATAAATAGAATTTAGTGCCTGTGAAGGAGGATTCAATTCACTGGGTTAATTAAACACTTTTTGGGGAGTTATTTTTAGTTCCCTATTTCTCTGTTTCTTTTTCTGTGCCTCATCCCTCTAATCTTTCATCTTGTTTGTAAGGGTTTGCCAGAATTTTTCCACTCACTGAGAACTGTACATAAGATAATCATAAAACGATTAGGTTTATTTTGCTGTGGATACTGTAATTATATAGCAAGAAATACAGGAATTTGGTGAGGGGAAAAGGTTACATTCTAAATATTACCATAAGTTTAATACTTAGCAAGCAGCATGCTGTAGTGGATCTAGTGCCTCTAAACTAGGAAGATCTGGTTTCAAACTCTGCCTCTGACAGATAAAGGTTGTATGATCTTGAGCAATTCACTTAATTTCTCAATATATAGGAAACTCTCTATATAAAGACTATACATATCAGGGAAGATATCAATTTGTGTTGGTCGAGGAACTTTACTCTCCTAAGAATTCCCTATACTTGGCAATCATAGGTTTAGTCCCTTTTTTCATCCAAATACTTTTGTTCCTTTTAAAATTTATCCCTACTTATGTCCTTTAAAACATTTTCTAGGGGCTAGTAATCCTTTGAAGCTTATTTTGAGTTTTGATTTGTAACTGTCTGCGAATAAGGTTATTTTAAGTTGCAGCTTTTAATATACTAAGTAGCAGGTCTTATGTATCCTTCAAAGCCCAGTTTAAATATCCCTCCTAGATGAAAGTTTTTCTCTAAGCCTACAATAAGCTCTTCTTAGTTTGATTTTTGGTATCACTGTCTATGTCACTTAAGCCATGTTGCCTTCTGACCTTTTTATTTTTTTTCTGGTTCATTGATTGATTATTGATTGATATCCTGAATCCTCAAGTAGATTGTAAACTACTTAATGGCAAATATTGTATTTTATATCTCTTTGTATTCTCAGTGCCAAAATAGTATCTTGTAGTTATATTTAGTTCAGACCAAGAAACGTAAATTAACTGCTTGCCGTGGTGGTACAGTGCAAATACTTAGTGTTTGTTGATGGTGATGGTGATAATAATACTTCACAAGTTATAGAACATTATCTCAACTGGATCTCAGTTACCCTTTGAGGTAGGTAATAAACATATTCTCCATTTAGAGATGAGGAAACTGAGTGGTAAAGTAATAGCTAATAAGAACAGAGGGGAGATTTGAACATATGATTCTAAGCCCTGCTATCTAGACGTTACTACACACACTTTCATGAACATAAAAAAAATATTCATATCTCACTTCTCCTGTGCTATTGTCTAATCTATCTTTTCTAACATGACAACATTCATTTGATCTCTGATGACCATTGATAACATCAGACCAGGAAATGTCTTCAGCAATCTTGAATGGTTTTATCTCAATTATTAAATTCAAGCATACTATTTTATAGTAAAATGTTAAAATGTAAATAGATCCCAAGTACCTTGCCTTGGTAATCATTAAAATTTCTTTTATTGGTTCATTCTAACTCTAATAATATGCACATACTCTGATTATAATGTCTCTTGATTGGAACATCTCACTGGGAGACTTAAATTTGAGTCAGAATCTTTCTGGCTAGCTGTTCTCAATGTTTGCCATGGGAATCATTTCTGAGACACTGCAACTTGATTCTGAGGTAGTTTCTCCAGGAAGTTTTTCTCCAGTAAGTTTTTTGCGTTTAATTTCTGTCTTTAATTATCCATCTGAGAAAAGAAGCTTGTAGTGAGAGAGACGGTCATGACTTGTCTTAGAGCATCAGCCTCTTGTCTGTCTTTCACTAGACACAGGAAGTCTAGGGGGTATTTTTTGCTTTACTCATCTCACATCCTTTTTTTCCCTCTCCTGCACTTTTCTATTTAACTTGACAACTATTTATGAGTGCTTTTACTAATATGCAAGGCACTTTGCTTAGAGGAGAAGCTTAGTAATAAGCAGTCCCTACCCTCAAGAAGCATCTACTGCTTAAGCTGGATATTTGACTTAAATCTCTGTAAAATCATTTACTTTTCAGCTCATCTTCTGCTGATTTTAATACTAAGCCTCTTAGCAACTGGCTTCTTTATAAATTGTCTTAGAAAGTTTAAATGAACTATGCTTCTTACAGTGAACAGATTATTTCAAGCAAAAAAAAAGTGCATGTATGTATGTGTGTATGTGTACCTGTGTGTGTGTGTGTGTGTGTGTGTGTGTACATGTGCATGTGGTATAATTACCAAAAGTTAATTTAAAAAATCTGGGAGGGAAGAAGGGATGAGAGGAGGAGGGAGAGAGAGAGTACTTTAGTTTTCACATTTTAATATCATCTGATCTTTGAAAGTGTTACGCTGTTTGTTGAGCTGGAGGAAATCATTCAACCAAGCTTGACTGATTTACCTATACATTTATGTTGCCTAACCTCAATTGGACCCTCACTGAAGCATCCATTCCTTTATATTTATTTTCTCGCCTTCCCACTTCTCCCCTCTCTCTTGGGCAAAAATAAAAAAAAACATTGTAGCAAATATGCATAGTGAGTCGAAACAAATTCCCACATTGGCTATGTCGGAAAGTGTATTCTTTCATTCTTCATTTTGGGTCCATCAGTTTTCTGTCAATATGAGGCTAGTATATTTCCTCATCTGTCCTCCAAACAGATTTTTTTTTTTTCGGTTATTGCATTGATTACAGGTATTAGGTTGTTTATCTTTACAATGTTGTTTTATAAATTGTTTTCTAGTCTGCATCAGTTCATACAAGTTTTCCCAGGTTTCTTTGAAATCCAACTGTTTCTGTCATTTTTGGGGGGGGGGGATAATTTTATTATTATTATTATTTTTTTTTAAACTGTACTCTAATTTGTTTAGCCATTCTCCATTTGATTGATGCCCCTGTAGTTTACAGGGTGTTTTATTTGTTTCTGCCACTACCAAAACTGCTCTAAATTTTTTTTTATATTGAACTAGAATTTATATAATGCTTGAAGACTTGCAGTGCACTTTATAAATATTAATTTTATCCCCACAATTCTGGGAGGAGGGTTTAATAATTATCTGAATTTTTCAAATGAAGAAACTTAGGTAGATTGAGATTTAATGACTTGCCCAGGGTCATTTTTGACGCTGTACTTGAATGACCTCAGACCTGCCTGACTCTAGGTCCAGTGAACTACTGTGTTACCTAGCTGCCTCATGGGTCCCTTTCCTTCTTTTACTTTGGGGTATAGGTTTAGTAACTTTTTGGGCAGAATTCCAAATTGTTTTGCAAAGAATGCCTAGAGACAGTCACAGTTTTACCATGAATACATTCATGTATTCATTTTACTTCAGCCCTTCCAATGTTTGTCTTTGTGCTTATTTTTCTACTTTGGCAATGATAGGACTTCACAGTTCCTTTAATATGTCTACCTGTCTAAGCCAAACTTCTATAAAAATCTCTTTATACTCATTGCTTTAACTTCATCTTTTACTACTTAGCTCATTATAATCTGGCTTCTGACTACATCATTAAACTCTCAATTGCCCCACGTGTACAATCCGTTGCCAAATATAATCATTGATATATTTACACTATCTCTTGAATTCATCCCCTTCTCGCTGCTCTGATCACTTCTTGCCTGCAATATTGCAATGATCTCCCTTTATCAAGTCTCTCCCCACTCTAAGCTGCCATCAGCTGCCCAAGTGAGTCTTCCTTTGCATGGCTCTGACCGTGTCACTCTCTTACTGTGTAAACTATAATGGCTCTCTTTTGTCCCTAGGATCAAATATAAAAGCCTAACTTTGACATTGGAAGCTTTTCCAATCCAATCCCAACCTACTTTCTAGCCTTGTTACTTATCATCAATTATTATTATTTATTATTCCCCCTCTTAAGGTGGGGTACTGTCTACCATCCAAACCAAGATGTCATTCTCTCTTGCTCTATTTTTTTCTTCTTTTTTTTTTAAAATTTCCTTGCCTTTGTGTTGGCCGTTTCCCATTCTCAGAATGTAGTCCTTCACCTCTGCTTTATGTTATCCTTTAATCACTCAGTCAGTAAGCACTTATAAAGCACCTTATATAGTCTGTGTGCTGTATGCTTTGACTTTCTTTAAAATTCAGCATAAGTACCACCTTCTATTATGAATCCTTTCCTGATTTCTCCCTCTCTGCCATACTATTTAATGTCCCACACATCCCTAACTACTTTATTTTTTGTGTTTATTTTTTGTATCGTTCTTTATTTTTTCACCCCATTGAGTGTAACCTCCCTGATGTCAGAGACTCTGTGATTGTGTGTGTGTGTGTCTGTGCGTCTGTGCGCATGCCCATGCACTAACTTGCACACATATGGCACAAGGGTAGTGTTTAATAAATGTCTTCTGACTGGTTGGTTGAAATTGTTGTCCATTATAGATTTACAACATCTTGTCTATCTTCTGTATGTCTGTCTATTCTTTCTGTCTATCTATCTACTTACCTGCCTACCTACCTACCTACTTACTTACTTACTTACTTACCTACCTACCCATCCTATCTCTCTGTCTGTCTCTCTTTGTATCTTTTGGTACTCTCCACATGTTGGCACTGAATGAGGAGAAATTTAGTGCAAGGCAATGTTAGCATTTTTAGCTTTTAATGAGTAAAAGTTGCTATCTGGAGACATTTTCCTTTTTGATTTAAATACAAACAAGTAGAACCTTTCATTGACCTGTGCAAAAATGAGCTGTCTCTTTGGTAGAACTATGTCCTCAGGTCCTCTGTTTAACACTAGGTAAGAGCTGTTAGTCACTAGATCCAGGAGCCTTTATTGAGTGATTTCTTTTGGCTGAGCATTCTGACAGGGCCTGGGGGGTTGGGGATGGGAGATGTAAAAGGAGCCAAGACAAGCCTGTGCCCTTGAGGATTTTACCAAACAGCTAAAACCAAAAAACCAATGACAAGCTCAAATCACACAGCCTGTAATCAGAAATACAGAAAGGGACTTGTTTGGATTGTCCTTGTAATCAATGGGAATGCTTGCATCATGGGCTCATTGGAAGAATGCTGAAGGCAAAACTGTCATTCCTGATAAAAAAAAAAATTGCAGAGGAATCAAAAGTGATGTTTCAAATAAAAGGATAAACAATGACTATTAGTGAGTAGAATTCTTTGTTTTATTGTGCTAGTGTGTAGGAGAGCAGGTGTTATCTATCAAATTAGAGGGCACTGGTGAATGCTGGCCAACTTAGGACCTTTCCCTTGCTCACTTGTATTATAACCGTACGTTTTATATTAAGCATTAGCTGACACTGCTGAGTTTGGGGACTCTTCTGGAAGGGTAAAGAAGCTTAGGAGCCAAGAGCATTCAGCTTAGACTTATAATATATGACATTGTTGAGATCAGTGTAGGCATACCACCAGGATTAAGAATTCATTTTTATGAACAGATGTAGAAAGAAAAGGAAAATACTGAAATGTAAAGAATTCTGAGTATTCTTAGTCTTACAAACTTGTATCGCACTTTTGAGCTTTAGAAGAGCCTTAGGGAAGTCTTATTGCTGGTCATATGATCCTGGGGAAACTTAATGCTCATTTTTATCACAGTGGTCTTATCTTTTGTTTTGTAAGCCAGGAAGTCAATACCAAGTTTATGAAACAATTCTATACCTCATTTGTGCATGTTTAATTAACAACATTCATTTTGTTTGCAATTTAGAATAACCCAGCATTCGATTCAGCAAAGTTTTATTACTGTTATATGTTATGAATTTTATTTTTTAATAGGATAAATCTGACTTTTCTGGAAAGCTTTATTGGGTAGATATGACTGTTGTGAAATTAATTTGTCAGTTGGAAGGAGTGAATATGTTCACCAGTGCACTGAATAGAAGAAGAATGTTGCCTTTGTCCTTCAGCAGCTTTCAATCTAATTAGTGAGTAAAACTAACCCATGTCTAAAATGGCATACACACTGTGTGCCAAGTCTTACTCAGACTAAGATTCTCACCACTCCATTGATAGCCCCAGCTGCCACCATCTCTAGACTGAAGTTTCCTGCTACTACCCTTCTTTGATTATCATCTCTGGGGCTTAGGATTTCCCGAGAAACAGACTTTCTCTCCCTCTGGGTAAAGTCAGCTCTCTTTTTTTCCTCCTTTTTTTTTTTTTTTTTTTTTTTTAAAGTGAGGCATTTGGGATTGAGTTACTTGCCCAGAGTCACACAGCTAGGAAGTATGTGTCTGAGGCCGGATTTGAACTCAGGTCCTCCTGACTCCAGGGCTGGTGTTCAATCCACTGGGCCACCTAGCTGCCCCATACAGTAAGCTTTCTAAAGTCAGCTGCAGGTCTCTGGTCTTTGTGCTCAGTTTTCTTTGGATCTATGACAGGGATGTTTTTTTCCTTTTAATAGACTTGACTGGTATCAATCAGACATGCTCAGTAATGCATAAATAGGTCAACAAGCACCTAGATAATGATACTCCTTTTCCCATCAAGTAGATCAAACCTTTCATTGTCCACACTTTGAATTAGAGAGAAATCCAATCAAAGCCCCCTTTTACCTTATTGAATTATCCAGAATTATCCTCTCTCATCCCTTACATTATATTTAGACTAGAATTTCTCTAGGGCAACTAGGTGGCACAGCCAATAAGCATTTATTAAACAAGGGCAACTAACTAGGTGGTACAGTGGATAGAGCACCAGGTCTGGAGTCACAAAGACCTGAGTTCAAATGTGATCTCAGACACTTAGTAACTGTGTGACCCTAGGTAAGTATCTTAACTGTATTTGCTTCAGTTTTCTTAACTATAAAATGAACTGGAAAAGGAAATGGTAAAAGTCCAGTATCTTTGCCAAGAAAACCTTAAATGGGGTCACAAGGAGTCAGACATGACTGAAACGAATGAACAATAACAAGAACTGTTCTAAGTTCTCTTTCAGCTCCAATACTTTATTGTTCTTTTTGGTTTTATGGTTTATATTCTTTCCCAGTAATCCTAAGGAAGTTTTTTTTTCTTTCTATATTTTGTAACATAAAGAAGATAGTATATAAAACTTTCAATAACTTATTATCGGTATCTTTTAGACACTCTGTTTTTGAAAGTGAATTTTTTACCTAGGGCTTTTAAGTTGTGCCCCAAATAATTCCTAAGTTCTTTCTTTAATGAGACTTCTTAGGATTGCAATTTGAATTTATGGTTGGAGGGTTTTGATGCTTTATGGGGTGTCCCAAAAGTCTTAGTGCTTTTAATAGCTTAGTAGCATAAAATTCTGGGGACAGTCTGTATATTAAATTTCTGTTGTATTTTCTTATAGTTTACTACATTAGAAAACACAGTGTGAAGTTGTGTGCTCAAAAACATTACCTTTTTCACTATGTGGAATAAGGTCAGAAGAGGGTAGCAGAAGCTTGCTGTATTGAATGCTCTGTTGTGGATATATTCAGTGGGGAGTTGTTGAGGCACTGAGTCAGGCAGTACAATCAGGATTAGTGTTAAGCCAGAAAAGATGCAAACGCAGGAGAGCAAGCATGAAGTTACGCACCAGCCTTTTTAGAAACAGGAACATCCCCCCAAGTCTTTCATACTCTGTTTATCTAATCATTTAGAACAAGCGATCTCTTGGAAGTTTCTCTTACAGTGGATGAAGAGACTTTAGATGAAAGAAAGGCTCCTTCAGGCAAATGAATATGTTGCAAAAGAGGAAATCTTTTTTTCATTTAGGCAAGATGGTCATTTGAAAGTTCTTAAAAGTCTCCTTTAAAAAGCATATTAATGTGTTTGTATAGATGTATACATTTTTGAGGTAATGCTGTCTTATCTTTGGGGAATTCTTTAGAGATCTAGATATTTTAGATCAAGGAAAATAGTATTCTAAGGAATAGACAGTGTCAGAATCTATAGTGATACATTAAAATAAATTTTATTAAAACGTGGGCAGAAAAGACAATTTTAGTTTTATTTAGTTGCGAAGTTTTTTTAAGAGCTTATTTTATTTGGATTGTTTTAAATTAGTCTCTCTCTTATATATGTATGTGCATATATATGTATATAAGTGTGTATATATATATATATATATATTTTTTTTTTGGCCATCCCATCTGCTTACGTGCAACAACAGGACTGGGCAATGGGGGGGGTGAGTCACTGGTATTCCCCCCGTCACAAATAATAAATATGATAACATAGAAATCTAGTTAATGATGCACACTTTAAATTTTAGCAAATAACATTATCCTATAGTAATGCAGATATGACTAATTCATACATGTTGATGTTACTTGTTCAGGGAATCCCTATTTAAAAATACATAATTTTTAAATTCAGTAGTCAATGGTTAAGGCATGCAATTGGCAATGAATCTGTGTGAATTCCTGGTAATATAAGGTTTGCTGGTAACCTTGCCTTTTCTGATAAGACTTTATTAGTTAATGTTGGTTTTGCTGCCTTTGCACTGTACGCTCAACCACTGTTTATGGGTTGCAAAATTACAGCCACCATAAATAAAGCATGAAAGAGAAGGAAGCTATGGAATAGACAATTTATTCTCCTGCATTTTGGGTCACCATCTAAATCATAGTTGTCAGAGAAAAGTGGAGTTTAATGGTCATCCTTAACAAGTTAAAAAAAAAGAAGAGTGCATTTTTACATTTGCCATACTGTGTTTTATGATTATTTCACATTTGATTCAGAATAATGATGATTCAATAATAGCATCTTATTATTCAGGCTTGATGAATAGGATATGGAAAGGTGGTTTGTTTTTTCTTCCCATTTCATTGTTATTAATAGTTTGATACAGTGATAGATACTGACTGGTGTTACGCAGAAGCAGTATTTAATGTTTTTTTAATGAAGTCATAGTGTTAAAGGTAGAAATAACAGTAGCTGAGACTGAACTCTGGTAGAACAGGGATTCAAACCCTCTTCTCCCCACTATAGTTCCTAGAGCTCTTTCCAGCTTAATTTCAAATGTGTCCTAAGACTTAGGTGTATTAAATAAAGTTTTCTGAATTTGGCATTTTCAAACATATCCTATGTCCTCCTGCTTTCTCTACTCCTATTTGTATGGTATTAATGTTAGTGCCTTTTTCATTATTTAAGCTTTTTCTATACATAGTAGGCACTCAATTGATATTAATAATTGTCTGTAAGAGTCAAGAGATGTATGAGTGCTTTGGATAATGTCAAAATCAAAAGGCCGTTGGTTGATTTATGTGTAGGTGTCACAAACTAGGCCAGATGTATCTCTTGACAAACAAATACAATTTTTAAAGAAGCAAAGGTGTACGTTTGTGAATATATGTGTTTAAAACTGCTCTCAAAACAAAGCAAGTCTCATCCCAGTCTGTTGTTTCTGCCTGGGTGGGATTTTAAGCGTTCCACACAGGAGAAGGTGCTCAATATTTGGATTCTTGGATGGAGAGGGATACAGATAGGTTAAAAGATATTGGAATCAGAGAAAAAGTTACAGCTGGATTTCCAGAGAGGGTAGGCTATGCAGGGACCTGGCCTTTTCAGTGTGGGAAAACATGGAAGGTGATTGATGCTGTAGATGAGAAACACCTTCCTAACTTGGCATCATGTTTATTCCAATCTCTCATTCACCACTCCAGTGATTTAGTGTGGGCATGGCCCATAACAGAAAAAGGATTTACATGGGAAGAGAAGCAGGTGTTTTATAGGGAGGGATGGGTTCTTACTCAGGTGTGCTGGGTTGATTTCCCACCACTGATATGTCCTAGGACTTGAGGCTGCATAGGACATGCTTGGAAGTTTTGAATCATAGATGATTCCCGATATGAGGGGGTTACAAAGAAAGTTCAGGACAGAGATACCAGGCAGGGGAGAGGGGGCTTCTTTAGAGTTGAGACAATGTGTCATCAGACAAGCTACCAGATGTATAGAATTCAACTCTTCTTGCCATCACATATCACCAGTTTCCCATGCACACTTTGTGCAAGAGAACCTATGTAAAATGGTGAAAAAAAAGATCTGAAATATAGTGGTCCTTCATACATATAATATAAGGGAATCAGACTTAGCATGATTCACCACAGTTTTGGTAACATCGTTGTTCCTCAAATTTCATATGGAAAAATCATTCAGTGTGAATGTCCCCTTGTGTGGGGACAGGAGTTTTAAATCTGGAAGACTGAAACCTAGAAAGGGGTGAAGTAGTATTAGCCTATTATTATGCCTGTCCTCCTATGGCCTCTCTAACAATTGCCATTTTCTTTCTTTCCCCATCTCCAAATTTCCATTCTTTTAGCTGTGAGGAATATGAGGTTGGTTTGATATTAGGAAAAATATAAACATAATAAAATGTGTATGTGTATGAAAGCCAATAAAAAAAATCACATGCTTGTATCAATAGATAAAGGAAAAACTTTTGACAAAACACAGCACTCTTTCATGTTGAATACGTTGAAAAGCATAGGTTAGAATGGACCTTTCCTTAATATGGTAAGTAGTATCATAGGCAGCTAGGTGGTGTGCTGGATTGAGTGTGGCCTGGAGTCAGGAAGACCTCAGTTCAAATGTGGCTTCATACACAAAGCTGTATGATCCCCAGGGAAGTCATTTAACCTTCTTTGCCTTAGTTTCATCATCTGTAAACCAGCTGGAGAAGGCAGTGGAAAACAACTTCAGTATCTTTCCCAGGAAAGCCCCAAAAGGTTATTATGAACAGTTGGACATGACTGAAATGACTAAACAACAACAATATCTATGAAAAACTCTGAGCTGGCATTATCTGTAGTTAGGAATTGCCAGAGGTCTTTCCAATAACATCAAACAGTCATGTCAATTGTCAGCTAGTGAATAAACATTATTTAAGCATCTAGGTCTTAGGATTTTAGGAAGAAAGCATCCAAAAAGAAGACTTCATTTAATCCCACCATCCCTATTAGTTAATATTTGTCAGTCAGCCAATAAATATTTATTATGAGGCACTGTACCAAGCAGTTGGGAGTATAATGAAGGACAAAAGAGAATCCCTCCTCTCAAGGAATTCACAGTCTGATATGGGAGACAGCATTAAAACAGCTATGTAAAGAAGATGTTTACACATGCACACACATACACACACACACACACACACACACACACACACACACACACACACACACAATAAACAACTGGACATTTTCCTTGCCCCAGACGCTGAAAAGTGATAGAACAACTGTGTTGTATAATATAATCTTAAACTCTTTTAGGGCTCCTGGTTTGGTACAAGAGGAACCCTGGGAATCCTCAATATAACAGTTCAGTTAAGGGTATGCATGTACTCTGTATACATTAGTTTATCCCGACCTAACGTGATAGATCATTCTATGATCTTGGCCAGCTGTTAGGTATCGTGAGTGCTCTGGAGGGGTCTTCCTTTGTAGCTCTGTAGGCAATGTACTAGAGACTTCTCCACTTCACAGAATCTAAGCAAGCTGTGTAGAAAACAAAGGAAATATAAAAATGGGTTAGGCCAAAGAAATCATGTTTGCATCCCATCTCTTACAAATGAGCTTACAGCAGTAGGATATACTTGATCATCTTGGAGACACTTGGTTAGGACTCAGAAAATGGTTGTCTGAGTTGAGTTTTACTTATTCTTTAGTCTTTTTGGTTGTTTATGGAAGACTGCATTTGTTTTATTTGCAAAGGCTTTCCATTGAAAATAAAATTCAATATGGAGACAGCATTCACAGCTAACATAAGTTCTTTGTTGTCAGAAAATATAACACCAATCTGTCTAAAGGCATCTGTCTCAGGGCTATGATAGCTTTACAGTTAGGGTAATATTATGTCTATGATGGAAGTGCAGTTTCACTAAGATGAGATCTAATGCAGTCAATAGACAAGCCACTTTCACTGTTTTCCTTCAATGTGCATCAACTTTTAGCCTGTTAAATACATTTCCAGAGTCTTTTTTAAAAAGTCCACACCATATACCTAATTGGTTTGGAAATACTTGGGAAAGAAAATTGTTTTTGTTTGTTTGTTTGTTTGTTTGGTTATTTCAAACAGCTATATGTTTGAATCAAAATAAAATATATTACTGAAAAGTTATATCCATATTGAATCACATTTTAAACACTCTGGGGGAGTTTACTACTTAAAAGTGATACTATTTTGATTTTTAAAAAAATAAACAAATGCCCCCAATCTATTGCTTTGTGTTACTTAAGATTTGCAGACATCATTTTTATTAGGGACAGATCAAAAGGATTAAAGATATGATATTTTTAGCCCAGTTGCTCAAAACATAGGGGGAAGTAATCTCTGACAGATTACTTCAAAGACATCTGAAATTTTTTGAAGGAAATTTCAATTCTACCCTAAAAGAAAAACAAGTTGTTTTCAAATATTCACTTGGATCTGCAGAAAGAGTAAATTGAATTTCAGTGTTTATATTGTCTCAGTCTCTCCCCCAACATAACAACAACAAGCAAAAAATCAGGATGTCCATAATTTTTGTACCATTTCTTAACCAAGACAAGTGAGAAAGTGGAGAGGAAGAATTATATGTGATAATAATGATAATAGTAATAGTAGCTAGCATTTACATGTCTAGTGTTTTAATGTTTGCAAAGTACTTCACCCATATTATCTCATTTGATCCTCACAAAGACCCTGGTAGGTAAATGCTATTATTGTTATCCGCATTTTATAGAAAAGGAAACTGAGGCTGAGAGAGCTTATGTGACTTGCCCAGAGTTTCATAGCAATGAAGTGTCTTGAGGTAGGATTTGTACTTAGGTCTTAACAACTCTCCATTCAGCTTTATCACCTAGCTGTCTCTAATTGTGAAGAAAATAGCTCAAAATACACAATCTGCTAGATTATTCAATATGCATAAAAGTAAAATGAATAGATTTTTTTTATCAAGTTGCCAATGCAGGACTATTCTTTTTTTTGCTCGAAGCACCATCATCCCTCCAGCAAAGTGGGTTCATAGTGTTGTCCTAAATCAAATGAACAAAACATTTTTGTCAAGTTACAAATATAGTACTCCTCTCTGAACTTCCTTCTTTCTGTCAAGTGCAGCATTACCTTTCCAGCCACGAAAGTGTATGACATGGGTCATCTTTGCTCTTACTCTCCTTCCATCACTCCCCTTTCCCCCAATTCGAAGTTACCAAGTTTTCTTAATTTTTTTTTTCCTCCGTAACCTCTCCTATTGACTTAAATAGCCAGCACCTAATTAGGTCCTTCACCTCTTGCCTGGACTGTTGCAATAGTCTATTTGTCTTATTGGTCTTCCTGCATTCTAGGCTGGGCTCTCCTCTCTCATCCTGTATCTACTGTTGGCTGTACAGGTTTGACTTTGTCCCAGTCCTGCTCACAATGTTACAGTGGTGTTCCCTTATTGTCTTTTTTTTTTTTTTTTTTTTGGTGAGGGCAATTGGAGTTAAGTGACTTGCCCACAGTCACACAGCTAGTAAGTGTTAAGTGTCTGAGGCTAGATTTGAACTCAGCTCCTCCTGACTCCAGGGCCAGTGCTCTATCTACTGGGCCACTTAGCTGCACCCCCCTCCCCCCCCATTGTCTTTAAGATGAAAGTCAAGCACCTTTGTCTGGCCTTTAAAACCCTTGTGCATTGTTCCCCTTTGGCAAGCTCAATGCTCTGGCCAGTCAGATTTCATTGCTATTTGTTCCTGAGAGGCAATCTTCCCTTTTTGGTTTCTCCATCTTGGTGACAGGCTCTCTATTTATCCATGCCTCACTTTTGCCGCTCAAAATCCCTAGCTTCCGTTAGGTTCACTCCAACCTCATTTCTTACATGAAGCCTTCTGTTCCTCTGTAATGCCCACTATGATGCTTGTCCTTCTGACAAAATTTCTTTACTTTACATATATTTTGCTTTTTTTGATATGTTTATGTACTTTTCCCATCCCCAGTTTCTGAGGAAAGGAACTACTCCATTTTAATGTTTATATCCCCCAGAGTTTAATAAAATTCTTAGCAGATAGTGGTAGTAGGTACTTAATAAATTCCTATTGACTGATTGATCGATTGATTTTGAAAACAAGATTGCAATTTTTAAAAGAAAAGACTGCAGTATTTTTTTAAGCTAATGTCTTTCCTCTAATTTTAACTTCAACTTGAAATGGTATTACAATTTCTCTAGAAAATCAAATGGAAAACATGGAAACTGTGGTATAATAAGATTTTCTTTTTGCTTTTGTATTATCCTGAACTTTTAAAGTTTCCTGTACATCAAATCCCACAAGGTTTGTCTTTTCTATTGGCTGTACTCTCCAGAGTCAGCACTTTTGGCGATTATGGGAGTAGAAACATATTTCATTGTCTGCATCCCAAAGTTTAAATAATTCCAGTGAAGAAATTCATCCAGAATCACTGTTCTTCAGATTACCTCAGGGCCTCAATTGACCAATTAGAGAGCACTATGGACAATTTACCAAAACAGAACAATAGCTTAAGGTTAGTAATTAATAGTCGGTGTACTTGCACTAAATCAAACGTCCCATTTTTCATTTGGACTCAAGGAACAAAAGACAAACTGTTTACCCCAGTTAATATTTAAAGACATATTTATAACCAGCAAAAGGCAGAAAGTTTTTCTATATGTATGTGATTGATGCAGAAGTATTATGCAGCTGGTGTTCTTTTAAAATACTACATCCATTCTAGTGGTTTGTGTGCCTTGGTTTATTTTTATCTTTGAATACATATTAAAAATTCAGTAGGTCTGGAGAGAACTAAGGAAAAAAATGAAAGAAATACAGTTTGATAGTGGTTAGCATTATTATGTATATTGTATACATATAGGTACCCTATTTGTGAGTCTGTATAATTGTATGCATATAAAATATGAATATAATATACATGCATACATTTGACATAGTGACATGCATATCTGATTACATATGCATATTTACATATTTATTCACACATATAACACCATCTGTTGTTTTATTTGTTTTGCATAGATATTTGAGCTAGGGGATATCATTGTTTTTATGTTAATAAGATATGCTGATCCAGTGGTTTTCCATACAGTGTATAGTCATGATTTGGGGTGGCTCCTGACAATCCTCTCACCTCTGACAGTGATAATAATTTTTAAAAACTGGAAATTGACTCATAATGGCTTGCTTAGTCCATGGAGATGTGCAGCTAATTCATCTATCAACAAATGTTTCTGATTACTTTGTACAGTGCACTGTGAATCTATATGATACACATACTTCATGCAAATCCGGGTATTTCAAGCTCTTTACTTAACCTTGAGGATATTATTCCAAGTTTTAAAATGTTTCAAAAATTCATTACTGTCACTATTGATTACTTCAATTTATTAACAGACTGTGTTTAGAAAGTACTAGAAGACAACATATAGCCATTTCCTAATCTATGCAGCAAATATTGGGACCATTGTGTAGACATATTTTATGTTTTTAAATCAAAGAAGTCAGCACCGCTCCCCTCCCACCCAGTTATTATCCCCTCTCTGCTTCTTTATTTTTATTTTATTTTATTTTTTGCAAGGCAATTGGGGTTAAGTAACTTGCCCAGGGTCACACAGCTAGTAAGTGTCAAGTGTTTGGTCTGAGGTCGGATTTGAACTCAGGTCCTCCTGACTCCAGGGCCGGTGCTCTATCCACTGTGCCACCTAGCTGCCCCTCCCCTCTGCCTTTCGAAATTACTTTGTATTTACTGACATATTGTATTTGGTGCATTACATATACTGTGCATAGTGTATCCCTGGAGTGGAATATGGGCTCCTTGAGGGCAGAGGATGTTTGATTTTTCACTTTATTTCTAAGTTTCTAGCACATAGTAAATGCTTGATAAATGTTTCTTGAGTAATAGGTGCCTTAGTGCCTTGGACTTTTTGGGGTGGTGATGGTGGTGATGGTGGAGGAGGCTGAGGCCTGTGAATTCATTGCTCTGGGTAACTTCAAATGAAAGTGCTAAATTGGGAGGGGGGAATCTGGAAACATCTCATGTGTTTGAGCTGAACATTGAGTGGAGGGAGGGATTTCCAAGGGCTGAGGGAGAACATTCCAGACACGGGAGGCAGTCAGTGCAAAGTCACAGATACAGGATTATAGACATTTAATCGTATAAGCAGGATATCAACTAGTGAGTGTAACACAGAATTATGTAGAATTGTTCTTGAGAGATGGGTTACTCAGAGGTACAAAACAGAGGAGTTTATATTGTATCTTAGGGAGTCACTAAAGCTTTTTAAGCAGGGTTCATGGTGACATGGTTCAGCCTGTACTCGAGGAATATCACTTTGCCATTTCTGTGAAGGATGGCTTGGAGCCTTGACTCTTTTTTTTCCCCCAACAGTGGCCATTCTACTTGAAAGCTGTCATTTAGTTAGCTTATATTCAGATCAGACACTGGGCTTCTTTCCCTCTGTGCTACCACTATTTTCCACATTTCAAAATGATAGTAGTAACAGACAATGTCTCTTTGGATTTTTCTCCAGAGCAAACAAGTACAAATGTGCAAACTCCTGAACTACTTCTGCTTGTCTAAATCCTCTAGCTACAACCTCCTCTACTGAGGAGTAGAGTGGAGATACTGGAGTCCCCTTCCCTTAGTTCCTATACTTTAGATGGTTGCAATTTTAAAGTCTTGGACTCTTTGTTGTGGTCTCATTCTAAACATATGAATGCTCTTTTCATTTTAATACAGCAAAGGGTTTAACAGGGCTTTGTTTAACTTTTTGAAAAGTCATCGGGACATGATTTTCTAATTGCTGAAAACAGAATGCCTAGAATGGATTCTTCCCCTGTCAGCTTTTCTTTCTGTGGTGAAAGTCCAAAACAACATTTCAGTGATGTGTTCAATTTATATTTTTTAATCTCCCAGTGATTATGCAGTATTCAAACAGTAATAGTGAAGGGGATTCAGCAGTAGGGTGAAAAAATAATAAAGTCCAATGAGTTGATTAGACACCATAAGGTGTGATAAATAATACTTGTTTACTAATTTCATTGCAAAAACAGATAGTCAATACCTTATGTTAGAAAGATGCATAAGAAGCGTTTGGCATAGAACTCGACATTTCTTGCTGATTATACCACTAAATGTATTGTGTAGAGTATTCCATATAATATTTTAGAGTTAGTAGATTAGGTTTCATAAACATTTTCCCCTGCAGCTCAAGTTAAATTGTATAAAGTATTTTTGTATTTTGTTGGAATTTGGGCCTGAAGCAGTTTGAAAATGGGAAGGGGTGTTTTATCCTTTTGTCTTTTCCAGTTAAGTTGGTTAGAAATGTCCATGTGGCTAATTGTAAATTTTTTTTTATTATTACAGTAACGTTTCATTTATCAGGAAATGAGATGTTTCCATGATTGGAGTCTGAGAATAACTGAAGCCTAAGAGATGAAACTTTATTTTAATTTTCTAATTGAAATCTTTCTAAAGCATATTATATACTTCCCTGCCACAGCAAACAAAGTACACTGAACACTGTTTAATCTTTTTCAGTATCGTTATTATGACTTTCAGTTTTTTAAGCTGAGTAAACAGAGACTTAGGCTTGGCCTATCGAAAAAGTCGTTCACCTTTTTAGTCTCACGGATCATTTGGATGTCTGCAGAAGCCTACGTACCCTTTCTCAGAATATTTTTAAATGCTTAATAACTACATTTATACATTTACAAAAGAAATTAGTTTTATTGAAGTTTTATATATACATATTTTTTTTCCCTCCAAGTTCACAGAACCTATGAAATCTTTAAGACTGAGGAAGCCTTTGCCTAAGGAAACCTAAATTCATATTCTAGTGCTGCCACTTTGCTAGTCATGGCCCTGGGCATGCCACTTAACCTTTTTGTTGTAATATACTACCTCCTACCTTTCCTGCTTTACAGGATTGGGAAGAAAGTGCTTTATAGATTTTAAATTGCCATGTCAGTATGAATTCTTAGAGAGATGGCCTTAGAGCCGGAAGATCTGAGTTTAATGTCTTGCTACTTTCACATAACAGTTATATGACCCTGGGTGGTAATTAATTCATTTAACCTCCCAGTGTTCCAGGTAACTTCCTAAGACTCCCTAAGTTTAGAGAAGGTATCAATACAAAGAAGGAGTTGCCTTTTGGAGGAATTCCTTGAACTGGTGAAATCATAGATTTTGCCCCTATCTTGTCTCATCTGAAAGAGATAAAAACCCTCAAACAGCAAAGGGTTTGACAGGGTTTTGTTTCATTTGTCAAAAAGTTCTTGTAACATAATCTTCCAATTGGAAGAAACTGACTGCCCTGTCCATATTATTATTATTGAACTCTTTCCTAGGTACACATGTAGACTGTGTGAGATATGCTGTATGTGGACGGCTGAGTGGATATGGACTCCAGATTCAGATTTTGTATGAGTAACTGATGTCACTTTTCTTTGTGGTTGTTGGTCTCTTGAATTGAAGACTGTGCAAACTTTTAAGGTCCAGGTGCTTTATATTAACTATTCTTTCTGCCTTTAATATGCCCTTCAAAAACCAAAACACAAAATAAAGCAAAATACATTTAAATGAACAATCAAAGAAATCTTTTTATGCTGTTTTTTGACTTATGCATGCCCATTAGCTCAGCTGCATACTTCTATTTTTTTTCTTTTTTTTTTGGCTAGGCAATGGGGTTAAGTGACTTGCCCAGGGTCACACAGCTACTAAGTGTCAAGTGTCTGAGGTCATATTTGAACTCAGGTCCTCCTAATCCTAGCGCTGGTGCTCTATGCACTGTTGCCACCTAGCTGCCCTGCAGCTGCATAATTCTAAATATTATTCCTGTACTGTGCATATAGCATACTCTGTTGACTTGAACACCATCATTTACCTCAATTAAAATTGTTAATAAACATGCAAGGAGAGTTTCTCATAATTTTAATAATGTATTTGAGAAGTATTTGGAGGCCAAGTTTGCTCTAAACTCTTGGCTGTCAGAATTGGAGGAATACCCTCTAGTTGTTAAGCTGTATATTCCACCTCTCTTTTCTGAGTCATCTTTTGTTGTTTCATTTTTAATAGAATTCCAGATTGATGCAATATTCACAGTTTTGACTTTTATAATGGAATTGAAAGTTGTGTATAGTGTCTGCATGATGGATCAACGCTCTTATGAAAAATCTTCTGTAATATAATTTCATATTCTGAATGTTACATGGTTCATAGGTTCAATCAACCTAGGGAGTATAAGGGAGGAAGATGGTAAATATATTACGGGCACCAACCTTGGTTCTTTTGCAAAATAAGTACTACATTTATCTAACCGAAAAACAAAACACAACAAAAACCAGCTCTGTGATATATTCAGATAAACCTTGGTTTCTTAACTTATGTTGCACATTAATGTATATAGGTGTTATGAAACTATGAAACTTTCCTCTCTGTCCTTGTGTTCTACAATTAACACACAAATGTTTGGCACCTTTTAGAAACTAGAATGACCATGGAATTTTCCAGTCACCAGATGTTTACTCTTTGAGAGCCAGCGGCATTAGCATACACACCTGAACAATTTCTCCTTACTCAGCTTCAACCTGAGGCCTCCTTTTTCTTTGGTGTGTGCCATGGCAGATATTATACAAGTTGGCCAAAAGAAACCAGTATCATCAGAACTTGAAAAAGTTGAGCTCTGAAATGAGTTTTTTGAAAAAAGCACCTGAAGTTTTCAAGTTCATCGTTGTTTATTATCTTTCATCTACTCTACCTTCTGTCCTTCTAATGGCATGTCTTACTATCAAACACCAAAACGACCAAAGACATGCCAGCCTCAAGAAACCACGTTCACTCACACAAGTATAACCCAACAGAAAGGATGCTAGATTTAAAATAAAAGGTCTGGGTTCAGATGGCTCTACCATCTTCTACCTGTGGAAATTGATCATTGTTTCTATTGCTTTTTCTGTTCAAAAGGAGGATGGTGCCATTTCAAAAGTAATGACAGCAATCTAATAAAGAGACATCCATACATTAAAAAAAAATAACTTTTAGTGGAAAGAAAATCAGATCTCAGCCTGTTTATCCTGAAAGACACAGGCACCCTAAAATATTAGACAAGAACGGAGCACTGTGCTTGTCACTGAGAATGGCTAATAGTATATGCTTCCCTGTAACACTTTTAACCACTTTAAATTTACAAGCACAACAATGAAGCAGATTTTTCATAGTGAAACATCTATTTTTATCCATCGTGCTAGCAAGCTGCTCCATGTTGATCATGTTTGCAAATATCTCTTTAACGTGAGAATGGTGTCTAATTTCCGGGTGTTGAGATGAATTCTTTTTCTAGGAACCCTGTTCATGATATAACTATAGTAGCACTTCTTCAACAACTTTGCCCTGCCACTACCACCTCTTTACTTTCTTTTCCTTTCCTTTTTTATTTCTCTCTCTCTCTCTCTCTTTCTTTCTTTTTCCAATTTGTTACTAACCCCCTATAAGTGACATATGGTTTTTGACAAGGGCGTCAGCTAGGGATAGGGACTAGAGCTGTGATATCATTAATATATAGACAACTTTCAGATGAGGAAACTTGTATGAGTGAAGGTTGATACCTTCTCTGCAATTCAGTTTTAGAGCATTTCCTAGAACTGTGAAACACAAAGTGACATGCCCAGAGGTCGCACAGGCCAGAGCATTTCAGAAGGATGACTTGAAACATTGTCTTCCTGGCTTGGAGGCCAATTATGTATAAGATCAATGTATATCTTTGGATGGCCAAATTTCCTGTACCTATATGCATACATATACACACACACACACACACACACACACACACACACACACAAATGTGTGTGTGTGTGTATAATATATATATATACATACACATGTACATATACATATGTGTATATGTATATATATATGTCACCTACTTGTTTAGCTTCCAAAAAAAAAAAGGTACCCTTCTTTCATCTGCTCAGTATTTCATTATAAAACCAGGAGTCCTATGTATCTGCTAGCGTAATATAGACTATAATACATTAACTTTAGCAAAAATCTATCTAAAGAGCACAGTTTACAATAGGTCACATGCCCTTGCTCTTCTCTGTTCTCTTCATTACAAAATAAGGCTCTAGGAATATACATGTAAAGATAATAATTATCAATAGATCACATTTATTCATTATTTTATTGTTTACAAAATAGTTCTCACAAAATCCTATGGCATAGATTGTGTAAGCGTTTTTATTTTCCATATAAATCATGGGTTTATCAGTTCTGAGATGAAAAAACCTTACAGGCCATCTACTTCAACCCATTCTTTTGGCAAATGAGTAAACTGAGGTCTAGAGAGATTAAGTGATTTAGAGCTAGTAAATGCCAGATAGAGACCTTCATCCTAGGTCTTCTGACTTTAAAATATAGAGCTCATAGCGCTACAAAATAGGGCCCTTGTCACAGTATCTGGCACATGATAGACATAAATAAATGCTCATTGACTTGACTTTTAAACTTCAGTGTTTTTCATTGCTTACCAAATAAAATATTACTTCCTACTTAGATTAGCATTTATGACCTTCCACACTCTGCCTTCAAACTACATTTCTGTCCTTTCATGCTGTTCCCCTTCAAATATACTGTGTTCTAGATAAGTTATACTATTCATCATTCCCCAGTCCCATATGTGTCTATCCAACCTCAATGTCTCTTTCTGCTCCCTATATTTATACCTGTTGAAATTCTTTTTTTTTTAAATAAGGTCCAACTAAGTTTCAGTCTTATCCATGAAACCTTCCTTGATTACTTGATTTTTCTACTTTCAACCCCCTGAGGTGTCTCCACCCCACCCTCCCCCAGATTTTATAACTTGTGTTGTTTGCATGGGGCAACTCAGGGTCCCAGTAGATAGAGTGCCATGCTTGAAGCCAGGAAGACTCATCTTCCTGAGTTTAAATAATAGCTGGGTCATCCTGGGCAAGTCACTTAATCCTGTTTGCCTTACTTTCTTCCTCTGTAAAATAAGATGGAGAAGGAAATGGCAAACCACTCCAGTATCTTTACCATGAAATCCCCAAGTGGGGTCATGACTGAAACAACTGAACAATTGTCTGCACGCTGTCTTTCCCTGCTGTGTCTCCCCATTTCTGTCTAAGCACCTTCCGGTTACTCACATTGATATCTGACATTCATCTTCCATCCATTGACCTCCATCACCTTCCTTATATCCAAGTGTTGTCAATTCTACATCTGTAACATCTTTTGTCTCTATCCCATTGTCTTCTATTCACACAGACATGACCCTTGTCTATGCCCTTGTTATGTTTTGCCTGGACTATTATGTTATCCTCATAATTGGTCTCCAAACTACCCAGCTGCCAAAGTGATATTCCTAAAGGACATCTTTGACCATGTCACTGGACTGATTAAGCAACCTCACTCTGGCATTAAAAACTCATCACGATCTGCCTTGAGCCTGTCCTCCATCTGATTTCGAATTCTTCTCCTGCTTTATTCTACCCATCTGTGAGGCTTGTTGTTCCCTGTACGTGACATCCCCTTTTCTGCCTCTGTGACTTTGAACAGGCTGGAACTCTTGTCTGGATTACTTTCCCTCTCACTAGATTCTTTTCAAATCTTTAGCTTCCTTCAAGGTTCTGCTTAAAGGACCTCTGTCATAAGAGGCCTTTCCTGATTTCCTGATATGTCTCTTTTTCTTTCCCTATGCTACCACTAATAAAATTATTCAGAATATAATTTTTATTTACTTATCTGAACAAATGTTGCTTTTCCCTAGTAGAATGTAAACCTTTTGAGGGATTGTTTCATTTTTTTCTTATAGCCCTAGCACCTGACACATAGTAGGTATTTGCTTGTTGAATTGAATTGCAATATCCTTCCCGTAAGATTATAAATCCCTTAAGGGCAGAATTTCTTTAATTTCATTTTTGGTCCTTGAGCTACTTTGGGGCAGGTCATCTTTTCTACTTCTGGTCTGAAAATTGACTAGTTTCTGTATAGAGTCTCAGAATAAACAAATAAACAAATAAATAAATAAGTATGTATGTCTGTATGTATGTACAGATTTCTAGGAGCAGATGTAAATGATAAATCAGGATCATCTTTTTAAATTCTATCCCCTTAATTTATGGACCTATTTATGTTGTCTATAGGTTTAGTTCTTTTCTTTGCCCATTTTTTCTCCACCATTGGATGGTCTAGAAGGAGGGATGGGGATTCAGTCAAAAGGCCATACTTATGGATCTGGGAGGCCACATGTGGCCTCAAGGCTGCAGAGGCACAGTAATAGAGTAAATAGAGAATCAACTAGGAAGTCAAGAAGGTCAAGTACTTCAAGTACTAGCTCTAACACTATCTGATCTTTATGAGCTACTTAAATTCTTAGAGTCTCATAAGATGATAATTTTTTCCCATAGGTTCTTTTTTATTAATTTTTATTAATTTATTTTTAGTTTTCAACATTCACTTCCATAAGCTTTTGAGTTTTAAATTTTCTCCCTCTCCCTTCCCACTACCTCTCTAAGAAGGCATGTAATCTGATATAGGCTCTACATATACGTTCCTATTAGAGGTATTTTCATATCAGTCATGTTGTAAAGAAGAATTAGAACCAATACGAGGAATCACAAGAAAGAAGAAACAAAACAAAACAGAAGGGCTATAAAACTGTGCATACCCTTTGACCCAGTAATACCACTTCTAGGGATGAATCCCAAAGAGATCATAAAAATGGGAAAAGGAATCGCATGCACAAAAATATTTGTAGCATCTCTTACTGTGGTGGCAAAAAATTGGAATTTGAGGGGATGCCCATCAATTGGGGAATGACTGAACCAGTTGTGGTATATGAATGTAGTGGAATACCATTGTGCTATAAAAAATGATGAGGAGGCAGATTTCAGAAAAATCTAGATAGACTTGTATGGACTGATGCTGAGTGAAATGAGCAGAACCAGGAGAATGTTGTACACAGTAACAGCCACACTGTGTGATGACTAACTTTGATAGACTTAGCTCTTCTCAGCAACACAAGGATCTAAGACATCCCCAAAAGTCTTATGATGGAAAATATTATCCACATCCAGAGAAAGAACTATGGAGCTTGAATGTAGATCTAAGATGATAATTTAAAGAATAATTGTTGATCAGAGTTGGTAGAGGGAATTTCTTCATTGGGAATTCCTTGAAATCAAAGTTTGAGAGAAAACCAACAAAAATTAACTTTGTAATACTAGATACCACTAACCTTCCAGATACCCTAATTTTCCCTACTCACAGTCATCTAACACTCATGCTTTCTTAGTGAAATCAAATGCTGTACATTTTCCACCTCTAGGTGGCATCATTATAGTAAGAACTTTCTCACAATCTCTGAAGAGTATGAGCTTTCACAGGGCTAGGAATGTATCTTGAGTGCCTCTTTGTGATCTTTTAGTCTTGGGTCATTTAATGGCAAAGGCAGGATGCCTTTAGATTCCTCTAGGAATGCATGAGATTTCTTTAGATTAGTTCACATGTGGCCTCAAGTGGGGCCCTTTGACTGAATCCAAACATCACAGAATGAATACCCTTAATAAAAGGATTTGATCTGTAAAACTTGCACTTAGTTAAAAGGCTGCACTTAAGGACTTAGAAGGCCATACATGGCTTCTAGGCTGCAGGTTCCCCACCCCAGAATTAATTCATGATAGCATAGATTTAGAACTAGAAGAGACCCCAGAGATAATTCAGTCCAAACTCTTCTTTTATAAATGAGGAAATGGAAGTTGGCATTTAAAAATGGCACTTTTAGAACCCTGGTGCCACTTTAGGGTGAACATTTGACTAGAATTTTGAGATGGAAAAAGAGAAAGGAAATGGGTACAGAAATTATGTCCTCGTATAGTTAGAATACTGAAAGAAAAAGAAACCTCATTAATTTTCCCATAGATATCAAGAGCCTGACCAACTGTATTTTAGTGATATCTTCATGGAACCCTAACATGCTTCCAGGAACTAGAGTTAGACAAGCTCTGATCCAACTGTAAGGCTTAAGCAGAACATACTGGGAAGTTAGCTAACATCCCTGTCTTTGTTTGCATAAATTGTTGCCAAGGAACATTAAAGTGCTAACTACGTATCTAAGGATGTTACAGTACAGCCTGTGTTTTTGGTTTGTTGTGCTGTAGGTGATAATGAGAAATCTGTCACAGGAAGTTTATACATGTCCTAAATATTTCATGGCAGGATACTGAGTAAACTTTTTAGAAGCATCGATTATGTTGATTATTTTGGGCTCAGTTTTGAGAGGATTTTCCTTTTTTCCTTTCTTTGAATCTTCTTTTCTTCTGTAACTTTTTTCTCCCTTGAGCACTGATTTTTTTTTTTGTAAGAAAATAAAACCTTTGCCTTTTAAGGTTAGAGGTTATGAGAGGAGAGTACTTTCATTTTTTGTTCTTTCTGATAAGCACAATTAAATTATAAAAGACTGAATATAGTTTAGAAATTAAGAACCCACCTTTGTAGGTTCTTAGAATGGCAATGGAATTAATGAGGATGGGATCTAGACCCCAAAAAGGAAAAACCCTGGACTTTCCCACTTGGCCAAATGTCTGGTGTTAGCCTGAGGCTATAATCCCATCAACTGGCCTTTCATTGTGTCTAAACCCAATCTGCCTCCCTGTGGCCCCAGGCCACTTCCCACCCTTAATTCTATCTAGGCTCCATTCTCCCTTGGTCCAAGTCCCTGGAGTTTTATTATCTCATAGACTACTTGGTCACTCCTAGATCCCTCTCACAGTCTTTCTGTATGTGAGGTCCATCTTGTTTCCATTAAGGTGCTTAGATTCTTAAAATCTAGCCACTGCTTAGATTCTTATAATCTAGCCAATAGCTCACAGATGCTCAGATTTCTTAAGAGTCTCGCTAATATGGCGGATCTTTGAAAAACCTTGTTTTTAGCTGAAAGAAGGCTTGGGTCGAATTCTTTTGAGCAGGACCTTTGTGTCCTGATTTTGGGGTTCCAGTGAAGAGGGTTTCATTCAATTTCAAAAGCAGAGACCTTTGCCACTAATAGTTTTATTGTTAAAACCTTTTCCAAAGCCTAGGCCTCACCTTTTAATCTTATTCAAATGCACTTTTCTTCCTGGCCCCAAAAAGAACCTGGCTTCAGTTTGTCTCTCTCTTTATCTCCCTTTGAAAGCAAACTTCCCCCCCTTCCAGTTCCCTTCATTATCTATTCTCATTGTCTGTTCAAATCTCTCAGACATTCCAAATGGAAATTCTCACCTGGACCCTTTTCTTTATCATCTCCCCGCCTTCAACTGGCCTCTCATTCCATTGTTTTGCCTTTCTTGTCATTTCCCACCCTTAAATCTAGCTAGGCTTGCCAAGAGGTCCAGGACCCAGGAGTTCTGTTCACCCCAGCTTGCTGGCCACTCCCATCCAGATCTTCCTAGGCCCTGCCTCCCCTCACCCCAAACTACTTGGCCACTCCTAGATCCGTCCCACAATCTTTCTGTACTTAAGATTCATCTTTGCCCCTATTCTGATGCTGAGAACCTTTTAAGCCCAGAGGCTGAGACTCTCAAGCCGTTTGTCCTCACGGGCATGACCTGGCCTATATGTGATTTATCTTTAATAAACTTTTTCTCTGGCTGGAAGAAGACTTTGGGTTGAATTCCTTCAGGCAGATCTGCGCTGCGATTTGGGGCTTCTCCCAGCACCCCAAAACCTCCTGCGATCTTGGGGTGCCTCTGCATCTAGGAGCACCCCAAAACCCCTACCCCTCTTCACCAGCACCCCTAAACTTCTAGACCTCATCAGAATCCCCTTTTCAACTTCACTTTTTATTTTATTTTATTTTCACTTTGGAAAATAATGGGTTGAATTTATTATACCCAGTATTCCAAAAGTGTTAGTTCAGTTTTAAGTTATTAGTATTGGGTTTTTTTTTCTTTTTATTCCAGTGGTATAGAATAGAGAGTCAGGGATTCATTCATATATAATCCTCTTTTTGTTTTTTATTTTGTGTATGGAAGTCCTCATTTTACTTTTGGGTATTTGTAACACAGGAGCCACTAGAGTTTTTGGACTCCAGCCTCTAACAGGTTCACTCTTAATCTGGGCAGACAGGAAGACAACTTCAGAGGGGTTAAATAATAATTTATTGTTCTCATTGGGTTCCTGATAATGGGAGCACCAGTTCCTACAGGATCCCGTAACCACCCTTCTCGCAGGGGCCAGCAAGAAGGGGGGGGGCAACAACCCCTACATCTGGATAGGAGCTAATTCAGACAGACATAGCATTCCAGCTTGTGCACTCCCTTAAATCCCCCCAAGCCTCAATGTGGGCTATTTGAGGCAAGCACAGCATTACACAGTCACATTCCCAAAATCTCTACTCACTGATCAGTGCTGTCTTGATTTATAGAGAAGCAAACAAAGAAGGCAGTTTGCCAGCAGTAGCTTCACAAGTTTCCATTAACTCACCATTATATCTCATTGCACAGTCACAGTATTTTTTTTGTTGTTGTTAACAATTCAAATGTTTATATTATTTATCATCCTATAATGACATGCAAGCATGGTGGAAATGTTTACAAGCCGTGAGCCTGGGAACTAGAGGTTGTTCTGGCTGTGGATCCTGGGAATTGTTATCTAAAAAAGAATAACAAAATCCACCTTACTTAACAGGATTTCAGTTCAGGTTTTAAAAATAAATAAATAATGGAAGGCTCTCAAATGCAAAATAGACATTCCTGATGGGCTTGAATAGCACAATTGTACATGAAGAGGTCATTAAGACAGTGAATTTGCCTCAAAGGTTCAGACTTAGCCTTCCATTTCCATAAAATCCCCAAAGAGGTATAAGAAACCTAAGTGACTTAATTGGGATTGATTGCCCTAAAAAGCAAGGTGGAGTGTCTAAATGAGAGAAAGGGCCTTTCAAACTAAAAATATTGCCAGAAGTAGACAGACTATACTTCTTCTACCTCCTACTTAGAGGTGGCAAACAACCTTTCTGATAAAAAGCCCAGAGCTCAACAGAAAATTTGAACTTCAAATACGAGACTCAAGATGATGGGGTATGGGCCCAAACTGAGACCTTTGACCCAATTTGGTCCCCATTTGTCTATGGGCCCTAGAAAACCCTTGGATTGTCCTTGAATTCTCCCACTGGATCTTGGAGGTCTCCAGCCTTCCCCTGAGTCCATAATTCCATCAATTAGCCCTTCATTGTGGCTACACCCAATCTCCCAATTCTCTGTTACACTTAACCTAGCCTACCCCTCCCTGTGGCTCCAGGCCATTTCCCACTTTTAATCCTAGCTAGGCTCCATTGTCCAGGTCCCTGGAATTCTGTTCATCCCAGTTTACTGATCACTGCCTTTCAGATCTTCCTTAGACCCCTCCTCCAATCACCCCAAATTACTTGGCCACTCCTCAGTCCTTCCCACAGTCTTTCTGTGTATAAGGTTCACTGTGTCTCCATTAAGATGCTCAGATTCTTAGAATCTAGCCAATAGCTCACGGGTGCTCATATTCCTTAAGAGTTTGGCTAATATGGCGGATCCTTAATAAACCTTGTCTTTGGCTGAAAGAGGGCTTGGTTCGAATTCTTTCAGTAGCACCTGTGTGTTGTGATTTTAGGGTCCCAGCACCCTTAAACCTCTAGAGCTCATCAAAGAGAGACATAAAAAGGGGTGCAGATCCTATCTTCCTCAAAAGGACAAGCCCAGACTTTTCCTTCAGACATGTAGCAGAGGCCAGCCCTAACATCGAGAACAAAGCCCAGAATTTGGCTGAAAGAATGGGGAAATTAAAAAAAAGAAAAAAGGACCACAACCTAGTGAGCAATTATGATGGCACTGATGTTGAAGACACAAATGCAGAAGAGAATGACTCTAAAACATCTACACATAATGCCTCAATCAAAATTTCTGGAAGAGATAAAGCAAGATTTTCTTTTCTTAGAGTTAAAAATGTTTATAAATGAAAAGAGAGTGCGAGGAAAAAGTTGGAAAAGAAATGAGAGCTAAGGAAGAAAGAATTGGAAAGGGAACAAACAGCTTGGTATAAGATATACAAAACATGCCCAAACAACAAACTATGTGAAAATTAGAATGCAGAAAAAAAAATTAAGAATCATCAGACTATCTGAATGACTGCTTTCCACTGGACAATGACTGCTGGACCAAGCTGGGTAGACCACTCTGCCACTAAGCAGTTACTCCCAGGCAGTGATAGGCAGGTTGGCATGCTGCTGCAATGCTGAGCTGAGCAGTCCACTTGGCTTTTCAGGGCACAGCAAGGCATCATTGATGGAAAGGGCTATTTGTTATAGTCCATGTGTTTGGTCTTCAATAAACAACTGCTTTCTTTTCTGACCTTCAGCTACTGGCTTGGCTAAGGTGAGACTATGCTCTCTTCAGTCGAAGTGTTAGAGTGACTTTTCAGCTGGAGTGCTGCAGTGTTCTTTCAGTTAGATCAATGACCCATAGTTTAGAATTGACAAAGATCTTTTCTCATTGACTTCCTCAGAGTTCTAGTTCAACTTCACTTTTTAAATGTGAAGTTCTTTTTCTGATGAAGCAAAGGTGTGTGTGTGTGTGTGTGTGTGTGTGTGAGAGAGAGAGAGAGAGAGAGAGAGAGAGAGAGAGAGATTGAGTGTGTAGGGCTCTTTCATATAAGGTAACTTCATGTTGCTTTACATACACTTTTCTGTTTTGTATAAGGAAGTCAAGAAAAAAAATCCCCCCTTCCCTGAAGGTGGAAGAAAGTGGCATATAAGTCCTCCAGACCATTGGAACATTGTATCACTGACTGTTGAACTGTGCAGACTTAAGAAACCAACCACCTCAACCTCCTGATTTTATAGATAGGAACCTGAGGTTCTGAGTTTGTGTGGTGAAACTTCTGCTTTTGCCTTTCTTGGTATTTCCAGTGCTTTGCACAGGGCTTGGCACATAGTTATTCACAAATGCTTGCTTGCTTACTTGATTACAAACATAAAGTATGATCATATTTGATGGTGTTACTCCCAAAACCAAGTCAGAGATGATTTGATCTCTACTTTAGTCCGTTCACCTTGATCTGGGCTATTCTTTTCAGTTATTCTGAGATCTTGTAAACCTCCTGTTCTCAGTAATTAGACAAGACTCAATTTCTTGAACGGGCCCTTTTACTTATAAGGGAAATTGTCCCCACTGTATTTTAAGCTTTACACTAGATGTCGTCTAAGGTCCCTTCTAGCTATGAAGTTATCATCCTATGATCTGCTATGGGCAAGAAGTATATTTTTATCCAGTGGAAAGAGCACTACCTATGGAGCCAGAAACTCTGGGTTAATTTCTCACTTTATCTGCTTTTTAGGTATGTGACCTTGGGCAAGTCACTGAAACTTCCTAGGCTGCACTATTCTTATCTAACAAATGGGAGGTTTGGTCTGAATGATTATGGATATTACTTCCTGCTTTCAATTTTTAATCCTATAAACTTGTGTGGACAATTCAGACTTCTGTGAGACCAAATTTTTGTTTTTTGTGTATTTCGGATTCTTTGTTAGCCAAATGTTGCTTTAAAACAAGAACCACCCCCCCCCAATCAAAATAGTGTCTTAATTATCATTCAGTAGAAAAATGAGGCGTTACTGTTCTATAACATGATTTTCATAAGAACAAAGAGAGACCTCTTCAGACAAATACATTTCCCAGGAAGGCATTTAGTGTAGTTTCTTTTTTCTATCTTTCTTTCTTTTTTTTTTAAAAATAAATTGTGATTGTTCGCAGCTCAACATGAAGCATTGTAAAATGTGACATGGTAGGTGCCAGGGCTGCAATATTAAAGCACATCAAGATGTTGACAACTAATTTTTAGCAAAGGGAAGGTTTGGGAGGCGGACAGGGCATTCAGAAAACAATAGCAAGAGTACAAGACACCAAACAGGGGAAAGTAATACTTTTTTATAGATGGTAAATCGACGTTTGTGTAGGTTGAGGAATATAAATGACTTTTCCTTTTGTTCTTTATGATAGATGACTGCTCAGGTTAGAAAAGGTAGATGGTCAATTGGCTTTGCAAAGCTATCCATCTCGTGCACAAAAGTCTGCAATCAAACTATTAGGATCTGGAAGGATTTTAGAGATTCTTTAATCCATGCTCTTGCCCCCTCCTCTTCAAATTTGTGGGGGTAAAAAATACACAATTAAAGCTCAGAGAGAGAAGTGATTTGCCTGTGATCACACAGCTAGTTAGTGAAATCCAAGACTACAGTTCAATTCTCCTTTGCAGTTCTATGATGTTTCCAGCAACATGACATCTCAACCTCATAGGATTAAGGGTATAAAATTAAAACTACCATCATCATTAGTATAATTCCTGATGCTCTGTGATGAGTGATTCTTCCTAACTCCTGAATTTAATGTTTGTCAGTGTTAGTGATTAGGGTTTTCTAAAAGCAAATAACAAAATTAAAGATTCTGTTTTTTCATAATCTAGACCTGTCAGTAGGTATTTAAAAAACAAACATTTTTTTCTAGCGCTGTCAACATATTGATTGATGGAGATATAAGCTGATATTTGCTCATCTCTATGTATAAAAGAAGATAAATGAAAGCTTAGTATCTTGTTACAAAGCACAGAATTATGATTGACTTTCAGTTTTGAGATCAGCAACAATACATCTCTCATTGAATCCTTCCAGGTCCTGGTTCCACTAATTTCTCAATGGAGGAAAAAGAAACAGAATGGTTAGTACCATAGGGACAGTAGTGTAAAAGAAAGAAATAATGTGGCTTATGCTGAAATGAATTAAAATTATATTGGCCCAAATTATCAGCTTTATTTTTATTGAACAATAGTTATCCACCAACAAAATTATGGTGTGGGACAGCTATACCCACTTTATTCTTTTGTTTTTTTCTGTTCCTTTTTTTTTTAACCTATCTGACCCCTACTCTATAACTTGATCATTATCCCTCTCACCTCTTCTAAATGTGAGTATTCCCCAAGGTTCTGTCATTGACCCTCTAATCTCTTTATAATTTCTTGGTAAGCTCGTCAGTTTTTATTGTCTTTTTCTAGGTGACTCATTGATCTATAAATCCAGCTTTATTTTCTCCCCCAAGTTTCCATTCTGTCTATTGGACATTTCAGACTGGATGTTCCAGACACATTTCAAACTTAACATGGCACCCCACTTCAGTCTACCTTCGAATCGGTTTCCAAAGACATCTTCCTGTAGTGTCGATCTGACCATGTCACTCCCTTTATTCAGTAAACTGCAGCTGTTCCTTCTTCACCTCCAGGATCAAATATAAAATCATCTGATAAGCTTTTAAACTCCTTCATAGTCTGTTCTTTTATTAATATTTTTTCTAATTTTCTTAGATTTTACTCCCATTCTCATACTTGGCATTACTGACTTTTTCTTCATCACTTTTTACATTTTGAAATAAAAAACAACAACAAAAGAATCAAGCTCTGATATTCAGCATTTGCTGATTTCTGAGGTGTACAGATTTATAGTGACCCTGCCATTCTAGTGATGGTTGCCCCCTTGCTGTTCCTCATGCACTTCTTCACTCAGTGCCTTTTCATTGGCTGCCCCCCATGCCTAGAAACTCTCTTCTTACCTTCACTTCTTGGCTTCCCTAGCTTCTTTCAAGTCTCAGCTTAAAACTCATCATCATCATGATTTCCCCATCTCTCTCAATGCTAGTGCCTTTCTTCCTGAAATACCTGTAGTTTCTACTGTATATGGGTTGTGTGCATATAGTTGTTTTCATGTTGTATCTTCCATTGGAACGTGAAGTCCTTGAAGGACTCCTATGTTTGTCTGTCTTTGCTTTTTAAGTATATAGCACAATGCCTAGCGTGAATTAGGTGCCTAATTTATGCTTGCTGATTGATTGAACTCATCTCTCTCTTTAACCCTACGTGCTTCCCTATTTTGTTTGGACACTACCATCCTTCCAGGCTTCCACATTTGTAACATCAACATTACTCTTGACTCCTCATTCTCACTCGCATCATTTATCTAACTTTCTGCCAAATCATGTCATTTTTACCTCCATAGCATTTTTCATATGTGATCCTGTCTCTCTAACGACACAGCTACCACTTAGCCCAAAGCCTCATCACTTATTGTCCAGAATATTGCAGTTGCCTTAAGTTTTCCTCCGTTTCAGTCCATATTATACAGTGCTGTCCAAACTTCTTGAGATTAGGGACTGTCTTTTGTCCTTCTGTGTAGCCATTTAGCACAGTATCTGCCCCATAGTAACCCCTTAATAAATATTTATTGCCTGCCTGACTTCCATTCCTTAAATACAGACATGACATTGTCACTTCATTATTCATCTGGCTCTATATTGTCTCTAACATCAAGTATGAACTCCTCTGCTTGCTTTTAAAGCCCTTCACATCTTAACCCCAATCTTTCTTTTCATTTGGGTGGACATTATTCTCCCTCCTGCATCCTGTGGACCAGTTAAACAGGTCTTCTATCTAATCTTCACAGGACACCTCATTCCCTATCTCCAATCCTTTGTATTAGAGTTCTTCCAAACCTGGAAATCACCCCCTATTAACCCTGCCCCATAGAATTTATCTTCCTTCACGGCACTGCTCTAGCACCATAAAGCCTTTCTGAATCTCTCTAAATCCTAGTATCCTCCCTCCACCATCTTGGCTCCTCCCCTCCTCTGAATTCCATCTTCCTAGTGCTCTCCCTCAAAACTACCTGTGTTTAATGACCTTTTAATGTTGATTCTGTGTATTCTTATATATGTGCTTATTATCTCCCTTCTTGAAATGTGAGTTTCTCATGAGGAGGGTTGCTTTTATTATATTTATCTGTATATATAAGTTTATATGTTGTATATATATGAATAAATAAATATTTATCTGCACATATAAATGCTATGTATCCCTAGCATCTCTCACAGACTCACTTAATATATACTTAATTGATTGAATCCTGTAATACAACAGCATTTGTCAAAATTGTTCAGCTACTTGCCCAGGTTTCAGTTTTTTTTTTCCCTAATAGTTTTTAAAGGCAAGTGATATAAGGCAATAAAAAAGCTTTGCATCACAAGTTGCATGTCCAAGGTGACGTTTCTCTAGTGAGCTAATCCATAGACACCCTAGAGATCAGTGAGGAGGATCAGTCTAAAGAGTCAGTGTTAGCAGGGGTAGGAAGGGTCTCTCCTGACTGATGGACCAGATGACTGTTTCCAAGAAACAACACCCTAACCAATAACGTGTCCAGAGATTTGCATAGATTGAAGAGTGTTCCAGTTATAGGCCTGAAGGGCATAGCAAATTCAACCCGGAAAAGTAAGTACATAATGTAAGTAACAGAAAAATCACAGAAATGTAATATCAAATATTCATTTGAATTGTCACAGAATGTGGGCCTTCTATAGGTTCATTCTGCTCTGTAGGGCATATCCCTGGTGACCCCATGTGGCAGTCTGCACAGTTAGAGGTAAAGGAGGAAGGAGGAATCTTGATCTACCTTAAAATGTTTAGGATGATAGTCTTCTTTCCCCCTCCATAGGAAAGGAATAATGTTATTCAGTTGTTTCAGTTGTGTACACTCTTTGTGACCCCTTTTGGGGTTTTCTTGTATACCCCCTTTTTTTTTGTGAGACAGCTGGGGATAGGTGACTTGCCCAGAGTCACACAGCTAGTGAATGTTATGTGTCTGAGGTGGGATTTGAACTCAGGTCCTCCTGACTCCAGGGCTGGTGCTCTATCCACTGTGCCACCTAGATGCCCCTTTGGGGTTTTCTTGGCAAGGATCCTAGAGTAGTTTACCATTTCCTTTTACAGCTCATTTTGCAGATGAGGAAACTGAGGTAAATAGGGTTAAATGACTTGCCTAGAGTTCCAAAGCTAGTAAGTGCCTGAGGTCAGATTTGAACACAGGTCTTCATGACTCCAGGCTGTACACTCTATCCATTATGCCATTTAGCTGCTCCAGGCAAGGAATGTTTTCTATTAAAGCAGTACTAGCAAAGCTCAGTGAAATGTCTTGTTAGCTGCATGAAGACCTTGCCACCACAGTCCCTGACCCTGTCAAACCGTTCAGTATCAGAAACAGATATGATTTTGTCAGTGGAAATAGTATTAAAGAGGATGCATTTCCTTCTGCTTTGTCACTGGGGCTTTTCCCTCTGATTATCATCTGAATCCTCCTATGTATGTTGCCTACATGTGATGTGAGCCCCTTAAAGTAAGGCCTGTCTTTTCAGGTCTCTCTCTCCTCACTTAACATAGTAAGCAGATAGTAAGCACTTAATAAATTCCTTTTCTTTCATTCATTCATTTCCTCACTCACTCTCACTGTCAGCTTCAGGAGATGTCTTTGCTGTCTCCAGGTAAGAATGGCCAAGAACTTAGGCATAACAATTAATAGAGATTTCTCCCCAAACAAAGTCAGGTGTGCACTATTTCCCCAAAGATAGGGCTGGCAGCTCTTAAGTGCAAGCATTTGGAAACCAGGACAAATCCCCTACCCTCAAACCGCCCACCCCCCCATTTCCCCCTCTGATATTTGTCATTTGGCAGCTACTTAATAAAATGGGCACTATGTTTGTTGGCATAAAGGGTTTTATTGTTTTGGAACGAGTTGATCCATCACAGATGGGATATGACATTCAGCTTTCTTCTTGCTTTTGTTTTCCTGTGCTGCTAAGTGTTAGCATGTCAGGTATGTGCTGTTTGGGCCTTTTAGAACTTCCAGGGTTTAAGGGATATCTTGGTTAGGGCTCTATAAAGGATATTGAAAGTGAATAAATTTGGCAGTCTTATCATCCTTCTCCATGTCATCCTTTCTGCCCTGCCTTGACCTACACACACAGCATGTAGCAAAGAGGCAATAAGAACCAAGATACTTTGGTCCTTGTACTATTGTGTGAACTGTGATGTAGTAAACAAGTCAATGGATTCTTCTTGACTGACTCTTTTTTTTTAAATTTGATGTCTCCAAGGTACAGGCTATCTAAGAGATCTTTAAAGGGTTGTCTCGGCTCTAACTTTTGAGGCTCCTCGAAATTGGAGCAGCTAGGTGGTTCAGTGTTTAGAGTGCTTGGCCTAGAGTCAGGAAGATTCATCAAATCTGGCCTCAGATACTTACAAGCTGTATGGTCCTGGGCAAGTCACTTAACCCTGTTTACCTCAGTTTCCTCATCTGTAAACCAAGCTGGAGAAGGCAATGGAAAACCACTTCAGTACCTTTGTCAAGAAAACCCCAAATGGGGTCACAAAGGGGCAGGCACAACTGAAAATTGACAGAATAACAGTGACTGAAATGGCTGAAGAACAACAGCAAAGGAATAATAAGAGGGAGTAAGCATGAAAACAGGCAAAATAAAGACTATTATATATCACAGAAAGTAATATATAATTTGACCTTTTTCCAAATGTGGCAAAACATTTTTTTTCTAGCTTTCTAATATGGTGCTAATTAATATAAAGCTCTCTTGAGTCTATAGTTTCCAAATTTTTATAAAATCAGGGCATTGGACAATTTAATCTCTAATATTCTTTCCACTTCTATAGTGTGATCCCATCATGTGCCCTTTGTGCAGTGTCTCAGTTCAAACTGTATGGTGAGATCATTCAGTTGTTCTCGTCACATGGCTCAATGGTAATATTTCCTTACTGACTCCATCTGAGGCCCCTCTTGTGGTTGAGGCTCAGTCCAAATGCTCCTCTTTCCTCTCTGACTCTTCTTTGCCTCAATGCCTTGGGCAAGGTAGTTGATACCTACACCATTTTCTGTGCTCCTGACCTGACTAAAATTTAAAAATTTTTTTGCCTGGTATGTGTGTGTAGATAAAAAATATTTCTTTTTGGTTTATGTGCTCTTTCTTATTAATAATTGCCTATAAATATACTAGAAATAAGATTCTTCATCTTATATTCTGAAAGAGTTTTCTAAACAGCAATTCGTTATACCTTTCGATACTCCTGTGAGGCAAGTAAATTGTCCTTATCCCTATTTCAAATAGTTTACAACTAAATGAAATGTTTGAAAGTGTTTTTTTTTTTTCACATGTTATTTTGTCTATAATGTGGAAAGCTTGGATATTACTTAACAGTGTCATGACATAGCTGCATTCTGGGAGTTGTGATTGGAGCCAACACTTAGCAAGTCTCATCTTGGGCACTGTCTCACGTGTTGTCCAGTGAATGCCAAGATTCAGTAACTGAGGACACATAACCAAAGCTTGAATTTTTCCTTGGCTATTCAGATAAGGCAAGGGATTGAACTTCTGATTTAGTTGGGACTCCCTCTATAAATCCAGGTTAACATCTTTTTTGTAACTTTCTGTAAGTATTGGAGAGTTGCCTGGAGCAGAGCTATCAAACAGCCAGTCCCCAATATTCTCTAGGATCCCCATCCAAACCCAGATGAAAAATGTGATTGGGAAATATTTAACAAAATAAATGGAAATACAACAGAACATAGATAATGTTAATTTGTGGTTTTCTGGGTCAATATGTGGCTCACAAGGATCTTTGTGTATGATGTAGTGCCCCCCTCACCTCTCTTTTGAGATTGACATTGCTGGCCTTGGGCAGTAATCAATGAAGCTGGACTTGACTGTCACAGAGTCAAGATGTCTTCCTGGCATCACATCCAGAACCTCATTATGTAGGCTATATTCCCTCTCTTCCATAGCATTGATTCTTGAATTCCAAGAATACCCTTGGTCCCAGTAGGAAAAAATCCTGCTATCTTGATAATGTTAGAAATAATGGCTTAGGAAGCCATATTTTTAACAGAAAAATTAGGCAATGTAGCAATACTTCCCTACTTTCTCTGCCATTCCCTTCCTTTCAACTGAGAATATGAGCAAGGACCTTTTATGAATTGATACTGCTTCCTGCCTATGCCTTTACTTTTTTTCTGCAATAGGATTTCTGTTTGTACCAACAGAGCTTAGCTCTTCCTCTTGCCATAAATATAAACTCACTTTCATGTTCTGACTTTGGATCCATTTGCTTGACCTTCATTCTCCATCACCACCCAACCTAGTACTGTCTTTTGGAGCTAGAGTTCTTAACTTTTTTGTGTGCCATGGGCCTGTTTGGTGATCTATCATAGTTTATAGATCCCTTTTCAGAATGATATCTTAAATACCTAAAATAAAATATATGAGATTATGAAAAAGCCAATTATATTGAATTGAAAGTGTATTTATATCTATGTTGAAAGTATATCTGTGCGTGTGTGTGTGTGTGCGTGTGTGTGTGTGTATACAGACACAAACAGGCACATATATATATGTGTGTGTATTTTTATTTAGGGGATTTATTCTGTGATGTTTGGATTCAGTCAATGGGCTGCACTTAAGGGCTGCAGGTTTCCCACCCCTGCTCTAGTCTGTAGTCTGCAAATGAAAGATAGAAAATAAAAATCAAGCAGTTTTCTGCTGGAGATGGTAGGGGAGAAGATGAATAGCTTAAGTAAAATGTTGATCTTGACTTGGAAGAGCCTCCTCTTTCTCAAAGACTGGAGTCAAGAAGTGGGGGACAACGTAGTGGAGTTTTGGGTTGTGTAGTAGAAAAGAAGGAGCTCATGGGGGATGATCTCTTTTATCAAAAAAGTAGGAGATAGTTTCCTTTGCTGAGAGGAACATTTTCAAAAAGCCACTATGATTGAGGGGAGTATAAAAGGATCACAGTGAGGTTTCATCATCCATTATCATCATCTTTGCATCGTCCCATTAGGTCATTTTACAGAAGAGGACAATGAGGCACAGGAAAGTCCAGCAATTTGTTCAACATTGCATAGCTAGAAAGTGTATAAAAAAGAAGCCCAGCTAAGAACAGAACTAAAGTTTCTGGGGGAACTACTGTAGCCATAAACTGGTATACAACGAGCTAGGTACTGGAATAATAAAAAAGCTAAAACTAAATTTGTGAAGTCTTTTGATATTAAGCTATTCTAAATCCCTGCGGTATGAGACTGTCCCTTGAGAACTACTGGCTGGAAGTACCAACTGTTCAAGGTAAATTAGAAGTAAGCCTTCTACTTAACCTTGTAGAAAATGATAGAGAAGGAATAATTGAAAGTATTTAAGGATTAGTGTAAAAACCACCATGTTGTACCCGTGTGTTTATTTCCTTAAATATTTTTTCAAGTGATGTATTTTTTTAATATGCTAGAAAGCAAAATATTTAACATTTGTGCTTAGGTGTTATAATAGCTCTTTTTGTAGTTTAAAAACAATACAAAGCAAAGAAAGCATGTTAACTTCTGTCTCATCAGTGTGAAGCTTGTTTGTTCTGATCATGGAACTGCATTCAATACATTCTTGTGACAGGCT
Source organism: Vombatus ursinus (assembly GCF_900497805.2). Lineage (NCBI taxonomy): Eukaryota > Metazoa > Chordata > Mammalia > Diprotodontia > Vombatidae > Vombatus > Vombatus ursinus. The sequence goes on along the minus strand of NW_020954636.1, from coordinate 2,799,268 downwards.
ATTTTAATAGCCTTAAAACAGTCTCTTGAGGTCTCTTGACCTGAAAACGTAAAGTGACAATGGTTGGACAGGACCATTACAAGTAGAAGATACTATCCTGTGAATAAGAGCACACATATGAAAATAATGTAATTCATCTATCGTGTTTTGTGGTAAAGTTGTTTCCCAAGAACAGGGAATATAAAGTGGGGATTGCTATTAGATAAACCTAGAAAACTTGTACCTACTTGCAGGACTTTAATCTTGGTTGAGGAGTTTGAATTTAACTTAGTGGGAAATAGTTAGCTATTGAAAGCAGAGTGGCATGGGAAGAGGTATGCATTTGGGAAATTCAGTCCAAGAGTGTAAATGATAAATTACAGTGGGAAAGAGTGTAGTGGGGAGGCCAGTTTTGGAGGCAACATCCAGACAAATGGTAACAAAGATTTCTGCTAGTGTGGTGGTAATGGGAACTGAGAGGACAGGACAGATGTGAGAGATAATGAGAAAGGATCCTCCACAAGACTTCGCTGAATATGAGAGGTGAGCCAGATTGATTTAGAAAAACTCACCCAAGATGGACAATCCACTTTCTGTAGTGAAATAAGAATAAAGGCACAGGGGTATCTTGGCTTTGTAATGGAAGTGTTCTTGAAGGGTGCGTGGGTTAACTTAATTTTATATGTAATAAGGAAACAAGCTATTTAAAGTTATTCTACTTTGGCAGACTTTTGAAAGCAGAACTTACCTCAACTTACCCAGGAAGACACCCAGGGATGCATTAGTCGGAAAAAACCTATTTGAGGCATATTTCAGTGATTCTGATTTAGTGATTGGTGCTGTTGGTCAAATATGACTCTCAGTGATTCCCTATTTTGAGATTTGGGGCAACATCATATGTTAGGAAGAGCTATGGACCCAGGTTCCATTTCGTTTTTTAACAGTTTTGAACTAAGCATGTGACCATGGGCAAGTTACTTTTCCTCTCCAAAGTCTGATTTCAGTATCTGTAAAATGGGGATAATAGGGGCAGCTAGGTGGCGCAGTGGATAGAGCACTGCCCCTGAAGTCAGGAGGACCTGAGCTCAAATCTGGCCTCAGACTAAACACTTGACACTTACTAGCTGTGTGACCCTGGGCAAGTCACTTAACCCCAATTGCCTAAAAAATAAAAAAATAAAAAAAAGTAAACTTTTGGGGACAGCTAGGTGGTGCAGTGACTAGAGCCCTGGCCTTGGAGTCAGGAGGACCTGAGTTCAAATCTAGCCTCGCACACTTAATACTAGCTGTGTGACCTTGGGCAAGTCACTTAACCCTGATTGCCTCACCAAAAAGCAAAAAACAAACAAACAAAATAAAATAAAATGGGGATAATAACTCTTGCTCTGTCTCACAGGATTGTAAATTTAAATGTTTATGTCAAAGTGCTACAAAGCCCTCTGTAGTTTGTAAAGCAATGTGGTTTTTATGATTATAATTATGCTGTACTAGAATGTGTGATCACTTACGCTGATGCCTGGCTATGTATGCTAACTGACAACAGCTTACTTGGTAAGCGTAAACTGCAAATAAGTAAACAGAAGGCCAGCCAGGAGAGGCACAGTGCTTGGGTAGCCAATGGAGCTCAGCTGTGAGATAAGCCTAGACTGGCAATGGAGACTGGGGACCAGGTGATATATTGCTTCTTGGATATTTGGGAAGAGAATCTTGACTTGGACCCAGAACAGCAGCGATTTGGAGCTAGAAAGAGAAATAGTGAGTTCATCAGGAGCCAGGACAAAAAGACTTGGGCCAGGAATGGACTCAACAGAGATATCTACAATCAAGTGATCTTAGTAAGCCTTAATTCCCAAGGTGGGCAAAGATGCCCTCTGAATTTGTCTTGTATCCCTATTTTTATCTAATTGGGTACATTTTAAACTCATCATTCCTTGTCATCCATTCTATGGCAGTTTCTGTGGGATTTAAAAGCACTATCATGAGAATATCTTGAGGATTTACAGTGTGTAAACAACTTGGGGGCAAGGACTGTGTTTTGCCTTCTTTTATTTTTATTTTTTCATATCCTCAGTGCTTAGCATAATATCTGGCACGTTTGTTGTTGTTGTTGAGTCAGTTCAATCTTTTCTGACTTTTGGCTTTCTTGGGAAAGATAATACAATGGTTTGTCATTTCCTTCTGCAGTTTATTTTGCAGATAAAGAAACTGAGGCAAACAGGGTTGAATGACTTGATCAGGGTCACACAGATTGTAAGTGGCTGAGGCTGGATTTTAACTCATGAGGATGGGTCTTCATGATTCCAAGCGCAGTACTCTATCCATTGTGCCACCTAGCTGCTGATCTGGCACATGGTAGCTGCTTAAATAAATTTTTATTAAATTGAATTGTAAGGGGCAAGAGATTATGCATTTATAACTGGACCAAACCTTCAAGGCCATCAAGTCAACTTGCTCATTTTATGGAGGTAAAATGATATCAGAGCGTTTAAGTGACTTGCTCATGGTTATACAGCTATTAAATGTCTAAGGTATGATATGAACCTAGGTCTTTTGGATTACAGGTTTGATGACTTATCCTTTCTGCTGTCAAGGTAATGGTCACACTCCCATGCCAGCACAATATTTTAGATTTTTGTTTTCTTTCCTTGAGAGATATTTCCTTTCTGTTCATCTAAAGTCAGCACTTTTGATTGAGCAGTATACTGCTAGTATCTCCTTGCCCTCATTACCTTTATTATAAATGTAATGTATTAATGTTGTTATATACTTCTATATTTATGTATTGTTTCCCAAAGTAGAATGTAAGGTCCTTGAAGATAGAATCTGTTTGACATTTGTTTTTACCTCAATGTCTAGCAAAATGCCTGTAATATAGACTTTTAATCAAAGCATATTGATGGATTGATTATACTTAACACATTTAACAATTTTTTACTTGTTTTGGGAAGTTAATTGTTTAGCAAAAGATGGCATTGACTTGAGACTTGACTATTTATTTATCATTTAAATTTTTGAATCAGTCTTCTCAGTACTCACATATATTTGTTGATGGGTAATAGAGGAGTTGCATGGTAGATGGGAATGTTGAATTTAAAGTCATTTTATGAAGGAATTTTAATTATTAACAGTTTAAGGTCAAATAAATGTATGTAATGGCTAACTTTCAACTGTTCAGAACCAGATGGAGATTGAGTTCCAAAGATAATTATGTTCATAATTAGTTTTCACTCCCCTTGAAATAACAATCCAGATTTCATACTAAAATAAAGGCTTGCAAACAGATTGTCACCCTTTCCTGTAGATGTAGTCACTGCCTTGCTCTCCCCTATATGCCATTAGGGTGATGTTCCACAGAGAAGTGGCCAGGGAGCATCAGTATGAACAGTCCATAAACTTCCAGTCATTTGAGACTCTCAGAAATTCCCTTAAGTCAAAAATAGTTAGGATTATCATATTTTAGATCTCTCTACAGCATCAGTGATGAAATCAGTTGGCAGCAGTGTGTTAGTTGGTACTGCTAATTGAGCGGCTGGATTGCTTGATCCACTGATGTGTGTTTTATGTGGTCTACATATTCCTGTTTGTTAGGCTTCTCAAGCGCCTGACTTTCCTGCCTTAGGCAGTATTGTGATTTAAAATAAAGGGAAAAACACCATCAGACGATGACTCTTAGATGAAAAGCAAATGACATTAAAAAAATACCCTTGAGAGAGCCTAGAAGATGTTTCATGGAAACTTTTATTCCCCTCTGTTCAGTATCTATAATAACAGTAGAAGCTAGTTGGTTTATATGCTTCAAAAAGTAAAACTAGTCCTGCCAAATGTCACCCTACCAAATGTGAGTGAGATTGTAAACTGACTGCAGCAGAGGATGAAAGTTGATCATTAATTGGCAGCACTATTAAGGTCTTACCACATTTTCAAGTCACTAAAGCTATCTTCATATATTCTTCCCTGACACTAAAAGGTATGGTAATATCTCCGTTTGTAAAATCTGTTTTTGCTGTCTGTCTTGAAGATGTTTATCAATATGATATGTATAAAATAACTGACCATGGAAGTTAACATCATTTTGACAAGTCTGCAAGATTTTTACTGTAGAAGCCAATGCAAATTTTATATTAAGAAGGATAACAGTTGTAGTAACTGCTATTCATTAGAGCCTGGGGCAGTTGAAATGATGACAGAGTGAATGGATCTTTGTGGCTGATGCATGAAAGTATATCCAAAAAAATCTAAGAATTCAGCATGAAAGTAGCCTTTACTATGGTCCCTGCCATTGTGCTATGGTCCCTGCCATTATGTTCAGTTCCATGACCAGCAAAGTATTTTATTCATTTTTAAAATTAGGTAAGCCACCAACCTTTTTATGTGGCATGTACAGTGGTCATTTTTCAAAATTTAATAATCCTTAAAAAACCACCACTCTTGCTATATCCCACATAATATTTTGGAGACTATTTGCTTGACAGATTTTAGTTTTTAAATTCCTGTGCAGTTACACAAGCATAAAAGATTTGAAATTGGTAAACACATTTCCTCTCCCCCATTTAAGTATAATTTAACAGAGGGAAAACCAATATTTTATGCTGTCTTTTTAAAAAAAAATTCAAAATTATTTTGAGCACAAGACTTCATGTTGATGTTCAGAACACTAGAATCCCACAAGCATACTAGTCCACCCTATTCAATATGTTTTATGTTGTCTTCCTCTGTTTTGTTTCATAATAGTTATAGCTGATGTTTGTAAGTTGATATATGTGCTTTTTTTTTTTTTTTTTCCATTTTGGGCCTCACGTTCACCCTGTGAGGTAGCCACATTTTTCTTTTTTTCAGATGAGGAAACTGTGATCACATATCTAGTAAGTGTCAGGAGTAGGATTTGAACTCAGGTCTTCATGACTTCTAGTCCACCACTATGTCCAGTGTGCCACATTGTTTTTATAAACAGCTTTGGATAGAATGAGCAAAATTGATGTTTCATAATGGCTGTTTCAAGTCCTTTGTGACTTTTTTTTCTTTAAAGGACTAGTGTTAAAAATGTTAGTGTGTTTAATTTTTCTTGGTAGATTGTCTGGAATGTGTATCTATTTAAACTGAACTTTGAGAATAATAGCACCTTAGAAGAAATGACTATGATCTCTATTATCCAGACTTGGAGTCTATGTATTTTGGTGATGCCTTTGATTTCACCAATATAGGGCTCACAGTGAGCCTTCCTCAACACAATTTTGCACTTTGTCTAAAATTTATTATCTTAGATAATTGCCTTTTGTTGGCACAGTTTCCTGGAAAGAACAATGGCTTAGTAATAAACAGATGACCTGTGTGTTACTCCTAGCTCTACCACTAATTAATAGTGTGAACAATTCCCTTTACTTCTTTGAGGCTTAGCTTCCTCCTTCCCAAACTGAGGATGAAGCCAACCTTGCTGAGCTCCGGGTATTGTGCTCATCACTAAAGGTTTATTTGCGAGCTGGAACACAGGGTACAAATGGAAGCCTACATAATTTGACTCCATCATAATCTTTCAAGCTACTCTGCTTCACACACCGAATAAAATTAATCTCTGCCCCCAAAGCATTCCATATACTTTCCTACTTCTTTCCATTTGCTTATGTTATTCACTGTGCCTGGAATTTCCTCCCTCCCTCTCTACAATTATTTGTATCTCACTCATACTCTAAAACCCCACTCAAAGGCCTCTTCTTCCATAATTATATGAGGATCATTCCAAGATCCTCAGTTTAGATAATGACCTTTCCCTTAAGATCCCTTATGCGTCAGAGTTCTTTAGCATTCACATAGCATGACTCATACCTACGATGCAGTATTTTGTATGTGTTTATCTTACTTCACTATTAGTTTGTTAGCTTATCTAAATATATCCTACTCATCACCTAGCATACTTAATGTAATACCATAAGCACTTAATAAATGCTTATCGATGATTGATAGTCTTGGTCCTTATATTTTTAGCAAATAGTTTTACAGGGTTGGTGTTTATCCTTGGAGGAAACCTCAGAACCACTCATATAAGAACTTGGTTAATATGTTTTGAAACTAGGTCAAATTAACATCTTGGGCCCTCTTATCATCCCAGTCTTCCAATTCCTTTTTGGCAAAGATGAACACAGATTAGTGAGAATATCTGTGCTCTTTTAGGAATATAAAGAACATGCAGGCTTTGACTTGAAAGGAGATATTCCAATTCACACAAAAATACAGTTAAGGAAAGAATCTTAGATACTGTAGGAATAGCCCCAGGTAGAGTATCCTAGCTTTAAAATCATGTAGAATTTCAGCTTTGTAATATGTCTTTTTGTAAAGGATTAGGGCTGGTGGTGTGTGAAATTGGACTATTCAGATCACCAGCATCAGACCTTTTCTCACTACTGGTTTGTATAGAGTATTATTAGGTGGCAACTGTGGTGAACACCCCATGTGTCAGTCTGCTTCCAATCCTGTTGTACAGGGTCACCATTGGTTTCTTGGGGGCTAATTTACAATTAAAGGCTGTTTACATTATACCTAACACATGCTTTTTTGAGACTTAAGTATTTTTTATAATAGAGCTGCCTTTCTTATCAGCTATGTACCCAACATGCTGCTGACACAGACCTGGATGATTCTCAGATCAGGTATTTGGCACAGCATTTTTGGCACAAAATTTTTGGTGCATTTCAGCTTTTGATGTTCTTGAGCTATTTGGTTTTGGAATCTGGAGACAGAGCAGTCAATATGTGCCATTATTTTTAGTGGAATTATATATTTATATATAATATATAATTATACATTTATATATAATATATCACATGTATTATATAATATACAAATTATATAATACAGTTTATATTATATATAGTGACATTAGATCATATTTAAATATTGTAATTTTTCCTTGCCACTGGAAACTTCTAGCATGTGGAAATGTTTTTTTTTTTTTCAAACTGTCTTAGAAATATAGAAATTGTCAACTCATTCTAGGAACTCTAATTACTTTTTTTTTTTTTTTGAGAGTCAGGTGTTAAGGTCTTTTTGTTTTACCAATTATCTTAAGCCTGTCTTAGGTGCAGCTGGAAGTTTTACACTTAATTTTCATTCCACTAAAAAGAGCAAACATATTCCTTCTGAGAAGTAGTAATAGAAGCCCCCAAAAGCACCCCAATTGTGACCTAACCTTAATTTAACCACCGTAACAAAAAAGAAAGAACTGCAGAGGGACAGACAGACACACTAGAATTAAGTTCATTTGTGGTCCTGTGACAATCCTGAAACACACACACACACACACACACACAGAACAGCTTTGACCTTTGCCTCAGCCTCGGGATACATATGTGCTGGATCCATTTCTCTATCACCAACTGCTCCTGGCCATGGACGTATCTTGAAGGTGGCTTAGGCAGGTGCGTGTTACTTATGTCATGCAGTTGACAGAGTTAGTAAAGACAGCATGGCAGAGTTTATCATTAGAAAACTTGCCTTTAATTTATTATCCAGATGTGGCAGGGTTTTGAAGCCAGCAAACTGCCCATAAAGAAACCACAATTGTTTGTGGTTTGATTATCATGGTTTGAGTGTTTGATGCACAAGAGAAGTTAACTTAACCCAGGGAGTTAAACTGACTTGACAGGAGACCTTTTATGGATAAGCTTTTGTATTTTGAGTAGCTCAAGCTTAACTGATACTCCCTGAGATGCTAATCAGGATTCTCTGGGACATAGAGTACTTGCTCATTTATTGATTAAAATTCTGTGTGGCTCGCAACAACAAACAAACAAACACTCCCTCCTGTATATTGCTAAAAGGTGTGCCAGGTAGAGGAGTGGATAGGGAGCTGGACTTGGAGCCAGAACGTTCTGTGTTTAAATCCCACCCCAGAAACTTACTAGCTGTGTGACACCTGGCAATTTACTAAACTGTTCTATGCCTCATTGTCCTCATCTGAAAAATGAGAGGTTTGGACTTGAAGAGACTCGAATATCTGTTCCAGCTATTAATCTATAATTCTCTGAACTAGAATCATTAGAGGTTAGAGCTAGGTAGGAGCATAAGCCCAAATACTACTTTTTCAAAATAAGGCACAGTGAGGTGAAGCGAATTGCTTATGGCAACTTGTTAGTGGTAGAGCTAGGACATGGGCTCCTGATTCCTGGGGCATTGATTCTCATTAAGCTATGACGTGGTTTGAGGGGCCATGAACTTAGAATACCTCATTCATAAAAACCAACTGGTCTTTATTTACTTTGGTCACTTCTTCTAATAGGAGAATAAATAGGTTATTTCAACCATTGTAAATCAGAGCATCATATCATATCCTTAGAGCTGAAGAAGATCTCACAGGAAACCCAGTCCAGCCCTTTCATTTGAGATGTTGATGTTTGTGAAGGATACCCCAGGTGTTTGTGAGCCCATGGGAGAGGACTGATAAGATGGGAGAGAACACATAGAGCAGAAGTGTCAAACCCACTGCTGCTACCTGTAGCCGAACATTGCAGAGTGCTGTGGGGACAAGATTAAAATGTAATGGGGAAGCATTTAACAAAATAAATAAAAATATAATAAAACAGATAATATTACACTTTAAAACTACTATGCCACCACAAGGATTCCTATGTATGGATTATTTGGTCCTGTTTATGTTTGTTTCACACTATTGATGGTTGAGCTTTTTCCTGAGCTTGGGGTGGGGGGGATGTGTGTGGGGAAGAAAACAAGCATTTGTTTAGCATCTACTTACTATATCCTTAGCACTGTACTCAGTGGCTTACAGATATTATTTCATTTGACCTTCAAGACAAATCTCGGGGTAGGGGTTATTATTATCCCCTTTTAAACGTTGAGAAAACTGAGGCAGACAAAAGTAAATTGATTTGCCCTGGGGTCATAATAACTATTAAATGACCAATTTGAATTTAAATTTGAATTCTGGTGATCCAGACTAATGCTCTCATCACTGTGATACCTAGCTTCTTCTAGACCATTTCCTGTCTACTGAGAGACAGGAAGTATTGGAGAGGCATAACTGCCATTGGGTGACTGTGGGTCAAGGATAAGGGGCCAGTCTGAAAGTAAAGAGATTGATTAGCGAGCTAAGGAATCTATTGTTATTGCTAGCAAATTCATATTCCTGGCATTCAGATTGGGTTTGTATAACCTTTCAGGTTGTCTTTGAGCACACAGCCAATCAGCATCATTCTGCTGCAATTTAGGCTAGAGAAGTAAAGCATTTCCCAGGAGAGGGAGGGGTAGACAACAAGGGGGATCAGTGAAGGGAGAAAGACGAGTGTTTGGAATGTGAGTTACGTGATTTATTATCAGAGTGAGAAAACATCCCTTGTTGAAAGGCAGGAGACAAGGGGAAAAGAGTAAGTTCTTTTAGAATTGTGAAAACAGACCTTTTAGACAAAGCTACAGAGTCTCTTATACAAGAACTGCAAAATCATTTTCACAGCAGGGGATGAGACTATCCACTTTACTATGTCTTTACAAAACCTTTGGAGACTTTCTAATATTAGGCTGTCAGGGGTTGGGGCATTTCACCAAAATAATTGTGGTTCCTATTTTTCCCCTACAGAAGTATGAATCTTGTGAAGTCATTATTGGTCAACAGAGTTCTTCAGTCTCTCAAAGTTGCTTTTCATTTCTTTTACTTTATTCTCTATATAAATTGTCCTCTTTCTGTTTATTTCACTCTGAATCATTTCATAGAAATTTTTCAAGCTTTCTCTAAATATCATTCATCATTTTTTATTGCTCAATAATATTCCATTTCATTCATATGCCACAAGTTGTTTGGTCATTCCCCTTCTGATGAGCAACTACTTTGTTTCCAATCCTTTGCTACAACAAAGTGTGAGTTATATAGCTTTTTCAAGAAGTTTGTGAGTGAAGAGAATCAGATAAGGAGGATGACAGCTGTATGGGCTAAAAGGACCGCTTCTTTTTGAGAAATATGATAAGTGTTTTATTGGTAGATGTGCAGAAGCCAGTAGGAGTTGATTAGAAATATGAGAGAGAAAGTGGATGATTTCCAGAACCAAGTCCAGAAAGAAGTAGGGAGAGATGAGAAGTAGAAATTGATTTTATCAAGCAGTAGAGATATCTACTAAGTTGTACAAAAGAAGGAAGAGAGAATAATGGATGATCCTGAGAAAGGCTGGAAAGTAGAAGGGAGTTGCAGGAACTCTTGGATGTTCTTAAACTCAGTGAAGTAAAATTCTAAAGTTGTCTCTTGTCAATGTTGGATGTTGCTTGAGAAGAGAAGAAAAGATTTGAACCAAATAACTGAGGAGAATAAAATAGGAAGTCAATAAGAATCATTGGTTTAGAGCTGTAAGGTACCTAAGAAGTCATATTCTGTGTCCAAGAAATGAATGAAGTCTGAACCCCTCAGACTTCTAAATCTAACCCCATCTATAGAATTTAATCCCTCTCATTTTATAGATGTGGAAACTGAGGTTCACTAAAGTTAAGTGACTTGCCCGAGGTTGCACCGCCAGCAAGTGGCAGAACCTGGATTCAAATGCAGTTGCACTGACTCCTTGACCATGTTGTGCATTGTAGTAGCATTAAGCCATGTTAATTATTACAGAGGAGCATTTTTTGGTATAGTAGATAGAGAGCTGGCTACAAGCCCCACCTCTGACACATACTGTTTGTATGTATTAACCAAATCACTTACTGTTTCAGCAGCTGGATGGGCACTGTGGAATTCGTGGTTTGGGAGTTCAAATCTGGTCTCAGACACTTACTATCTTCCTTACCCTGGGAAAATCACTTAACCCTGTTTCCCTCAGTTGCCTCATCTATAGAATGAGCTGGAGATGGAAATAGTAAATTTCCCCTCCAATATCTTTGCCACGAAAACCCCAAATGGGGTCATAAACTGTTGTACATGAAATCATAGGTCTAATTCCTGTCTAATTCCTATCTGTGCACTTAATGATTCCATAACCAGGATGATCCTCTGCCTTTTTCTCCCAGTGATAAATACCAGGTTACTTAGAAGAGGAGGTGAGAAGTCAAATGAATCATCACAGATGGTTTTGATTTCTGAGGCCCAGAATCTCTTGTTTCAGTAGGAAAGTTTCCTTAAACTCTCTTTGTACAGGATTCTCCTGCTTAGCCTTATATTTAACCTTATTTTCTTCCCAATATGTATTCTTTGCTCTAGTCAAAGTAGTCATATCCCTGCTTCAAGAATACAGCTATGCCTTGCATGGTTCATGTCATTCTCTTCTCCTGTAATGCGCTCATCCTTTCTTCTATCTTTCCGAATCCAAGGCCATCAAGGCCTAACTCAGGCCCCACCTTCTACACCTACTACCAGTTGCTTTTCTTGCCTGATAATCTGGTAGCACTTGTAATCTATAACACGCAATTTAATATGTAATTAATTATGTGCTTATTTTGTATTGTCCCCTAATAGTTTCTTAGGTCAAGTAAATTATAAATTATGTAATTAGATTGCTAGGGGGTGGTCAGCTCTTTGGGTATTTTAGACTGAGGCTGATTGGATACCTATGCTTGTGGGGCAGGGCAGGGGGACAGGAGTCACCACAGCCCAAAATTTTGTCTTCACTGATACAGGTTCAGGAACTTGATTTTTTTTTTTAATTGTCTTTCACCAGGGGATTATCATCTTTTGAAATATTGATACAGACTAGCCAGACTGAAAAATAACCAGACTCCATAGCTTAGGATGCCACTTGGTTAATTTACTTTGATGCATAGATTCGATGACTAGAATAAACATCTGTTTTCCAGAGCTCCCCCTGGCTTCTCCCCTCCTCTTCCTTCCATCCCTATCCCATGCTTCTTCTCACCATACCCAGGTACTCGGGAAATTGAATTAGTTATCAGCACTTTATTTAAAATAGTTGAATAGAGAGAGCTAGGCAGCACAGTGGGATAGAATGTTTGAGTTCACATTTGGCCTTAGAAACTCACTAGCTTTGTTACCCTGGGCAAGTCACTCTTAACCCTTTTCACTTCTAGCTTCCTCATCTGCTTGTTGTGAGGACAAAATGAAATAATAGCTCTAACTTATTTTGTAAACATTAAAATTCTCTGTAAATATTATTTTAATTAACTCTAATAAATGGTGAGGCAAGGTATATTACACAGATGGTAATTAGAGTCTGAATTCTCCTTGTTTCATAATAGAGTTCATATATCTTGTGATAGGAATACTCAATGCAGGTATGGTGGTATACTCTTATGGATAGTATTAAATAAACATAGAAATCCATCTCTTTCTAATGTTATTTTTTTCAGTCTTTGTCTTCCATAACAACTTTAACTTTCATAATAACAGCATTGCTTCCTTAGGAGTACATTCACCATCCATTCATTTCATTCTTTCATTCAATACTATTTTTTTTATGTGCCTGGCCCTGGGGTTACAGAGATAAAAATGAAATAATGCCTGCCCTCAAGGAGTTTACCTTATTATATATGAAGTGGGGAAGAATGGAAAATACTTATACAGATAAGCAAATCAGTTACGGGGGGGGGGGGGGTGTGGGTGTGGCCCCTGGAGGGATCAAGATAGATGGCATGTAGGAGGTGGCCCTTGAACTGACCTTTGAAGGCATCAAGGAGTTTTTAGAGGAAGAGATAATGAGAGAGTATGTCCGTTCAAGGCATGAGCAACTTGTGTCAGTGCATTTATCAGGGAGATTCTATGTAGTATAGAGGAAACATCAAATAAGTGAGTTTTGACTATATAACCTGATTTTATAGTCTACATTTTTAAGTCATGGTTTTCAGAAAGGATTTTAGGTAGGATATCTTAGACACTTTGATGAGATTCGAGACATACCAAAATTTTATCGCCTACATTTACAAATTGCCTATTGAGGTTGATTGTTTTCTGAGATGACTTCTATAGTCTGCTCATTTGTTCTATTTCCAATAATTATTTTTAGGTTCATTTCAGAGAATGGCATTTTTTGTCCTTTCTCTCATATTTTTTGCCACCATATTTGAGTGGTAACCCTATATGTTATGATCTTTTGAAAGGGAAGGGAATTTTGAGATCATCAGTTTCAACCCTCAGATAAAGAGGGGAAAAATAAAACCCACCACAAAAACCTCGGGCATCAGCTTGAGAGAAAGGCAAACTGATTGCTCTTCTTCGATCATGAGGCCAGATGAAGTTTTATCCAAGGTAGTTGGAGAGTATATGTTTGTATATGCATTTTAATGCATGTTATTTTTAATGTCCTAATGTTGAATTAATATGTTTTCTTTTAAGCTCTTCTAAAAGCCTGTGCTGATGGAGGTGCTAACCAATTGTATCATGTCACTGAAGGAGAGCGGGAGAGGTATGTGGACTTTTAGAGTATTCGAATTTCATATATCATTCAGTATTCCGGTCTTTTCTTATGTCCCCCACTACCCTCCTTTGTCTACTATGAGGAAATCAGCTCTCTCAAAAACATCATCAATAGAGAAATCTTGAGCATTGTGAAGAACTGGTCATTCTTATTCCTTTACTCTGTTCTATTTATCAGCTACCTGTAATAAAAAAGTTAATGTTTTCTTTTCCTGCCTTAACCTCATAAAACACAAGTGTTTTCATGCATTGATACTTTTAAAGAGTATGCCCTAACTCTCCATGAATTTCTGTCCCGGGTTGGATGTTGGACCAGATGACCTCTAAGGTCTGTTCCAATACGAGATTTCTATGATTCCCTAAATTAGAACTCCAGATGGAGGTGTGAGATGTTATTAATGCAGTTAAAATGAATTAAAAATGAACACATGTAAATGAAATACATATTTTGCTATTTGAAGATGTGACATTTTTATACTCCTGCTGAGGAAAGCCCAGTATAATTTACTTAGACTTAATTACTTCTGAGTTATGCACTCATATATCTTTTAGGGGATAAATAGTTCATCCCTTAATGATTTGCTGTATATACTCTCTGGTTTCCTTAGTCTTTGCATGGTATGCTATTTTTAGTTGAAAGAATTACAGGCTGTGAGAAGGACAGGAATTGCTTTTAAATACAACTCATTGCTAGCATATTTGTGGTCTAACCCTTGACATGCACACATTCATTTATATTCTAGTTATAAACTGACTTACTGTTAAATGCAATTCCATTTCCACCATATTTACTATTGGAGAAATATTGCCATCTTCCAGAAGATAAAGCAGTTCAATGAAGAGTGAATCTCCATATTTGCTGGCAAAATAGTGTGACTGTATATAGGAGTGTTGGAGTGCGGATATTAGGATGCTCTGACATGAACTCTTTGTTTTCAGATTTAATAATTTTTTTATTTAGCATAAATTAAGCACTTGTCTAGATATAGTTTGAGTTTTAATTATGTGGATTGTCAATTTTAAAAAATTCAAATTCAATTTATAGACTAAAATTACATAAATCAGCATGTTCAAATTTTGAGCTGGCTTTTGAGTGAAGTGAATAGTTGGTTAAAACGTCATATCGGAATTGAAATTTAACAAAAGAGTAAACTGAGGCAAATCTCTGTGCAACATAATATTTATAAGCAGGGACATGCTACCTCTTAATAAATAGGGCAGTAGATTGCCTTCCTTTGTGCCAAAGACCCCGAACAGAAGGACAGTTCCCTTTATGTAGGTTTTGGAGAGTATAGAATGAAGAAAAGAACAGGGCAGATGACATGGAATTAAGGCCAACATGATTGGTTACAGAACTGAGGTGCAGGTAACAACATGATTGGTTAGAAATTTTGTAATGGGGACTAGCAAGAATTCTCCTTTTTCTTTCATGACACTAGGAAATGCTCATTGTTTGAGTCCAAGTGCAAGACAGCAGCCCAGACTTTTGGACCACATCCTTACAGAGTAGTTTGGTGAAGTAAAGATATCAGCTTCCTTTGTCTTAACACACATTCCCTAAGGTTAGCAAAATTCCTTAAGGCCAGAATAGATCAGTGATTAGCAGAAGACCTTTATTTTTGGAATTAACCCTTTACAGGCCAGCTAAATTCTGAACTAAATTCAGAGACAAAAGAACCATAACTTAAGCAGTTATAGGACAAAAACAGTTACAGGACAAAATCAATTCCTATTACTAGGCTCAACAAGAAAATGATACAGGATCAATCTCAATCTTCTCAGGATCTGGATTTTTGGGCTACTGCTTAAAATGTAGCAAAATAAGAGCTTTTGATGTTATGGAGTCCAGGGAAAGTTAAAAAAAAAAAGCTTAAATAGTTGATGGAATTTTGAGAATCTGATCAAGTAGTATTTAACACACACAAACACTATCAGCAATAGTATAGGAAGAATTGTAGAAGAAATGGCCAATAAGTAACAGGACACAAAAGGAAGACACAAGTAATAAAACTCATGATGCATTTATACAAATGATAGATGCATTTATACGAATGAATCCAAATATGGATAATAACCAAGTTGAACTAGAGATCTTAATGAAGATTTCAACCTTTAGATGTCATTGAAACTTGGTGTGATGGGACTTTAGCTGTCTTGGAGAGGATGCAGAGTTGTTGTAGGAAATATAGAAACCTGAGGTTGACATCATGGTGGAAAATATGTGGATTAACAATAGAAGTCAAGTGAAAAGGATGTGTTCAGTGAAGTAAACTACAGACCAACTGGAAAGGAGGAAGGATTAGATAAGGAGTTTGACAATAGAATACAAAACTTTGAGATATGATATAATGCTGATGTGGGACTTAAATCATTGCCTTCTGGAAATCTCTCTGTCTCTGTCTCTATCAAAAATAAAACAGCTAATACATTCTTGTTTTCCCTTCATGATAATTTCATCCTTTAAAAGATGAAGTAGCACAGGAAGAACTACTTTCAGTTGGGGAATGGCTGAACATGTTGTGGTATATGATTGAGATGGAATCCTACTGTGCTATAAGAAATGATGAAGTCAATGATCTTAGAAAAACATGGAAAGACTTGCACAAAATAATGAACAGTGAAATGCATAGAACCAAGCAAACGTTACATATTGTAACAGCAATATTGTTTTTAGATTGGACCTGATTCTAACCAATATATGGTAAATAGTTACTGGAATAGAAATGATTGGAACCTTAGTGGGATGTGACTACTCCATGTTAGGAATTAGTGATGGAGGAAAGGAAAGCCAAGCATAAATCATCCGACATGTAACCTAAATTTTATTTAGGGAAATTCTGGCAGGGGAAGTAATGCCAAAAGAGATGGAAACTTCTCTAGGATAAAGTTCTTCAGCAGATACCTAGTAAATGTAAATGTCTAAACAAATTGTTGTACGTGAATGTAATGGAAAATTACTGTGCTATAAGAAATGATGAACATGATGAATATGGAGAATCGTGGAAAAGACTTATTTAAACTGATGCAAAGTGAAGTAAGCGAAACCAGCAAAATAATTTACCCAGGGGCTACAACAATATAAATGGAAAGAACAAGTACCAGCAAATAATTAAAATTCAAAGATGCAAATTACATTAAACCAAGAAATATGAGAAGACACCTCCCACCCATTTTACATAGATGGGGGACCATGGATATTGAACACTGAATATATCATCAGGCTTTTGGTATATGTTGCCTTATTTTTATTCAACAGTGACAATTCTATCTTCTGTCTCAGGGACCTCTAACAGGCTCTCATACCCTGTGCTTGGAATGCTCTCCTCCCTCTCCCCTTTTAGATTCTTAAAATCCCTGGTTTCCTTTGAGGCTGTATTCAGGTGCCACTAGAGGAGGCCTTTCAGTACTGCCCAGGTTATTATTCATCTTTTATTTTGAAAGACAACCAATGATATTGTGGGGTGATATCTTGACTTGTGCATGAATTGGATTGAAGTGAGGTACAGTTGCACAAAGTTGGATCAGCCTTACCCTCTCTTCCAGCACCATCAATGTCAAGAGGCAAGACACTGGGCTTTGTGCATCTTTGATGTCTGACCAAGCTCTATGCACTCCATAGCAATTGCTTTAGCTGCCTTCGTGGCTGTTGGAACAAATTGTTCTTTTCCACACATTCCCCTACCTTCATATGCTTGGAGGAGACATCTGTCTAACTCACTTTGAGGCCTTTGAGGATTGATGCCTCCCAAGTTACTCCCCCAGTTACTAGTGTAGTGTTGCCTCTTAAAGGACTGGAAGGACTTCTTGTTTCGATTTTACATATTTTCCATTTATTTGCACATTGTTAACTCCCTGCCAGTTATGATTATCAGTAAAATGTAAGCTTCGTGAAGCAGGGACTCTTCGCTTTGTTGTTGTTTGCTTGTTTGTTTTATTTGTTGTTTCTGTATTCCCAGTACCTAGCACAAAGTCTTGCAAATAGTGGGTAATGAATGGTCGGCTTTATTGAATCTCTTTTGATTTTTCTGTTTCATCTCTTCCCTTAGGGATTCTTCTGCCTGTATTTTCTCTAAGACCTAATGCTGGGCCTCCTAAATTAGTTAGGGAGTAGAAACACAGGTGCATATCATTGTGAAAAATGTTTACACATTTATGGAAAGGCGTGTTGAGGCCAGTTGGCTCATTTAGTTGGAAGGTAGTGACAACAAAGCCCAAGATGTGAATTCTATCCTGTTTGGGCCAGCTAGCTTCACACAGGGAGAACATCTTTCCTTGGCCCACATACTTCAGTCTGGCAAGTAGGCTATCCTGCTGATGGTAGGTAAGTGAGATGTGGCAACATTATGTAATTCAATTTAATTAGAAATCATAATTAAATTTTTATTAATATATGTAACTTAATTTAAAAATTATTAACTACTGTCTGTAAAGAGCTGCTCTAGAGGTTGATGAGGATCTAACAGGGCATAGCAGATGCAAAAGGTTCAAAAGAAGACTTAAGGTGAAATTAGTCTTGAAAATCTTATTCTGAAGTGTTTCTCTTGGCATCATTGGTTAAAAAGTAACTGAATAAATCAAAATGAAAACTACTGGTGTCAAGGTAACAGAATTGAGAGGCTTCCTGGTTCCACCTGCACACATGGCACCTGAAATCTGCTCATAATGGTTTCTGGATACTTCCTTAGCCATTTACAAATGAATTAAACCATTTACCTTCGGATGACACACCTAGTATTTATTCCTATTTCAGGCCTGAATTTCCCCTCAAAATCAGAGATTTAGCATAGGTGAAATATGTAGTTGTGCACTAGGGAAAGGAAGTTGGGCCAGAGGTTCAGAAAATACATTGCCACAATTGAAAGTAGATTTCCAACTGTTTATCATATTTTATTTTAAGATGCAGGTGCAAACAGATCTTAGAGTAGTTGAAAAACATTACCTATTCAAACATTGATGTACATAGTGCCATGTTCTGATTGGCTGTATAATTTGTAGGAGCTAAATTTTTTTTTAGGTTAATTCTCACTGATTTTTTTTAAAACCACCATGCATATGTTCTTGTCTCTTTATTTTAAAGTGTACCTAATATTGAGATTGATTTTGTTGCATGTTCCAATTTCCTTTGTATTGGCCAATGTCTTACACAACTACACTGACTCGTTTCATGATTGAAAATACTGCTAATATATGAAGTCCAAGTGACGGATCAAGCCACTAAATTTGATTGGATCCATTTATTGCTTATTGTACACTAGTGCAAACTGCATCATGAGCCATTCTTGAGTAAAGAAACACTGTGTTTTGTAACCCTTAGCATGAAAAAGTAAGAGATCTAATAAAGTAGAAAGTATCCACTTGCTGCCTCTTAGTTTGCCAATGAAAATTGAACAGTTTCTCTCATTTTAACTTTTTTACAAGAAGTTTTACTGTAAGATAACACTTGATCCTTCCTTGGTCTTATTCAAAATAATGGTATAAGCCCCTGAACTAAGCAAACTGCTTTATTTCCTAGGGTTACCAAATGTGTGTCATCCGTAGGCTGATTATAAGAAAATTCCTAGTGTAGGATATCTATCCATATTTAAGCACAGTCACCTGTGCTTTCATATCGCTGACTATATGCCAGGGCTGAGCTGCCCAAAATACTGATCATGAGTTCAGAAAGACTGTCCATATATTCTGGCAAATCACTGCTTCCTAAAACCAGATTGCAAGGGAGAATTTGCTCATGTTGCAAATGAAGCCTTTTCTCTGTATAAGCAAAGACAGATCTACCTCAAATTGTTCCTTACTGCTAAAGATTTCCTGGTCCCTGCTGTAGTCAAATGTGAAAATTGCTAAGGAACATGAGTATTCTTCTCCATCGTCTTGGAAACCATCTATCAGTGCTATGTCATTCAGTAAAACTCACTTGAATGTGCAATGTATGCCTTATAGTCTTTTAATGGTGCATAATAATGTTTGTTAGATAATCATTTTTATAAAGCATTTACTACTCAATTTGGGGCATTAAAGAGATACTGATCACGTTTTGGACACCTGAATTATCCCCTATGAAAGTATAGTGTAAATATTTGAATTAGAAAACAAAAAGTATGCTATCTATAGAGACCATGTGGCCTGGTGAACTTGGAGAAAGATAGATTGTCTTCAAATCTTGCCTCAGACCAAATTCTGACTATGCTAAACACTAGGGATATGAAAGGAAGCAAAAAGGAGTGCCTGCCCACACAGAGCTCACATTTTAATGGAGGATACAGTAATCAAACAAATATCTACAAACAAGCTGTATACACAATTTAAAAAAAAAAAAAAAGAAAGGCACTAGAATTGAGAGAGATTTGGAAAAGCTTCTTTTGGTAGATGACATTTTAGTTGAGACTTCAAGGAACCCAGACCCAGAGATGTGGAGGGAGAGCATTGAAGGCATGGGGGATATGCTGAAAAAGTACCCTGAGTCTAGAAATGCAGTGACTTGTTAAATAATAAAGTAGTTAGAATCTGTGTTGCTAGAGGGAGCTCCTTATATTGGGAGTTCCTATATGAAAGAATTCATAAGTCCATGACATATTGAAGCATAGATGAACATAATATAAAGGAAATGTAAGAGCAAAAGTTTTTAAAAGCTCAACTCCTTTTAGTGAGTGTTCATTTAGACACTGAGCTCTGTTCATAGAACTAGCAGTACAACATACTTTATTTGAGAAAGGTAATGGGATTTATTTGGTTAGTAATGGGTGAAAATGGGGGAGTAGAAGGCTGAATCACATATTATAAAATTTTAGAAACTTAAGGAACCTTTGAGATTTTCTAGTCCAAGTTCCCAATCAATGTAGTAATATTCTCTGCAACTTCTTGGATATAATTATCCAGCATTCCTGCTTGGACATATCGAGTATTAAGAAGCTCACTACTTGAGGAGGAAGCACATTGATTTATAAACATGTATAATTGTTTAAAAAAAACCCAACTTTTTATGTTGAGTTGAAATGTGAAATTTCAAATCATTGTCCAGAGCTGTGTTCTCTTTGAAGCAATTGTCTAATTTCCCTTCTACTTCATCATAGTCTCCTTCAGTATTCTGTTTTCCAAATCCACATGTGGTATAATAATAGCAGTAGCAGATTTAGGGGTCAAAATACGTGGTTTCAGGGACAGCTAGGTGGTGCAGTGGATAGAGCACTGGCCCTGGATTCAGGAGCACCTGAGTTCAAATCCGGTCTCAGACACATAACACTTAGTAGCTGTGTGACCCTGGGCAAGTCCCTTAACCCCACTGCCTAGCCAAAAAAAAAAAAAGAACACCTGGTTTTAAATTCCAATCTGGCCACTTATCTATGAAACCTTTGGCAAATCACTTCACCTGATTCTCATCTGTAATATGACTATATGGTCTTAATCAGGAGTCAGAAAACTCCAACTGCTTGTGGGCCAAATCTACTCATTGCCTATTTTTGTATGGCCCATGTGCTAAGAATGTTACTTTTTAAAAGTTTGTAAATAAAGTGGCAGGCTGGATTTGGCCCATGGGTTCTTTTTGTTTGTTGACCCTCAGTCTAGATCTGTGGTCTCCAAAGCGAGGTATGCAATGTAATTCACTGTGGTATGTCAAAATTATTAGAATATTTATATTTTTGTATCTTGATATAATTAGTTACTATTAATATGTAAAATATAAAATGACATTGGGGCCATTGCTCAGTCCATATGTCAGATCACATTATTTGTGGTGTGTGAGATGTCCTGAAGGAAGTAAGAACTGCACTGCACAAAGCGGGTTTCATTTGTGACGTATTATGCCCTGTGTACAAGTACTATTGTTCTTTTATTATCTAACTTTAACTCAACTTAGATTCACAGAATGGGCAAGTAACTTAAAAGCATTTCTGCATGTTTCTGGACTTATAATCAGACCTTCAAATGGCTATATGAAACTGTTTTTTTTTTTTAATTAATTTATTTTTGGTTTTCAACAATCACTTCCATACACTTTTGAGTTTTAAATTTTTTCTCACCCACCTCCTTCCCCAAGATGGCTCACAATCTGATATAAGCTCCAGATATACATTCCTATTAAATATATTTTCACATTACTCATGTTGTAAGGAAGAATTTGAACCAATAGAAAGAGGAAACAAAACAAAACAGAAGGAAATAAAAGAGCAAATAGTATGCTTTGATCTGCAGTCAAACTCCATAGTTCTTTCTTTGGATGTGGATAGCATTTTCCATCATGTGAACTTTGGAGATGTCTTAGATCCTTGCATTGCTGAGAAGGGCTAAGTCTATCAAAGTTAGTCATCACTCAACGTGACTGTTACCGTGTACAGTATTCGTTTGATTCTGCTCACTTCACTCAGCATCAGTCCATACAAGTCTTTTAAGGTTTTTCTGCAATCTGCCTGCTCATTTCTTGCTATATGAAATTGTTAACAGGAAGCTAGTAAACCAAGATGTTAAAAAAATGAAGCTTATTCAATCAGTGTTTTTATAAAAATATTACTAATATTAATATTTGAGGGAAAGCATGAAAGTTTTTGTGCTACTAATTAGCAGAAATAAATATATTTTAAGAACTTAAGCTTTCTATTTTATCTCCATATACAATATATTAATATAGCAGCACACGAACTAATATTTATGTACTGTCTTGTGCATGCATGCTCAAAAAGTTTTTTCATTCTTAAGGATGAGTCATCAGAAAAGTTAGAAGACCCTTCATCTAGATCAGCTCAAGTAAACCCCCTTTCAGCTCACACATTCTAAGATCCCATTGTTTCTTGCTTACCTTCCCTTGGATTCATTCGCCTTTCTCGAGGACACAGATGTTATCTCATCCCACCCTTACGATGAGGACAAAAGTCATCCCTATTCTGAGGGAGACAGGCTGGCCATTATTTGTTCATTTCATTTTTCAAGATGATATTGGTAATAAGTGGCAAGAACCTAGCTGACTTTCTGCCTTCTAGTACTTGCATACTTCATATTCACTAAAAGCTGTTGTGACATAAGCCTAGGCTGTATTATAACATTTATAGAGTCATCAAAGTCATTTGTTTAAGTGAAATCTTTAAAATGTTAAAATGTTAAATTCATAAATATAATTTATGGGATTTTATATTTGAATTTAAACAGTATAGAGTATTCTACATTTCATAAAATTACATTTTATGAAGATAGGGGATTAATATATATATATATGATCTGGTTTACAGACATGGAAAGAAGTTTTATATCTTACTTGATATGTACTGCATTTGAAAAATTTGACTAGACTATTTAATTCATTCTCTAATATTTGTGGTAGAATAATTTTCTTTAGGCTGTGCGTTACCCTGTTTATTGTGCAATTCAAGTCAATCATCTATCTCATTTCTGATGTTTAATGCCTTAATTCAGGAATTTGGGAGTCTGTGAACTTTTTTTTTTGTAATTATGTTTCAATATCATTGTCTTCCTTTCCAATCCTATGTATTTTATTTGATACATTCAAAAACATTATTCTGAGTAGGGATCCTTAGATTTCCACAGAATGCAAAAGGTTCCATAATACACAAAAAGGCTAATAAGAACCTTTGCCCTACTGTATGTCCATATGACAAGTATTACTCAAAAGTTTTATAACAGTTATATTTTGAAGACATTTGTTATTTCAGGAATTGCATGATTTACTTTTTGTTTCTTATATTGTTGTGTGTGTTTTAATAAGTAAATAATCACTCCCTAATGTATCACATTTCTGAATCTGGTTTTTCATATGCAGGTAGTATACTGGTTCAGTTAATGTCCTCAGAACATCCAGTTGTATTTGCAAGTCTCTTCCAAACCCTGGCTGGCAACTAGTAGTAATACTGTTTTGTCAGGATAGCTTCAACACATCCTTATCCACTGGAAATTCTGTCTGTAGAAATGGTCGTCTGTTTTGTAGGTAGACTGAACTCTTAAGTTGTTAAGTAACATTGTCAGATCTGGGGAGACCAAAACCTGCAAAGTACCTTGGATTACATACTGAAATAGCAAATCAATTAGAAAAGATGATCCCAAATGCAATGTACCAAAAGCAACATAGCACACACAGCTTGAATTCCCCTTCGGCAGACTAGTTAGTATATCACTGTTTTATAGTCCCCACCAGCCTACCTGTGCTCTGTAGTATTTTCTGTAAGAGTGAAAAAAACTCTCTGCCAAAGAAAAGAAAACAAAGCAAAATGATATATTCTGCTTATCCATTTCTACATTAATAATCCAAAAATTTCTCCACATATTTCAGTTCTCAGCATCATCAGATTAGAGTTCAAACCAGGAGAAAATGTAGCTTAAAAAAGGGGAGAAAACCATGCAATCACTAGAGAGTCAGACATAAATATGCAGACCTAGGAATAACATAGGCTTTGGTAAGATACGCTTGTTACTTACAGCAATTGGTGAGGGTGTTTGTTAGCTATGCCTGAAAGTCCCTTGCTGTGCAAAGCCTTATCCTTCTTCTTTAAGAGATTAGAGTTGTCTTAGGGGACTGGGCCTAAAAGTTACAATTTGAAGCCCATTTTTATTTTGCTGTGGGTTTAAAAAAAACCTTATTCTGAAATATTTTTTTCCCCCTTTTATTATTATGCCTGGTTGGAAATAAGAAGCAGTATGGCATATATTTTTTAAACCCTCAGTTTAAAAAAAAAAAAAAAGGCCTTTCAGAATTAAGTTAGTTAAACTACCTTTTTTTTTTTTTAAATTCAGACATTGAAAGTAGACAACTACAGCAGAGAAGAAAGGAACAATATTTTTAAAAAAAAGAGTCCACAAAGGGAAAAAAGTGGCAAAGAAGATCATATTAATTTAAGCATTATTGGATCACAGATTGAGAGCTGAAATGAAATTGCAAGCCAATCTAGTCTAAGCTCTTCATTTTACTATTTTTCTTTTAAAATATATTTTAATGATTTTTATATCAATGTCACTTCTTGATGGCAACTACTCTCCCCTCCCCAGACTCTACCCCAGAATCCTACCTTGTAACAAAGAAGTATAGTCAACATGGCCAATATGTTAGTCTATCTTGTTTTACTATACTTCAATCCATATTCCTACTTGTCCACTGAGAGGAGGGAGGTATGCTTAATTTTCATTCTTCTGAATATGGCCTTGGCCACAGTTTCTAAATCTTTTAGTATGTTCAAATATTGTATTTCTTTTCATTTTTTTTGTTGAGTCATTTCAGTGATGCCTGATCCTTTGTGACCCCATTTGACCCCATTTGGGGTTTTGTTGACGAAGATACTGGAGTGGTTTTCCATTTCCTTCTCCAGTGCCTTTACTGAGGCAAACAATTAAATGATGAGCCCAGAGTCACACAGCTAGTTAGTGTTTAGGTCAGATTTGAATTTGTGAGTCTTTCTAATTCTAAGTCCAGTGCTCTCTCCACTTCCCCACAACCTCATTATCTTATCAATGAGCAAACTGAGGCTTAGAGAGGTTAATTCAGTTGGTAAGTTGGCAAAGCCAGGATTTGAATCCAGATTCTCAGACTAGAAAGCCAGCACCCTTTCTGTTACACCTAAGTTGTAGCAGGTGCTGCAACTCTCACTGGCTTCTTCCCTCTCGTATCAAAATGTTGGAAACAGGCCCATCAAATTTCTTTCCCTAGGGCCTAGGCCCTAGGTTGATGTGAAAACCTGCCATTTCTGGTCCATCCTTTGTCAGGTTAGGCTGTCAGAATTTATTAATTGCTCTCTACATTTCATATGCTTCTTAAATATGTGTTTGGGTGAATGTGCACACATATGGGTACATAGGCACACTTACACATCTATGGTAGAGAAAAGGTTAGGATTAAGGATGAGGGGGTCATGATTTCTTTTTCTGCTTCTGGATTAAACTAGTGCCATTGGAAGACATTTCTAAACTCTAGATTATGCATTGAAATAAATGATCATATACCTTTGCTTATCTTGTCTTATCATTTTTATTGTTATTTTCAAATCAACCATGGTTTGCTGATATATTTCATCCCTCAAAGGCAATAATATTTGAAGGAACACCTGCTTTATCACATGTTTTTATCATATGCCAATTTAGGTGGATATATACATACATACATATATATAAAACCTTCTAAATGCTCTCATGTTTATTCTTTGTACTTTTTTCTTTTGGTATCTTTTAAAAATAAGGCAAGAATAATATTTTCTAAGAATAATTATCATATTGAAACTGCTCTATCAAAAGGATGCCTTTTGTGACAGAAGTGTTACAATTACAAAACTGGGTCTATCAAGGTTGAAGGTACAGATTAGAAAGTGTGAAGTCTTCCTTCTCCCAGTTCTTCACCCTGACTGAATTGCTTATATTATTCATAGTATACTGGAAAATGATTTCTTCTGATATGTTCAGAAATTTGAAACTCTAATGGACCTTAGAGGTCTTTTAGTCTTACTCCTTTGTTTTACGAATGAGGAAACTGGCACCCACCACAGAGGTTAATTAACTTGCCCCAAATCACATATATAAATATGTGTGAAGTTAGGATTTTATCATACATTCTCTAATTCCCATTATTTTTTCACTATGCCACTGTGGCTTTCAATCATGGATTGTTAGAATTTTAAAGGAACCTTAGACATCTTCTTGTCTTTCCCATTTTAGATAGTAGGAAACTATAAAGTACATAAATATATACACATGCATTTGTACATATATGTGTATGTTAATATATGTATATAAACTTACATATGTAAAGCAAATAAATATTTACACAAAATTTGGCAATATATTTAATAGATGCATGGTCACTGATGACCTTTAAAACAATTTCAGAAGATTAGTAGGGGCAAAAGACAAATGGGAAGGGTGTTAAAGATAAATCAGTGGTGAGATAGTAAAGAAATTGAGTGCAGAGTCTTCTTTCCAAATGTTTATTAGTGAAGAATCTTAGAGATAAAGTGTCATAGTTTGAGAGAATTGTAGGATCAAGAGAATTTTTTTTTTTAAGGATAGGAGAGACTTAAGCATGTTTCTAGATGGAAGAGAAGTGCTTTCACAGAACTAACAGAGGGATTATTGATACAACTGACTTTTGGGTAGGTTAGGGAGGGCTCTTTTATATTCTGATGAAGCCTGTGAACAGACCCCTGATCAGAATAATGTTTTAAACTAATCAAAGAGAATGGTATATTTTAGTTTAAGGCTTGTAAAAATAAAGCTTTAATTGTTTTCCCATCCAAATTCACAGACCTCATGATATCTATCTATGGTCCCATTGCGGTCCATCTTAATCACTGAACTACATGATCTCTATGTTTGTGATTGTATATCAAGTTTATGACGAACTCTATAAACATGGCTTTATTTTTTAAGTAATTCTAGGACATGAGTTTGTAGAACAAAAGTTCACTGAGCATCCAGCAGAATGATAGTGTGTCCTTATCCTGGTGTGGCCTCAGCAGCTCCCTTTCCTATGTTCTAATCTAATTCCAATTCCAAATGTCACAAATCCAGTAATCAGACATATACTGTTTTTGGTGGTGGTGGTGGTGGAGGTGACTGAGGTGTTGGGGGAGTTCAAGAGACAATACCTGAGGTACCTTTTAGCTTTAATGTTCTTTGATTTTTTGGGGAACTTTTTGGAAAGAAATGTAAAGAATTGATTGACTAAGACAAACAAAAAGAGAAGGAGCGTTCATGTAATGATGAGGTGGGATCATACGGAGTGTCACATGGCCAAAAAATTCGACTATGGAAACTATACAAGATCCTGAGAGACAATGAGCAAAAAGACGAGAGAAACTAAAATACCTCTATGAATCATGTTCAGTTTTGACCTTAGCAGTCGTCAACATGTTTGCGTATTGTAGAAGGAAAGGAGTTAGTAATACTTCAGACTGTATGTTCTAGTGTGAAATAACTAATTCCCAAGGGTCTGTAGCATTGACAATTTCCTGCTAATAAACTACTACTACTCTCTGTTTTCATTGACACAATGGGGTTTAATATTCTTGGGACACTCAAGTTCAGCCTATACCAAATTTTGTTTACCAGTTTACTTGGATCTGTGTTGTACCAACTACCTAAAATATTAATTTAATATATACCAATAGTATAATGTTAAAGTAACTTACATATTTTTTGTTATTGTTCAGTTGTATCTGACTCTTCATGATCCCATGGACCACAGCTGTCTATGGGTGTTTTGTTTTTTTTTTGCAAAAATACTAGAGTGATTTGTCATTTCCTCCTATAGTAGATTAAGATAAACAAAAGTTAAATGTTTTGCCCAGGGTCACCCAGCTAGTAAGTATTTTAAGTCTGAATTTGAACTCAGGTCTTCCTGACTCCAGGCACAGTGTTCAATTCACTGAGCCACCTTGGTGCCTCAACTCATATATATCATATTTTAAAAAACAAATTTGCACATTTATACTTATGAGTCTTTAACACTTATCATTAACCTGTGCAGGAAGCTATGTAAAAATGTAACTGAATTAATCCTGTGTTAATTAGATGTGATAGACACTTTTAGTGGCTAATTTCATAAGAAGTAGCTTCCTATCAGGCACTCAGTTATGTTTTAAATTATACTTTCATATTGGGTTAATTGGAAGGTCAACTTTGTATTTGAATGGACCACATGTAGATGGACATTGGCAGAAGTGATGTTAATATCTGTGCTCATGAGAAACTTTCAGTAATAAGGAGTGTTTGGTCTTGTCTGTGGTAGTCACTATGAATTTCATTAAATGGTTTCGAAGCAATTCATAACATCCATGAATTCTTAGGATTGTGTGGAGGACATCGTCCCTGGCAAGGGATCCTTTTTCTCATAGGACTTTGAATATTACATCCTCCGTGACATTGATGAACATACACTCTTGCCTCACTTGATGGTATTGCTCAGTAGATAACTGAAGAAACTAATCTCAGCAGCTTCATCTGTCATAGAATTTTAACACATGCATGAGTGATACCTTGTTTGAGTACATTTTGAAGACAGAAGTTTATTCGAATACGTTTTCCAAAATTAATCAGTAAGCAGTAGACAAGAGGGAGGCTGTACAGAGCTTGGGAAGGAGGACCTTGGTTCAAATCATGCCTCTGTTGCTTAGAACTAATGTATACACATGTACACAGTGTACACAAATCTGACCTCAGATACAAACTGTGTGACCCTGGGCAAGTCACTTAACCCTCTTTGCCTAAATTTCCTTAGCTGTTAAAAGGATCTGGACAAGGAAATAGCAAACCACTCCAGTATCTCTGCCTTGAAAACTGCAATGGGGTTTCAAAGAGTCAGACGTGACTGAAATGGCTCAACAACAACAAAAATAGGTACACTAACTGGTGTGTTGACAAAACTGCTATTTGCCTGATGCAAGCTGCATCCATTAGCCTTTTCCCCTTTTTAATTTGACCTCTAAGCAGTGACTTTTTAGGGAATTTTCAGATTACTGAGTCCAAGATCATATCTGAAACTAGCCCGAGCTCCTAATTTTAGCCTTGGAGCACTATGCCTTTTTCTTTTGGGCTATGGTGTTTGGCTTTTCTTTATCAGAGGGAGAGAATATTTTTCTCTCTTTAAGTCTGGCACTAATTTGACTCAGAAAACATTTATTTAGTATCTTTTATGTACAAGGGACTGTGTTAGAGGCTGAAGACAAAAGAAAAATACAATAGTTCTTGTTTTCCAGAAGCTTAAATCTTACTAGAGGCACATATTTACAGCATCTTTTTCACTTTTCAAGTTATGGCGTCTGCCACTGTCTGTTTTTCTTCTCCTTGCACCACAGAACAAAAAAAGACATTATTAAAAAGCAGAAACAATAGTTTTACTAGTTCTCCAGTCTGCAAATTGTCTCTTTTTATTCTTTCTCTGACAGTAATGATAGTTGATGAGGAAGATGGACAAGAATCTTAGATGAGCAAAAAATTGCATCAAACATTGAAGAGCAGTGGTCCCTGTAATCAGCCTAATTTTAGCACAAAAAACGAAAACACATTTCATGAAATACATAAACTGCTCATTCTTTGGTGCGAGGGAGTTAACTTCATCTGTATCAGCACAATAAATCTTAGAGACATAATATCTGGTGAGAATTCCTTATGCTAGTAAGCAATTGATAATTAATAATTAGTCACATAGCTATATAATGATAATCATAATGATAATATAAAAATGATAGTCACCTAAATGCTTATTACTAGAGAAATAATTCTTGAAAGGTCTAGTACAGAGAAATCTTCATTTTAGGGATCCCTTTGATAACTCTATACCAGAGATTCTTAACCCTTTATGTGTCATGGACATCCTTGGCATTCTGATGAAACTTGTGAATCCCTTCCCAGAATGATGCTTTTAAACAAATAAAATACATAAGATTATGAAAGTGAACCAGTTATATTTGTGTACAGTTATCAAAATTAAAAAAATTCATGGATGCCTAAATTGTGGTCTCTTTACTAATGGAAGCTTAAACAAACACTATCATTTTACTAATGTTTTCTTCTCAGGCCTTTCCTATTTTGTTTGTTTTTGTTTCTTTGCGCTGACCTGCAGTTTCATTGATCTAGTTACCTTCTGGTGGGGAAACCAGAACTTCATTGATAAACTTTGTGTAACAGTGAAGATTAGCACTTGCTCTGCAAATTATAGTCTTAGAGAATTGCATAGAACATTGCAAGATTAAGTGGCTTATGCAGGGCCATTCTGCCAGGGTTATCAGATTGAATCCAGGCCTTCCTGTCTCCCAAGCCCATGTCTCTAGCCATTAATCCAAATTGTTTCATTGTCTGTTTAAATATGAGGTTATTAGATAGTGAAATCTTGATGTTTGATCTGGTTATAGTAGTTAATTGCATTTCTTGAAATCCTCCAGTATTATCTAGTATGTGAGATACCATGTAAACATATTTATGAATCTTAATGACATTCACAATATTTGATTACTTGGCCATTTCAGATTATCATGTATGTTTCAACATGCTTAGACAATAGAAGCACTGTTGATGTTTTTGATCAGTCATTTGTTTGTTCAGTTCAACTGAAACAAATTAAAAACAACAACAAACCTTCTTTTGACTACCTTCATACAACTTGTGTTGGTATCACAATAGCAATCAAATTAAAATAATAACAAGATTCAAGTGTCTCACGTGTATATTCATATTCATATACACATTCTGTTGATTCATTAAGATTTCTGCCACATCAGAGCATTTTTGGCTTTCTTATGAGAACATTTTGATTTTACAGTAATAAAGAAGAAAACATAATTAGCCTGCAGGGGACAGGCAGTCATTGTCCATCTGTCATGAAGATGATCTGTTCAGGAAGGTGATCTGATAGGGTCAGGAGGTGGTGAGACTAGTAGGCAGAGAAGTCTTGGATGAATGAGTTTCTGTGTAGGCCAGTTCAAGGAGACGCTTTGAGGATCTACTCATTCAAGTGATTGACTTGTAGCAACTGGTTATAACCTAGGGGTGATTATTGAAGTCAGAGACCCAATGTATCTCGTTCTTGAATGTGCACATCTGGGAGAACCATTTACACACCCATCAGTATTAATGGAGAAGGTAAAATTTGCTTTTACATGAATTTTTTATGAGCTTCACTACTTAAAAGACCCAGCTGGTATTATTTGCATTTGACTTATGTCATGTTCCCTCTGAACTCACACTCTGACACCTCTTCATGGCGTATGTGTGATTCTCACTTGTCAAGCCTCTCCTCACCTAGGAAGGCTTTAAGTACCAGCTTATTTCATGGATCGTTGCTACATTGCTTATCTTCACCAGAAGGTCATCATCCAATTGGTAAATGTTTTTGTCTGTAGTGATTCTTGAAGATGGTCTAAAAAGGTATAGAGAAGGCTAATCATCAGCATTGGTGAAGAGAATAACCATAACAGTGAGATCATGGCTCCTCCAGCCTTTGATATATTATTGAAAAATCAATGTTGAGAATACTGTGTCTTTTCTGTTATTTTTCAAAACCCTTATTCAACTTCCTATACAATAATCTTTTTTAAGCATAAGATGCAGTTGCTGTTTGGGATTGAAGGATAGAGCAAGTTTATTATTGAATTCTTTTAGTTGAAAACAAACGTGGTTTTTGAGGATACCAAGTAAGATCCTATGGCTTCTATTTAGATGCATAATGTGACAAGTTGTTGTAACTAAGTCTTAAATTGGCACATTTCCAGCTAGAAAGAATGGAAATACCTTCTAAAAGGTGTTAGAATTTATAGATCATTAAAGAATTTAAATTGGAATGGAAGTAAACCATTGTCAAGTATTTAAGCAGACATTGCAGTAACTAGAGTATGGCACCATAACATAGATGGACAATCATTTTTAGGATAAAATGCTTTTGAGGATTTTTTGTTTTATTTTTTTTTATATTTGAGACTTATTTAAACCATAGTCCCTCTTGTCCCTGCAGATGCATATCTTATGAAAGAATATCCTTTTATTAACCTTTATTTCATAATGAAAGACAAAGGTTACCATAGCATGTAATCAGTCTTGTTTAAGAGAACACCCAGGTTTTCAGAAGTCTTGATTGTTGTCACTATAATATTAAGGAACGATTAGCCTTTGGATTTGGTTAGGTATATATTAAAAATACTCAGGCAATCAAATTACTAAGCTTTGTAAGCATATCAACATTATTGGGTCTCTGAATCAAATATTCACAGAAGTGATGGGAGGTAAAATGATTAGCACATTGGAAAAGGATTTATAGCTGGTGTCTAGGTGTTAAAGTGCTCTCCAGAATCAAACTGTGAGGACATATTTATCTTGAATTATTGATTGGGATAGCTTAATCATATATTTTTACTCTGTTGGTTATCAGATGCTATAAATTGGAGATCTAGAAGTTATCCATGCATAGCCCTGAATCATTTGGGGGTGCTCTTGGGAGGAGGGCATAGGTACTGTGTTTGTCAGATCATGTTTAAAGTGAGAATAAATTTTCAGTGTGAGATCATTTCAAGCAGCTATAAGAAGTCATTTTACAGCTAGATTTAATCAGTGGCATTGTTCTTTATAGCTATTATATTCCATAAAGTATGTTGCTGACAAAATTTTTTTTTCTTTATCGCGGATGGGTTCTTTGGAAATAAAATAGCTTTGGGCCATTTTGAGGGGAAACACAAATTGCTTGTGATCACTTTTCAGTGACACAGGTCTCTTTTATTTTTATTTTTTTTTTAAGAGTGGAATAGTTCTAACAATAGTTATGAAAGATGAAAACACAATACTTGTCTCAGAAGTTTTACTCATTTCCAGTACATTTTGAAATCACTGAAATAAACAGTGACAAGTTAGATATATCAAAAGTAAGCATCATGTCCCATATTCACAGGGGGAAAAAAAAACAACAATTGAGGGTGATCAGACTATCAAATTTCATGTACACATGCTGTTGATTCAGTTAGATTTCTGCCACATCATAACATTTCTGGCTTTCTTATGACAACATTTTGATTTTACAGTAATGAGAGGGAAGACACAATTAGGACAGGGGACAGGGTAGTAAATGAAGATGATATGATCAGGAGGTGGTGAGATAAGTAGGCAGAGAAGTCTTGAATGAGTGAGTTTCTGTGTAGGACAGTTCAGGGCAGTACTTTGAGGATCCACCCATTCAAGTGATTGACTTGTAGCAACTAGTTATAACCTAGGAGTGATTATTGAAGTCAGTGACCCATGAAGCTATGAAGACTAAACCCCATGCTAGGCATCATGACAGAAGAATATAAGAATATAAGAACAAAACATTATCTGTGTATATGTGTGAGTACGCTATATACATATACAAATTAAGTAAGTGTATCGGAAACAAAATAGCATGCATACGATATTAATCAACAAACATCAATTAAGTGCATACTCTATTCCAGTACACCTGTAAGTATATAAAGATTATATACAAAATAAAAATAGACAGCGTAGGACAGTGGATATGATGCTGATGCTGGAGTCAGAGCTGAATTCAAGTTGAAACTTCAACATATATCCTATGTGATTCTGAACCAGTCATTTAACTTTAACCTCATTAAATGAATCTTGGGCAAGTCTCTGAGAATATGAGTTGCAGAGCAGAAGTGGATCTCCATTGCTTGGCATTCATCTTCAGGAGCTCCTTACACTGATGGAATCAATAGACTGGAAAGAAGAAGGAGGGGAAAAAAAAGCAAAGGGAAAATGAAGGGGAAAGGAAAAGAAAAAGAAACTAGTTTTGGGAGGACCCTACCAACTGGGAGCTTCCTGTAGGAGATAGTAGTAAAACTGTCTTCCAGGAAGGAAGGGATTCTATAATGGCATTCTACTTATGGGAGTAGCCACTGCATAGTCATAGAGGGGAGTTCAGATGTAATGTGTGAGGAACAAGAAGGTCATTTTGGCTGGATAATGGGTGCATGAAGGGGTTTAAAACTCAAAAAGGCTGGATATGTAAGGGACCAGATTGTGAAGAGTTTTGATTGCCAAATGGAGGACTACTTTTTTGGGGGGTGGAGAGCAATACTGGATATCCCTATCTGGTTCACTGCCAGGCCTGATACCACTCATGCTTTGCTGGGTTCTGTTTTTCATACCTAGGTCAGTTTTCCCTTCCTGAGGCAACCTGGTAGTCCTCCACTGGTGAAGGCTCACCATATTGATACTAAACCTTGCTCATACCCAAATAACTAGCCCTTTACTGCTCAGAGCTCCTGAACACAAGCCTCAGACTCCTCAGCAGCAGGGATTACATTTATTCCCTTCTATGCTTACCACTACTATTGCATAAAACTTTAGTATGTTCCTATCAAGAAGGAGGTGTATAATTTTGGTTGCTATCTAGACAAAGACAACAGAACAAGAGAACGTTGAGTGAAGGAAATTAAATTTATCATAGACTCTCATTCTTTTTTTTTTTTTTTGGGTTTAGGCAATGGGGTTGTGACTTGCCTCCTGAATCCAGGGCCGGTGCTCTATTCACTGCGCCACCTAGCTGCCCCGACTCTCATTCTAATGTAATAAAATGATAAAACTGAGTCTGGAAAGACAGAAGCTGAGAGGAGATGAAATCAGTCTACAAAATCATGAAGGATATAGATAGGGATTTTCACCAAATTGTTACTCAAACTAGGGACTTCCCCTGAAGCTTCAAAGGAGGAGGCAGTTTTATCGCAAATAAAAAGAATAAAAGAGACTGTTTAATACAGCATTTATCAAACTCATTTCTTGCCTTTCAAAGATGGAATAGGTTGAATAGGAAAAAAAAGTTTTAAAAGTAAGTGTTGGTCATTCTATAATGAGGAAGGGAAGATAAGAGCACATCACAAACCTAATATTCATTAGACCAACTATGGCTTTCCAAAAAACCTAACAATGTCTCTCATACATTACTTTCAGATACAGTAATGCCGAGCTTTGTGGGACCCAGTTCTGACTTCCTATGGAAATCTTTAATACTTTTTTTTCAGAGAAGAAATTTATCTATTTTTCCCCTTGACTTTGTCACTAATTTATTACATTTTGAATAAATTTCCTTAACCTTACTCAACCTCTTTGAAGTACTCTTTCCCAGAAATGACACCATATTTAATATTTATAAAGTGATATTTAAAGGTTTTGTAGCTTAGATATTTCTAAACAACACAATTTATATGTGAGTGAAAACTCTTGAAACCACAAGCTGTTGAGTCATTTAGTCAACAACATTTGTTGAAAGCCTAACATATGCAAAGTACCTTGCTAGGAGGAATGGAATAATGACAAAGAAATAGAAGACTGGGGAAATGCCTTTGAGGAAGTCACCTAATTAGGAGGGGGAAATGCATACACAAAACTATGTACCAAGAAGTATAAATTAATATAAAAATGGTTGGAAAAGTGATGAGGAATCTATCAACCAGACTATGTTTCCCTATGGTATTGCCAATGATGTTTTGAGGAGCCCTAGCCTAATTACCTTCTAACATCAGTATTTATAATGTCTGTGATATTATCTTAGTCAACGAGGGTTGATATCCTGTCAAAAAAAGAGGATTTTAGGCTAATTTCATATTACTCTTTTTTAGTGAATATATGTTCCTCTGGAGTCATTTTTTTTTTAGTTGTGTCTGACTCTTCTGACTCTTCATGACCCCATTTGGGGGTTTTCTTGAGAAAGGTACTGGTGTTGTTTACCATTTTCTTTTCCAGCTCATTTTCTGGTGAGAAAGCTGAGGCAAACAGGGTTAAGTGATTGCCCTGGGTCACACAGCTAGTAATTGTTCCTGACACCAGACCTATCTAGTCTATCCACTGGGCCAACTAGCTCAAATGCCATATGTTTAATAGCTATTGTTCAATGGGAAGAGTACTAGATTTCGAGTCAGAGCATCTGGGTTCAAATCCAAGTTCTGAAATCATACTTACTATAAGTGTAATTCTTAACCTTCTTCCTTTTTTTTTTCACTTTTATAATATCAAATAGGTCATTTCATACAATATAGAGTTTCGAGGACTCTTAAAGACCTCTCCATGGGAGACAAAAAGTAAGAGAGAAGTTATATCAGCTTAGAAAAGCTAGACTAGAAATAGCTGGATTACTAATACCTGGTGTATAGTAGGCACTTAATAAATGCCTTTTGAATTGAGACTGATTTCATTTGAGTGTTTTTATTTCATGCTTACCAAGCTAGTTTTGGAAGACTTGAGAAATTACAGCACATGTGCCATAGGCAGCAATTTAATGGTATATCAGCCTCCACTAGGCTTTAAGGCTAAACGAAGTTTGCCTTTGACTCTATCCCAGTTGTGAATTCCTCTTTCACATCTTGCTTTCTCCCTGCTCTCAGGTCCCCTGTGCCAACTAGCTACTGTCCCGCTTTCCAGAGTCTGCCACTTCACCCTGGCCTGTATTGACTTAAAGTGTACCAAGTCATATAATTATTCCTTATTCTCTTATTATTACTAATTTTATGGTTATCTAGTTTAATCAGTATTAATTTATACACAGTAAGTTGTGAATAATTGGTATGATACCCCTCCCTCAAATAATGACACTTTATTTTTAAATTTTTATTTTATTTTTTGATATCACCCACATTTCCCAATGTGCTCCTCACTGGGGACTTTTTTGTACCTCATCTGTAATTGGTAGAATGAATAATGGGTTGAATAATTATTATTTTTTAAAAAATGTAAAGTGTCCCTTTTAAAATCTTCTTAATCGCTAGCAAAGATTGAGTAGTGGACAGTTTCTGTCCTCTTTCCACTTTCTTTAGTGCTCATTTAGGTGATTTCAATTACTAGCTCTCATTTTCTGCCCCCTTTTATGTGTTTGAGATCCTTTGGTATCAAGCAATTAGTAAACACTTGTTGAATTACTTCAGTATGACTATGTGGGCTCATCAAAGTCAGGGGTATGGGAATAGATATTCCTTTAAGATTCCTTCTAGCTCAGCAAACTGTATGACTTTATGATGTCCTTGTACCAGATCTGGTTACTAGAGGTATGCCTTCCTTAATTTTAACAGAGTATGGTATGGTGAAAGGGGTAGTGTCTGAGGTCAGAGGATTTGTGCTCATACCTCATCTCAGATATTCAGTAGCTGTGCGATCTTAGTCTTTGGGCCTTAGTTTCCTCTTTATCTCTATAAAGGCCTAAATGGTCAGCATCATCTCTTAGTTTATGATATGTTAATCATCATTTATCTTGTTTCCTTTTAAACTTCTCTACTTATTGGGGAAGCCTAGTGATAAAGTGGATAGAGCACTGGCCCTGGAGACAGGAGGACCTGAGTTCAAATGCAGCCTCAGACACTTACTAGCTCTAGACAAGTCACTTAACCCTGATTACCTTTTAAAAAAAAAAAAACAACAACAACAACAAACCAAAACCCTCTATATTAAATTTGTCAACTTTTCAACTCTAACTTGTTTTACCTAGTTAAAATAAACTTGTATTTTTAATTGAACAGTTTTTGAGATTAGTTAGCTTTTTGGATTAATTTACTTTACCATTCACATTTATTGCAGTTCTCTGCTCAAGAAATGGAACCTAATGAGTACGCCTTGCAATGTCCAGTGAAATGCACACTGTCAGATTTCAATAAATATATGTTAAATGTATTAATTACTGAGTTATCAAGGCCTTGAAAAAAGATGAAATGGAGTGCATAAATTAGATCTAAACAGGAGGAGGAATAGCTCTTCTTGTGAGACTAAATAAATCTGTAGGTTTACACAGGTGAAGGGTATATATTTTTGTTTTTGGTGGATAGTAACAAAGGATCACCGGGGCACCTAGATGGCTCAGTGGATAGAGGATTGGGCCTACAGACAAGAAGACCTGAGTTCAAATGTGACTTTGGATACTTGCTAGCTGTGTGACCCTTGGTGAGTCACTCTGTCTTGATTGTTATCCTTTGTGCTCCAACAGGACCAAAGTGACATCACTCTGTTGGGGGTAAGGTATAGTGTGTCCAGCTGTGGCTGATCAGACCCATATTCACTCTGCAATGCTCTGCCCCAGGTTGTGCACAAATAGTCCACACAACTACCCCAGCATCTATGCCAGGAAAACCCCATGGACAGTATTGGTGTGCTGTTGTCCACGAAGTCACAAAGAGGTAGACGTGACTGAACAAGCTTGAAGAAACTTAGAGATGACTTAGTCTAACCCCTTGAGAAGGATAAGGCCTGGAGTGACTAAATGATTTGTCTATAGTCACCCAATTAATGGTCAGAT
Source organism: Vombatus ursinus (assembly GCF_900497805.2). Lineage (NCBI taxonomy): Eukaryota > Metazoa > Chordata > Mammalia > Diprotodontia > Vombatidae > Vombatus > Vombatus ursinus. Next base: position 2,761,232 of record NW_020954636.1, on the reverse strand, counting down.
ATTCTGATTCCAAACTTAGCATTCTCTCCATTGCACTAGAGGCTTGAAATATCATTTCTGAAGAGTTTGCACTGCCCTCATTCTGCATGGGACTGAACTTCTAGGCACTGTCACTGGATGATGTAATTCCAAAGAATTAATATTCAACCATCAATTTCTTTTTCAGGTAAAAGGCAAAGGAGGGGCTTATCCATGAGTTTCATTATTTATCCTGTAAAAATTATTATTCTATAATGACCTTTTTTTTTAAAGAATAGAGTAGAGTGTCTTTAAATTGGGATGCAGTTGATCATAAACCAGTTCTACAGGTAGATCTCATTCATTTAATGAGACTTTTAAAATGACTTTTCTTTGTATGCCATCCTTAAGTCCTTCCTACAAAACTTGGAAGAATCATGGAATGTTTGAAATCATGAGCAGAAAAATTTTCCAGAGTTGAAATTCATAGTAGGAGTTACTGCCTTCACGTGAACTAAGTGAATCTAACCAGTTGTGATGGTTAGAAACTGATAGATTCAAAAACAAGAGCTAAAAGATATTCATTTACACTAAATAAAGCAAAGACCTCTTGAACTAGATTGAACAGGAACCAAACCAAAATACTCAATATTTTCTGAATCAAATCACATAATAAAACTGATAGAAACTGATCCCTACCACAAATCAACATTATCTATGATGTATTTTGTTCTTGTTAAAAATTTCCCAGTTACATTTTAATCTGGTTCAGGTGTACTTGGGAGTTTTGCAGGCCTTGAGTTTATCAACTCCAAATTCTAGACTAGTGGTCTTAACTGACCACTTACAAACTTTTTAATGAGAAAAATATATATCTTAATGTCTTATTAAAAAATCATTTGAAATTTGTGTTTGAAAGAAGCTATTTCTTCTGGCCCTATGCTTTATTATAGTGTAAATGAACATGTTTTAGCTCTTGTTTTTAAAATGGTTAGGTGCAGAAATCACATCTTTCATTCCTTCTTCATGAATACCTTTCTCTTTCATTACATTCCTCAGTAATTAGAAATGTTTCTTGGAAGAGTAACAATCTAACAGCACATTGCAAATGGGAAACAAGGCCCTGTGGTCACAGCTTCCCTTGGAATAGTTAATTAGGTCTGAAAGGAAGGTATTATGCTGTAATTAAATAGTAATGAATGAAGAGCTATGAAGTGTTTTGTAGGATGACATAGTGCCAGGAGGCAGAGCTGAAATCATCTGCAAATGTATTATTTTATTACTTATTCGATTATAAAATACTTCCTCGATGTTAGGTTAATTTTTGTTCTTTACCTTGCCTGTGATAGAATGTGGTCATCTTTACCATGCATATATATAATCCTAATACATCTCAAGAATAGTACTGAGAATTTCAATAACATTCCATACATTTTTTTTTTAAATCTAGAGTTTAGTGTACTTTCACTGTTTAAAATCTTTTAATTAGAAGATTAAGTGTGGCTGTACTTTTCTCACTCCCTACCTCCTTCTGACTGCCTGTCCCCTGTCTTCATGTGGATCTTTTCCCCTAAATTGTTTAGTTTTCGTAGTGTAAAGAGACTTTATGATTGCTTATCTTCCTTATGTTCCTGAGAAGACCAGTTAGGAGTCTGTTGGACAATCTTGGCCTTGGCATTTCATCTATTATTCATTTGGACAAGTCACTTAAGCACTGTGAGCTTCAGTTTCTTCATCTCTCTAATGAGGGGATTGGCCTGATGACTTCTACGATGTTAGATTTTACATTTTATGACTGAATGAATCTGCATTGCTGACCTTCGGTGTATATGCACAAGATTGGGTTTTTATGGATTTCAAACTAGACTCAGATGTAGTTCCTTGAGACTATTCAAATAAAGATGAAAAAAATAAAAGTGTATATGCACACATATGTGTTTATCCCTTGATTTGTAATATATCACCACAGTTGTTTCCTCAATCTTTACTTTTTTTAATTTCCTAAATTTTGTTTTTAAAATGGAGTTTAATCTTATTTTTTAAGCATAAGGATAATACCACTGTTGCCTACTCAGAAATTGCGCCAAATTGTGTTGTAATCAAACCAACAATTTTCCCTTCTAACATCTATATATTCTACGATAACTTCATTTGTTTATGCAGCTTTAAGGATACCAGTATAGTTTATTGTAAGTCTGACCTAACATTTGGATATGCTAGTTTTGTCAAATGTTGCAAAAGATTTACTTTCTTCCTTTTAGTTTGACATTAAGCTGTCAAATTGATCTTCCTAAATCACAGGTCTGACCATATAACCTCCCCTAGTCAAGGAGAAAATCCTTTGACTTTCAAAGCCCTTTCTAAACAGGCTTTTTCCTACCTTTCCAGTCTACTTAAAACTTACTCTCCTGCATGTACTTTGTGAGTCATTGAAACTGATGTCCTACCTGTTCCTAGCACATGACATGCCTTCTCTCAACTCTGAGTCTGTGAATCTGTTTCTCTTTGTCAGAAAGAAGGCCTTCTGGTTTTTCAGTCCTGCTTTAGAGCTCAGCTAAAGTTCACCCTTTGTTAGAAGCCTTTTCTAGCCCTCCTCTATCTTAGTGCCTTTTCTCTTGTATTACACCCAGTTTGATATCTTCTTTTGACATAATGGTTGTTTCATTTTATTTTGTTTTTACATGTCATCTCTCTACTTAGGCTATGAGCTCTGTGAGACTATTATTTGCCTTCCTTTTTTTTTTTTTTTTTTTGGTATTACCAGCCCTTAGCCTGGTACCTGGCACATAATAGGTGCTTAATAGATGCTAGTTAACTGACTGACTGTTTTAGACTGGATCTATGTTTTCATAGCCATCAGGAGGTTTTCCAAGGAGGAATTTGCTCTGTTACAGACCAGCCTCATCTCTGCAGCTTAGTCGCAGAGTTTTACTTGAGACATTGAAAGGAGGTTGAAATAACCTGCCAGGATCTAATAGCCAGTATGCATCAGGAATGGGAGCTGGTCTGTGGTATTCATCTGCAAAAGCCCTGCTTTCTCGTTGCTGTGCCACACAACCTTTGTGGGAAAGATTTGTTTTTTCATATTTATAATGACTGAATATCTGATTTGAAATCCGGAGTCGGCTTCAAATCCTGAACTCTACCTTTCCCTACCTGTAGACTGAATTAAGCAAGTCATTTCACTCTCTGGGCCTGGTTTCATCATTTGTAACATGACTGGGCTTGGACTAGATTCCTTCCACGATTCCTATTTTTTCTAAGTCCAATCTTATGATCCCAGATACTATGTATTTAAGAAACAATTCAACACAGAAAAATTTAATTGACCTTTCACTCTTGCAGGCTTAACTTTCCCTTGTTTTAAACCGATGGCTTCTGGTTTCTAGCAAAAAGTATGGAAGACATAAAATTCACATGATTATTTCCAAGCTCAAGCCTAACAATGGGAAACCTAACTCACAGAGTGCAGGCTTTCTTTGTGAACTGGTGTGTATAATACAGAGATATCGTCATTTTCCCCCACTAACATGCAAAACTCATTTATTTATTACTAGCGGCCTCTAGTGTATATTAGGTTTCTCCCTATTATACTCAATATATCTGGATTATTAGTAACTAGAGAGCAGTTTCACATGTTAGTATAAAGAAAAAACAAAGTACACAGTTATTCCAGTCATCTTCAAATGTACTAGTAAGTGACAAGAACATTTCATTGTATCAATTTAGGTACATGATTCCTGTTAACGGTAATAGTTTTGCAGTGAAATCCCTGTGTGTGACAATTCTCCAGTGCATGCTTCTGATAATACTCATAGTTAATAGTTGTGACTTCTGCAGAATATTTATACGCCTTTTAATAGGAGGAAGGAAAAATTAGCTTCACAGTTGTCGAATACCAGCGAATTCAATGTACATTTGACAATATAGTGCGGTTTTTTTGTTGTTTTTTTTTGTTTTATTTTGTTTTTGTTTTTAGCTATGTACCTAACGGCCTTAGAATATTTTTACCAGAGATCATCAGCACCAAACAGTAGTAAGCTATGTTGATTCACTGAGCTCCAAACCACAGCTTACTCTGATATTAGTAGTATACTTCTTGTACTGAACCATGTACTGTACCAAAATATTTTTTAAAATAATGCAAAACAAAGCAAAGACCTTGAACTAGACTGAACAGGCACTCAACCAAAATACTCAATATTTTCTGAATCAAATCACAATTTTATTCAATTTGCATCCCTTAGTAAATAATTTAATTTGTGGTGTCCTGAAATAAGTTGCTTGACTTTGCTCACTTTAGAAAGAGAGGGAATAATCATCATTAGAAGATTATTTTTGTGAGTGTTAAGTAGGATATATGACAGAAGTTTCATATAGGATCATAAAATTTCAAGGTGAGAAGGAACCTTAGACACCATTGAATCCAACTTCCTCATACTTAAGATAAAGAACCTGAGGCTCAGAGAAATAAAGTAACTTGCCTAGGCCACATGATAAACTTCCTAGGTGTTCAGTCTTCCTGCCTACCACATAAAGAATTGTTAATGAACACCAAAATTGATAAAAAGCAGAGAGCCAAAAGGAAACAGAGGAAAAGCCAAGGACTGGGAAAATCAATTCAGGGACCAGGCAAACACCCTGGTTCTTAATTAATGAGAAACATGAAATGTTAATGTTAGCTATTATTTGTAAGAAAAGCCTGATATTTGAGGCAGGTGGTTTTTCTTTGACCTATGTTTTATTTGATGCTTGTTGCTATTATAGACTACTCCAGGGATGGGGTACCTGTGGCCTCGAGGCTGCAGATTCGAAGTCAAAGGACCACACCTGAGGACCTAGAGGGCCACAAGTGGCCTTATGGCTGCAAATTTCCCATCCCTGAACTATTCCTTTAGACTTATTCACGTTGATCTTAGCTCTTATGTTCATTCCACTTCCCTGAACTTCCCTATTAAACAACTTAACATGCATTTATATGCTTACAGAAATTAGACTGAAGCCAACTGAATGTAGTCAGTGAGTTTAAATAAAACTAGTCCTTTGGCTTTAAACTATTCATAACACATTTTTTTTTTCTTTCTCCTTTTAACTAAATTCATGGAAATCTATATTTGGGAGAATTTGGAATATGTTGTAGTTATTTAATTAGAGTAACAATATACAATGTGACTGTGCTTTCAAAAAAAAGTGAAGATGCTTGTGGGTAAGCAATGCACATTTTGTAAATTCTTTATAATTTTTATAGCCTTTTGGTTAGTTGAAAGACCCATTTAACACAGTGATCCTTGCATCTGTAATTTCTTAATCTCACTAAAGTAGGGCAAACTTCCCATTAAAATGATTAAGTAAGATCTCTATAAAGACAAATAAATCAGAACCAAGTCAGCTGTAGCTTCTGTTGGCATTTATCTAGTGCTCAGCAATTACGTAATGTTTTCGTTGAATTGAAGCAAGCTAATATTTATTGAAAGCCTAATAAATTTAGCTTAGGTGATGAAACAGTCTAAGGCATCGTCCTTGTCCTCATGAAATTGACAGTCTGTCTGATAATGATAACTGACCTTTCTAGTGCTTTAAGGTTTGCAAAACACTTCACAAATGTTATCTTATTTGATCCTTACAACCACCCCATGAGGTAGGTGATATTATTATTTCTTGTTTTGCAGCTGTGGAAACTGCAGCAGAGAGAGGTTAAGTAACTAGCTCAGTAAATGTCTCAGGCAGGATTTAAATTCTTATAGTAATGTTCTACTATATTCATGTACCATAATTTGTTTAAATAGTTAAACTTTAGCCATTCTCGTAAGAGTCGGACTTTTTTTCTACTTTCTTGCTACTATAGTAGAAAAAAAGTGTTACCATAAATAATTTGGTATTTAGAGAGTCTTTTTCTTAATGACTTCCTTCCTTGGGGTATATGCCTAGTAGTAGAATTTCTAGGTCCAAGGTTATGGACATTTTAGTCACTTTATTTGCATAATTCCAAAAATGCTTTCCAGAATAGTTGTACCAGTTCATAGCTCTATGAAAAGTACATTAGTGTGCTTATGTTTTCATAACTCCTCTAACTCTTCCCAGCATCCTCTATGCTATGCCATCTCTGTTTAGAAGAGTATCTCCTCCTCTGCCATATCAGTATCTAAGACTCTTCTCCCATGTTTCTCAGCTCTTAGAGGTGAGCAGTTGCCTTATCTTACCAGGTTAGTCTCCGTATCATAACTCCACCACTTCCAGCTCCCTGGGCATTATTGTTTTCCTCCATTCTCATGTAAACTTCTTGAAGAGAGATGTTGTCTTTCTTCCTTTTAGTCTGCCTTTCATGTCCACCTGGCATCCAACTCTCACCCAGTAGCATGCACAGTGGCCACACCTTGGTAAATTGCAGATGACTAAGCCAGGTTGAGGGTAACCAACAGGTTTTAAACCCATTGGTGAGTTAGGGTGATGCCTGCTGAGCATATGAAGATTTCTCCTTGTGGAATGGGCAGATGGGAACAATTTCTTCCAAAGGCCATGAAGGTGGCTGAAGCAAGCATTGTGGATTGCTTAGGGCTTTGTGAAATATAAAGGAAGGGCATCCACTGCAACATGGGGCCATTTCCAGTCATTTGACTTTTGTATTGTTACTGGACTTTGTTGACTCTGGAAGAGAGAGTGAAGCTGATTATTTGTACAACTACACCTCATTAAATCCTATTCACATTCTTGATGTCATTGGTCATCTTCAAAAATGAAGGACAAACAACAAATTCCGGTATGCCTGACTCTTAAGTCTAGTGTATCCAGAATACATACGCATATGGAAAATATAAGTAATACACAAAATAAATAAAAACCCAGAAGTTGTCATTGAGCATTTATTAATAATACATTAATTTTCTTTGCTTCCTTCTAAATGGACAGAGCACAGGAAAGGGATGATCAAAACGAGAAAGGCTGAGAGTATTATATCTGCTGTCTTAATTTTGTTGCTTTGGGAGCATTGGTCAAGCTTGGGGCTCTCCCTATCTTGTACCTGTTGCAGTTACCAATGATGGGTGAAGCTTCTGGTGTTTGTGTGGTTTGTCTGCCATCCCATCACCCTGCTGTCACTAAACTTCCTAGGCTGCTTCTCTGCCATCTCTCCTGTTCCATTGTTCCTGCCCCACAGAGGAGTGCCTATCACCTACATCTCCCTCTCTCCCTCTCTCCCTTCTTTGCGCTCTGTCCTCTCCTTCCTTTTTCTTTTCTACAGTCTCAGTTCATAACTCCTTCATTTTCTCCTGGGCTATCAGGAGGGACAAGAGACAACAAATCTCTAGAAGTGCTGTTATCCTTTTCTACATTTGCCCCTGAGATTTGCAATATTACCATGACTACAGAGTCTTAATCTAACTTTGTACACATCCTTCCCACCCTCACAGGTTGTAAGGGCAGTGCTTTTTCAGTCTTGGGATCCCCAGTGACTAGCACATTGTCCAGCACCCAGCAAAATGAAAGCAATTAATAGTGCTTTTTATAATACCAAAAAGTTTTTTAAAATACCAGTAATTTATTGGTATTTTCTACAAGCCCAGTGGGCCTAGGGCCTTGGACTGACTTCTGCCTCTGCCACCAACCTCCCCTGCTCCACTTCATTCTAGCCTCTTGCTCATCCTGCAGATATCTCCACCACCAGCAGCACTTGCTGGGCTATTGAAGGGGAGGTAGGAAGGAAAAGAAGAATCACCTAATAAACTGGAGAGTAAGAGAGGAATCTGATTATGCCCTTGGCCAAGCAGCTGTCCAAACAAATCAGCTTCTTCATTATTAGCAAGAGAGTATGGAGGCTTTTTTCTTCTTGCCCCCCTGCCCTGCTTTGGAGGATTAACTGGGGCGTGGGGATTGAGAGTGAGAGGGAGATGAAGATACAGTCCACATAATGACCCATAGGGAGGAAAGAATAAACAAGAGTGTCAGGAATACAAAGATGAATAGTACTTTCTGCTCTCAACTAGCATTCAGTCTTTAAGCTAGAATAATATGGCCATATATACATCTATATCTGTTTCATTCTAGAAGATAGACCATGATTAATCATGCAGATATCTTTTTAACTTTAGGAATTTCATATTTTTGGTCCTTTATCATTAGTAAGGTAGTTATAATTGTACTTTAAAGTCCACATTGCTTTCTAAGCTTGAAAGGACTCCTTGGCTAGCTTGAGTTAGGTCAAGCCCAGAACACCAGAAAAATGTACCTTTAAGGGATACATGGGCTAATTACATAAAAAGCTTTTAAAAATTATATTTAAAAAATAATTATCATATTTATAAATATTTATTGTGCTCAACTCAGTTTTAACCATTGGACACCTACAAGAAGCTACATTTTAAATATTCTATTCACTATTTCCCATTCTCTGATTATCCTATATCCAAACAATTTAAATTAGTGGAAATATCACTATTAGTAGTGAAATTATTATAAAATATCCAAATGTGTGACAGAAATATCTATTAAAATTATGTTTAAAATTATGACAGATGTATTACTGTAGAAGTTTATAGGTATGTGAGATTTTTGACAATAAAATATTTACTAAGGGACTTAAACTGGAATTTCAGAGATATAAATATATATTTATGTATTTCATTTAAAGACAACCCTTAACAGTCTTCCTAAAACCATAGTTTTGATAGAAAATAACTATTGATTGTTATTTATATTTTGATAAATCCATATTATATTTAAATCACAGTATCAGAAATTGTGTTTATCATTAGTGAAATATTGTCAAATATTCTAGTCCTGTTGCAGTTTGGGGTGTGGTGCTAGGAACCTCAAAATGCAAGGGTCCGGGGTACCAGTCTGCCTTGAAAGTATTTGACTACTCAAGCCTTCTTTCAGTCTAAATAGTGAGTTGGGGTGGGCAAGATTTTTAATGAGTCTACGCTATTTGTAACACCAGTACAAATGGGCCAAATTTTAAGAATTTGCACCTTTGATGAGAATAAAATTGGTACTTTTATACAGAAAGACTGTTGGAAGATCTGAATGGGATTAAGGAGTGGCAAGTAGCCTGGGGTGTGCCAGGTACAGACAATGAGGGCCATAATTAAAGTGCAGTTAAAAGGATTATTGACTGGGATGAGCTGAGTGCCAGGGATTTGGGTTCAGGGTCTGCCTTTCTGAAATTTGTGGGAATGTTCAGGGGGTTTTCCTTTTTGGAGTCCAGATCCCAAAGACATGGTCTCTTCCTTTTAGGGGTTCAGATCCCATCCCCATTGGTACTAGTTGCCAGTGAGGAATACTGGTCAAGTAGCTTTCAAACACAGGAGATGGGAACTCAGCTGTGCCTTTTTAAAGAGAATATTAAGATGAATTGATAAATTCAGTGTTCCTTTGTGTTTTTAATGATGCCATGTATGCATTTTTTCCCTTCCTTTTTTTTATAGAAATAGCATTAAAACCTAAACATCTATATTGTCTATTAAAAATGTTTGAGTGGGCTACAGAAAAATCAGAATTTTTCCTCACAACTGATAGAAGTAGCTTCTTGGGCTACTCCCCCATTTCAAGGAGTAGTATAATTTACATATGTAATAAGTGCATTGTTTACATGGGTTCCTCCAGAGATGACATCTAGAAAGGAAGAAAAAAGAAAACATTCAATAGAAATACTTGGACTCCAGTGGGTGCTAAAAAAAACAAAACAAAACAAAAATCCTTCTCTCTGTGTCTGGAACACCCTGCCTTCTTTATCAACTGGGTAGGAGAAAATGAATGATAATGAAGGTGCAAAGAAATGAAGAGTTATAAGAAAGAAAAAAGATTTCTGGAAGAAAATGTACCTTGAAAATATGGCAACCAGCATAACTCATTCAACTGCATATATTGAATTAACTAATGTATAAGGCTCAAAATACACATATACAGCTTAGTAAATACAGACAAACATACTTCGTGGATAGTAGGCACCTCAATAAAGGCTGCTTCAATTGAATTGAGAGACGAGACAATCTCTTGCATCTCAGTTTAATGTCTCCATGTTAGCCATTCATTTGTCTGGTGGAGGTATTTTGGGAAAAGCTCTTTAGACTATCTGCAAACATTAATGAACTGTTAATCTTTTCAGTGTTCCATCTCTGGAATTTAAAGATATATGCTTTGACATTCCAGGTAATGAATGAAATAGGTAAACTTTAAAAAGCCACAAATTATTGCAATTACAATTTACAGATTCTCCTCAGAGACTTAGCCATTGACAGAATGATTTTCATTTTGTGCCCAAACAATGACATGCTTGATCATCTTGCCTTGTATTTGAGCATTAAGAAACAGACTACCTTAAAGATACCTGCACCAACATCCATAGCAAAAGATGGAAAAAAAAATCAAGAAGTTTGTATAAGAAGCTAACATGAACCTCTTAACTAAAGTGACTTTGATACTTGTTGATACTTGTTTTGTTTAATTTTTTTTTTATTTTTAGGCAATTGGGGTTAAGTGACTTACCCAGGATCATACAGCTAGTAAGTGTCAAGTGTTTGGTCTGAGGCCAGATTTGAACTCAGATCCTTCTGACTTCAGGGCCGGTGCTTTATCCACTGTGCTACCTAGCTGCCCCTTGTTGATACTTGTTTTAATGTTGACTTCAACATTAAAATGGGAAGGGGAAGGAATGACAAAAACTGTTGGAAATTAGCATTTTGGATCAAGGAATGAAAGAGATCAAAAACTTATACATTACCCAGAAATGAAACATCTATATATCATGGGTACATTATTCAAAAGGAGAGTTGGAAGGTTCTTGACATAGTACTGAATGGTAAAGAATAAAAATTAAAAAAAAAACTGTAGGAAAAAAGTGACTAGTTTTGCATTTCATTTCAGAATCTGTTGTCCAAAAGCATTGGCTGGTTCAAGACTAAAGGAGACAAAAAATTGGAATAGAAGAGGAATATAAGGAGGAAGCAGTCACAACTATAACTCTATTCGAACCTTTTTAAATATATTGTTGACTTTTTAAGAAATAAGAAATGCATAAATTATCATAATTTCTACTCACCTCAGTGAGGTAGCTGAAAGAGCCCAGAACATTTGCTTAGCCATAAAATACTCAATCTTCTAGCTTATCAGAAAACTATGGTAGACCAGGGCAATACAAACTTCTATTAAAAGTTCATTTTTACAAAACTAGAAAGAATGATAATGGAAGATTACAAGTGGTATCCCATCAAAAAAGTTAAAATGAGTCTCTGGAAAGCTTGGCATGAGACCCAAGTAAATTGATTGAAATGAATTAATTAATACTATAAGACTAAGAGCCAGGTCTTCCTTCCCCAAGAAACTTTCTCAGAGTACTCCAGATCATCAATTAGTATTAAGAATAAAAGCAAATGCATGACATTCTGGAAAAACATCTTTCCTAAGAAATTCTATATTTCAAAAAACTATTAAGCTTATTTTACAGTGGGAACGAGGAATGGTTTGTGAAAGAGATCATGGTGGCCTTTTGTTATATTGATCTCTAAAGAGTGGGATTGTAAAAGAAAGAAATTGTCTAATGATCTCAAATGATTCCATGAAAATAGTATCTTAGATGAAATAATGTTACAAGGAAGTCACTTAAGCATGACAGTATCATAAATGTTATTTTTAACAAAGCAAGTTCACATTCCAGATTTACAACCTTTCTACAGGTCCCCTTCATTTAGGGGATAAGGCCTTAAAGGTCCAGAAAAAGGTTGTGATTTTCTCTAGATTGCAAAAAGAGGAAGTAAAGGTGCTGAGATTTGAACCTAGGTTGTCTGACACTTGTGCTTAGTTGACTATGTGCTGTTGCCAGTAGCCAATCAACAATGGTCATCGAGTACAATTTAGGAGTCCTTCTCTTTCCCTTCCCCCCCCCGCCACCCGCCCCGTTGGTGTTATAGCAACCCTGCATATAGGTGGTGATACCAGTGTGGGTCCTCTTCATCCCAACATGCATTAATATGTGGCATCAGGACCAGAATGCCAGCATTACAGAATAATTATCCTTCAGAGTATAAGTAAACTCCTTTCTCCATAATCTATACCAAAAGTTCTAATTTTGTTTTGTGACATGATTAACTTTGGTGACCTGGTGGTGCCTTTCATAAATCTCTTGTCAGAATAATGTACTGTTGTTGTTTTAAAAATTAAAAATGCAAGGAAATGTGTTAAATTCAAGTTAGAGAGTCATGAAAATACAAATTTTTCCCTATCCACATTCATGGATCTTTTGAAACCTATCCATAAAGGGCCCCATGGATGCAGGTTTGGACCCTCATTTGTACTATATTCCATTAGCATAGCAGGAATATATAAATAGGGTATCAATGGGATATATTGTAACACACCAAAAGAAATCAGAAAGAGATTAATCATATTTCACTTGTTCAGCAAATTTCTAATGCACTAAATCATCTTGACCATGAAAGCCAAATTAAATGGCTTTTTATTTTGCCTTTTAATTAGTTATCTTTTGAAAGTTATATAAAAAGAGAATGTAAGGCATTTACTCTGGAGCTAAAAATAGCATTAATGACTGGCAACCTGCACAGGAAGCCAGAGTTTACATCTTTGTATTAGATGTAAAAGGCTGAATGTCTTCAGGGCAACTGAGCAATCTCTCCTTCTGTTCCATAGCTCTGTTCCCAGTTGAGTCTGTGATTTTTTTTTTTTTTTTCTGTCAGATCAACAGTCCTTGGAAAATGGAAATGATAATTTTAGAATCATATGTAAGTCCTTTAGGAAAAAAAAACACACAGGTCCTGGCAATTAAACATTTCAATGCATAGCATGTAAAGTGCACTCTCTATCATTTGGTGATTAGAGTATCACAGTTACCAGAGCTGAATGAGACATGGGAGGACATCTAGGCCTATACCTTCATTTTAACACTGAGAAAACAGAATATTAAATAGAGTTTAAGTTACTTGACCATAGTTGTACAGATAGTAAGTGGCAGAGTCAGGATTACAAACCAGATCTTCTAACTCCAAACCTCGCATATTCTCCATTGTTGTTCCTTCTTAATAGGTAAATATCAAGTGAACGATATAGTCACAATAACTTACTCTGTTTTTGGCACTAGAAAATTGTTACAGAATATACTTGGTTGTTGTTACACATTGTGTTTTTTAAGGATTTCTTGGCACAAACAATAGAATAAGTTTTGTAAGAGTTGTAATTTTCAAAAGTTTGTTTTATTATTTTTGTTACTAAAATAGTGCTTTGTGAACTCTGGGTCTCATTGCAATTATCTAAAAATTGAAACTATTGTAAAGAAATATAATTACAGTCAATTCTCAATATCGAGCATTTAACTTGTGTGACTTCAAGCATTCAGGTGATTTTATTAGTAACCTCATTTTCACTTTCACTTGTGGCAACCTCATACATTCATGGCTATATTCAGTGGAGAAAAAAATGAGAAGTGTAATGGGTGCAAGTTTATGCAGTAATTGGTATCCTATTGGCAACTTCACTGGTCTTGTTACACCCAGCATTTATAAAGAGCTTCCCATGCATTCATTGCTTATTTTCATTGTCAGCCTTTAAAACTTTAAAACTCAGTGGCAGCTGGGTGGTGCAGTGGATAGAGCACTGGCCCTGAAGTCAGGAGGACCTGAGTTCAAATCTGATCTCAGACCAACACTTAACACTTACTAGCTGTGTGACCCTGGGCAAGTCATTTAACCCCAATTGCCTTAAAAAAAAAATTAAAACTCAAGTTTTGTGTTGCAATTGTGCCTCCAAAGTATAGTGTGAGTCTTTAGAGCTCTAATATCATGACAAGACCTTATCTGTCTTGGCTTTTTCTGACAGCAGCAACTAAAGTCCCAGCTACCTCTCCTTTGGTTTTCAGAAGGTGGCCAAGGTAGAATGGTTTCTAGTAGTATAGTATATAATACAATCAACTCAAACTGCCATCTGACCCAGTGGAAGTAAAATTCAAGTTAGAAAATGTTTTAGTTTTAAGAATTTATTTGCTGTAGTGTATTTATGGTACTACATGTGTTATGAAAAGTGAATTTGGTCAATTTTTTTTAATTTAATGTATTTTATCTAAAAGATCAAAAAATGAAAAGCAAGAAAAAATGTTTTACATGTTGCCAATTTTATTTTTGTGTACTGCATTTTGTGAGTGTCATGGGTACTGTGTTAGAAAAGTGTTTATCAGAATGAATGTTTTGCAGTAAACAATTGTATGCAGAAAAGTGTATTTTCAGCAATGTGTACATAAAGATTACAGTTTTTTTTTCTGGGTGTGAGAACTTAACTCCCTGTTTCCCATAAGCTCCATGTTATCAACATTCACATTTTTGAAGTTCATGCTATTTTCTAGGAATGTTACCCTTGGGAAAGTTGAGGATTAAATGTAATTGAAAATTTGAGAGATGGTTTTAAAAATATTCAGCATTATGGGGAAAATGGGCTATAAATGTATTTAAAACTTTTTTTTAATATGTGTTTTAACGTGCTTTTGGGAAAAGAAGCAAAGGATCTGTAACATTGGGAAATGCAGTGAGCTGATCAAGTGTATAAGAGTGAAATAGATGTTGCACATTGCCCACTTTTTCAATGTATTGATCCATTCTGCTGATTTTTTTTTCTTCTCCTTTCTTTTTATTGTTTTGCCTTTAAAAAATGTTATTTGTTATATGTGATGGTTCTCTGGGAGAAAGAAGAGGAGACTCCTGGGAAAAAGCTATGATGATGTAAAAAACAGAAGACATCGATAAACACTTGTTCTGAAAAAAAATCTGAGAAGGGTTCTATAGGCTATCCCACACTTCCAAAGGTTTCTAGGATACAAAAAAGGGTTGAGAAACCCTGACCTAACAGAAAACATTGAGTGGAACTGCTATAGAGGATTTATGGTGAGGAGGAGAAGGTGAGAGTTGAGTTATGTAGGAGGTGGTTGAATTATATTCTGTACTAGTGGAAGTCAGTATTCCACATCAATGAAATCACAAATCCATTGAAATACTGAAATATTAAAACTCACATTTATATATTTTTTAATGGTTTATGAAGCCCTTTCCTTGTGGTAGTTGGGTGAAGCTTTTAGTGCAATTATTATTTTTTTTTTATTTTGCAAATGTGGTAACTGAGGCTCAGAGAGTTTAAATGACTAAATCATAGCCTTGCATCTAGTAGATGATGATGCAAATGTAAATCTTAGACCAACTCCTATGATCTTCCACAGATTACATTTACAGTAATAAATAAAGTGGGAAACTTACATCAAACTTACGTCATTCAGCATATCATCCAAACAATCAGCTAGAACTTACTCCTAACTTCTACTAAGTGACTAGATATATTATCTTATGGATATGAAAGCAACTGAAGAGATCTGATTTTGGAATGACCGCTTGAGGCATTTTGTAGCAAGGCTGAAGGAAAGAGCATGTTTGTGAATTTGTTGAAACATGCAATCTTCCCTCATGCCACATATTAAGTTTTGGTTTCTGTTTTGAAATGTAGAATGTATCAGTGGAGATACAGTATTTGCCAAATTTGTAAATTATTGATATAAACACATATTAGCTAAGGAAAAAGAAAGCACTGTCTAGCCATATATCCTAGGGGAATAGAAGCTCTGCATCCCATTTAGAAAGGTGAAATTCTACTCACCTCTAGTAAAGATACATCCATGTTGGGAAAATAATCTAGAGGTATTTTCTCAGGAGCAGATAAATCACTGGATTTGCCTTTTGCAGACTTTCAGAGATATCCAACATAAGTTATTGTTTTTCCTCGATGTGAAATAATTCACTAGTCTGCAAAGTGGAGGATTCTAACAGAACTTTAATGAATTAGCTTAACCTGAGGATAACCCAGAAGAGTTACCAAAGGCTGTGATCCAAAATTTTGGTAAGAGACCTCAATGGATTACAAGAACTTTTGATTTTCATGGACTTGGATATGCCTTTTTCACCAGCTCTTCTGATACAGAAATAAAGATGAAAGAGGAAAAGGGAAAGCTGAAGATTGCTTATTTTTCTTATTTGTTATTTTTGTTCAGTGTACATAGTCACATCAGAAAACAAGTCATTGGGGATGGGAATAAGTAAAGTTCATAATAAGCAAAATGACCATCTTTATGAGAATTGGAATAGGCTTTAAATTGGGCATTCCCACCTCAGTTTATTCTGCCAAGATGAACTTGATTTGGTAATATTTGTGGTTTCAGAAAATGGAGATGCTATAGAGGACTCTACAAACATTATTGTTTTTAAAATTAGACAATAACTCTTTCTTGTACAACCTAATACTGAGTAGCTATTGGAATGAATTACTGAGGCATTTGAATCATTTTCATCCTCATAGAAACAGCCTTAGAATACAAAGTACTGTCAATTATATCAGATCAAAACTCAGAGCAAATTATGAAGGCTTATATCAGTGACAAAAAATAGTTTCTAGTGAGTTATACTTCCTCCCCACCTTGAGAAGTACAACAAGTCCATACAGTCTCAAATGAAAAGTTAAGCAAAGAACCAGCCTTAATTGTTTTATTTACAAAAACCATCTTTCTTTCAGCTTCTTACCTGAGTACATCAGTGGAGATTTTGATTCTATTAGACCTGAAGTTAAAGAGTACTATGAAGTCAAGGTAAATTGGAAACCTTTTTTCTTTTAAAGAACTATCTTGATATGGAATACTTTTTTCCTTTGTCTTTTTTAATTTTATTTTATTTTATTTTGGGGGGGCTGTCTTCTAACTGAGAATTAGTTGGGAAATGATACATTTAACTTTGGGGAAAATAGAAAGAAGTTAAATGCAATTTTAATTCTCTTCCCGTGTCTCTATTCATCCATTCATTCGTTTCTTCATTACTTCTTATTTGTGTATTTATTTCTTCATTATTTAATTTATAAAACATATAGGATGATTGGTCTGACCAATGGTTTATTTGATTTTCTCTGTTTTATGCCTTGCCTTATGTTTGTGTTTAGAGAACCATTGGGCAGGGTTATTTCTATCGCATATGCTTTGAAAGAAATGTTAAATAATTTTGATGTGTGGGTGGAGAATACCTTGTTGGAAGGGAAAACAGAATTGATTATGTTTTTTCCTCAAACACTCTTCTTTCAGACTTCTTTTTTTTTGTTGTTGAAGATTTCTCTATTCTTCCACTCACCTAAGTTTGTACCCTTGTTGTTCTGCATTCTTCCTGCTTTTTCACTCCACAAATTCAGGCAACTGCCAAATTTTGCTGTTTCTGTCACCGCCATGTCTCTGACATCTGACCTTTTCTCTTTATTCACACATCCACCAGCTTAGTTCAGGCCTTCATCATGCTGTGCATAGATTACTGCAACACCCTCCTAACTAATCTCTCCCCACTGCAACACCCTCCTAATTGATCCCTCTACTTCAGATCTCTCCCCACTCCAATCTATCTTCTACATAACTGCCTTTGTGATTTTCCATAAGTGCAGATATGATCATGTCCCACTCATGAAACTCTAATTACACTCTATTGCCTGTAGGATAAAATATAAACTCTTTTGTTTGTATATGGATTTCTCTTCCCTACATGACCCGTCTCTTGGCTATCTTGCCAACCCTTTACCTCTTCACCTTCCTTTCGTTAAACCAGTCTTTTCTGTCAAGACACAGCTTAATCACCACCTTCTACACACAACTTTCCCTGATCACGGGAACTATTATTGTCCTCTTTCCTTGCATTCATTTTGTATTGTGGTTGTTCAGTTTTTTTCATTTGTGTCTAATTCTTTCTGACCCCATGTAGAGTTTTGTTGTGTGTTTTGTTTTGTTTTGGTTTTTTTGTTTGTTTTTTTTTTGGCAAAAACACTGGAATGGTTTGTTGTTTCATTTTACTGATGAGGAAACTGAGTCAAACAGGGTCAAGTGACTTGCCCAGAGTCACTCAGCTACTAAATGTCTGAGGCCAGATTTGAACTCGGCAAGATGAGGCTTCTTGACTTCAGGGCCAGCACTCTATGCACTACGCCACCTACCTGCCCTTTATCCTGTATATGCATGCATAAACATGTATACATATGTTGTGTCCAACATGCTACCATGAAAGTTCCTTGAATGTAAGGATTATTTCATTTTTGTGTTTGTATCCTGAGTGCCTAGTGCAATATTTACTGTATTATAGCCTCTTAATAGATGTTTATTTGTTAGTTGTTTTAACAGAGCCATTAATTTTATATTTTGCTTTACTGATCAAATGTCTTTGTTCATTATTAATAAAAAGGAAACAGTGAATAGATGAAAATGCATTTTTTGAGCACTTGCCAAGCAAGGTGCTTAGTGCTGAGATTACATTTCAAACAGAGAAACTATGGCTTGGAGGGCAGAACAGGACAAAAATTAACCAGTTAGCAGCAGCTGCAAGGTAGAAATAAAGAATTTTGAAAAAGGACATTAGTAAAAGATGCCATCAAGGAAATCTGTGATCTTGTATTCTCTACACTTTTCAGTGATGAAGATATTTGTTCACTAGAAAAGCTGCTTGTGAAAACCTCTCTCAATAATCCTTTCCCGGAAAATGCCCTTGATTCACGTATCCGTAAGTCTCATAGAGATTTTGTGTTGATCGAAATTATCCATTTAGGTTGGTAACTGTTGATGCTCTCCTGGTTCCCCTTTCTGGATATCTTCCATTAGTATCTTTGCCTATTTCTGATATTGTGAATTCATTCCTCAGTGTTCTCATAGTTGCATCGTTGTTTACCCCAGATCTCTTTGGACACTAGCATGAATCTTTATTCCTTTACCTTCTTTGTTTCCTTTTGTGCCATTTCTATCTTGCTGAAAAACATTATAAATTTATAACATGCAGTTAGATGGACAAACTATAAAGCTGGTTCATATGTATATGTGTGTACATATATACATATATATTTATATTTAGAGAAAGACACAGCTATATATGCACTATATACATACATACACATTATACATGCACATAAATGTATATACTGGGAGAGACAGCAAAAATGGACAAAAAAGCATTAAACAGAGTGAGGTGGATTGTCTTTACAAAAGTTCAAAAATCTCTGAATGACCCCAAACTCCTGAAAACTGAGCCCCATTGTAATTTTGTAATTGCTTTTAGTTGTTGTATAACCAAGAGACCTATATCACAGTGGAGTGGGCCCTATTGGGTGTGAGTACACCACATAATGTAACCAATGAAGAACTTTGAAAAAGGACATTAGTAAAAGATGTCATCAAGGAAATCTGTGATAGGAAGAGAAGATGGGGTAGTCACATGGTAAAGGCCAAAGATGACTTCAACTATTTATCAAAGAATGATAGTTATCAGCTGGAAGAGACGTTAGGTGCCGTAATCCAATGATTGAGATGAGGAGTTATCCCTAGGCAATTGAAATTCAACATATATAAAATAGAATTCATCTTTCCCAACAAACCCTCTTCTCTTCCCTACTTTACTGCTACTCTTGAGGGCAGTAGCATCTTCCTAGTCACCCAAATTTTCAGTCTCAGTGGGACCTTGACTCCTCACTTTCATTTACCTCTGGACACATAGCCAATCTTTTTCCAACTTTTGTAGTTTTATTTTCATAACATTTCTTGTATTTATTCCATTCTCTCCACTCACACAAATACCAATAATTGTAGCTCAGGACCCTATCACCTCTCATGAAATACTGCAATAGCCTATTAATTAGTATTCCTGCCTAAGTGAGTTCTACCCATTTCAATACCAGACTGAATGTTTAATTCTAAATGTTTTGACCCAACTACCTGATGAATCCAGTGAGTCCCTGTTAACCCTAGGATTAAATAGAATTGACCCTCTTTAGCATTAAAAACTCCTCATAATCTATCCACTTCCTAATCTTTCTAGTCAACTTGCTTTTCCTCAGAAAAACATTCCATGCCTCCATGGTTGTGGATTGGCTGTCCCCCATGCCTCAAATACTTTCCCTCTCCACCCCTATCTTTTAGCTTCCTTGGCCTCCTTCAAGACTCACTTCAAGTTTGACCTTCTTCAGGAGGTCTTTCCCTTCTGCTGGAAGATTTCCTCCCACTAGTCTGTCTCTATATTTAGTTATTTGCATATTGTCTCTCCCATTACAATGAGCGTTTCTTGAAACTGCATGTACCTTCGTATCTCCATTGCTTAGCACTGTATCTGGTAAATAACAGACATGTAATAAAATAGTAAGCACTTAATCAGTGTATTCTGCCTAGACTACTTCCCTCATTCCTCACCTTCATTGTTATTTCTAGCACCTTGTATCTATCTAGGCAACATGACACCCTTCTTACGATCTTACCATGGTGAGTCTATGATAACCAGACTCAAATTTTGCAAGTTTCAGCTCTCATGAGCCTCAGACCCTTGATGTCTTTGATAGAAACTCAGGCAAAATAGTGTGTTAACTTTAACACCCAAACTCTTCTGGTATCATCCTGCTAAATAAGTTTGACTAATTGACTTCCAAGACAGAGATAGGATTTGAACTCATGTCCTCTGTATCCACATCTAGCATTATTTTCCCCACATCTACCATAAATTCCTGCCCTGTTTTTCTGCTTCCTTTTCATGGGCTGGTGCTACGTAAGTCACACTTCATTTTGGACATTGTAAGTATTCATTTCCTAAATTTGTTAGAATTAAAATTGGCTTTTTCCTAGGGATTGTGATCCTTGGTTATAGAGTTTAGACTTTAATATTCATATGAACCTGAGAACCCAGACTATCTCTTCACTGTGACTCAAAAGCAGTCATTAGTCCCAATTCCCTGAAATACTCATTTCATCCATGATGCTTTGCAGAATTCCCCTTAATCCCTGGCCTTAGTGTTTTCCTGTCCATGGTGCAGTAAGGAATGCAAGTCATAGCATAAAAGGGTATTTATACTATTTAGCCTTCAGTGTTTCCCTGGCATACGAGGCCAAGACAAAACCAAAGCAGTAATCATTTCAACTTCACCTCATCTGTGTTTCTGTGAAAATGCATTTCCTTCTTTTCGCTATGCACAGAAATGGTTGTGGTGATCTTGCTCTGTTCATTTAAAAAAAAATGTGTCTTGGAAATCACTAAAGTCTTATTCTTTCCTTAGAGTGGCGGAATGGGGAATGGATAAAGGAAAAATATGATTAAGGTTGAAAGAAGATGTAGGAAGGAAAGGGGAGAATAGTTGTTTGTTTTTAAATGGAAGAGAAGGGAAAAGATTACATTTGGGAAACCAGAGGAACTATTGTTGTGAAGCCGAGATTGCTGTGATGTGGCAGTTCTGGGGATAGCTGTGAAGCCTGTTCTACATGTATTCCATCTGCTCACCAGCTGATCTGGCTTTCCATCAGCAGAGGAAGAGTGTTCCCCTGTCAGTGTTTGATATTCATGCTCAATTACATTAACATTGGCATGTTCCTACTCATTCCCCACAGTCTCACTTCTCATTAACTCTATGCCTCAGCCTCCTTTGGATGGAAAGCCCTCAGCTTTGCTTACGAGGCAAAGTTTTACTAATACATAGTTATTAATCATGCATTCACAATGAGAGAAAATAGCAGAAGAAGGTGGGGGTGGGGCATGCAGCAACTTGGGAGAAAGTTGCAGATCTTTTTAAGTCTTGACTCATCTGTCGCTATCTTCTAAATGAGCGGGTGGTTTTTGCAACCCCTATCTGCTAAGGAGGGAGGAGAGCAGGGCAGTGGTTAGGCAGACCATTCTATATTCATATGTATCTAATGGAACAAAAGAAGACGTTTTCCATTTGTATTAACGTTTTTTTAAAAAATGTCCAGGCTAGCTCCTATCATTTTTGTCACACTTCTTCTTTTCTAAAACATTTTAAAAAACTAAATAAAAACATAAGTTTCTAAAAGTACTGACCTAAACAACATAACACAGTGTTTCATAAAAACGTGTGTAATTTGTTTATCTGATTTGACTTCTAATGGTGATTGTTTATGGAGGGCAAAAGCTATGTTTTGGACACAGATAATGTGTGATATTTTGTACACTGTGGGCATATTTTAGGTTTTATTATTCTTAATAATAACAGTGATTAGGATGATAATTACAACCCCATGCACCATTACACCTGGTTCCCACAGGCCATTATCTTTAACCTTAAGCTCAGTAAGTGCCCTTTCATAAATGAGAGGGGAACCCATTCTCCTTTCAAACAGATTTTCCCCCTGCTCCCACCATTCCTTTTTTAAACTAGAGAGGACTCAGTAAAGCAGGCTCTGAAGAACAGATGGGAAACTGAGAAGAAAATGAAGAGACCAAGGATTTGGTGAAGCCAAAGTTCTATTTGTTTAGACTGAGTAATACTATATTTTGAGTTAAGAAGACCAACTTATCTATGTTAATAATAATAATGATGATGATGATGAAAAAGAAGAGGATAAGAAGAAAATGTTCTAAGTTAGAATTAACTTAATTTGTTCCTCATTGGAAGGAAAATTAGAAACCATTTTTCTTATCTATTAAAAAAATTCAAGATAAAGTTTAAAAAGTTAATAAAGTTTTGCTCTAACATGTTCAGGGAATGCATTCTCATAATTCTCAGATCTGGCCTGTGAGAAGAAAGGAGAGTAACAAGGCAAGGCCTTTTTGCAAAATACAATTGAAAGAGTCTTAAGTGTTAGAGGATCTTGAGTTCATATCCTTTCTCTGCCATTTACTATGTCACCTTGTGTATTGATCTTTAACCTTCTATTCCTCAGTTTACTCCTTCTTATAAAGAGAAGTTTGAACTAGATGACTTTGTGCTAGGTGATCCCTGATAATCCTAATATATGATCCTTCAAGGCCCATCTTAAGTGCTGTCTCCTCCATGATGGCTGTCTTGTATCATTGGTATATGTTTCCTTGATCAGGATTTTTTTTGCTCCGTATTCCCAGGACCTAGTATAGTTACTGACAGAACATATAGAGTTTATAAGCTCTTCTATTAGGATAGAGATATCTCAGCCCAACTGATAGAGAGGCTGTGATTACTCCAGAGGTAATTCCATGTCTGCCTTCCATTTTCTCTCTGCATAGATCTCTCCCTTGAGAGAGTCCACAACCTTGCATCTTCTGTTGAAGCAGCAATACAGAATGTGCCCTCTCTAAAACTCTCACACCAATTTGATTTATCATTCTCTCTACTAATGAGGAATACACCTTATATGAAGGCTTAAAACATGGGTTATGTTATTTTCTGCTTTTTATTGGTAGTGAACACAAATGTATTAAGTATATCATTTGCTTTATAAATTAATAAGTACTTATTGAACACCTGTTCTGTGTATAACCTGGTGTGGGGGTATGTAAGTCCTGGGTAAGACAATGCTAGTATTCTGGACAAAGAGTTCTCTTGCCATAGGGATCTAATAATCTAACAACAAGAGGAAAACTGCTTACTAAAATGAATGGTACTAAGCATGTATGTAATAGTACTTCAGATAAATATTTGATCATTATAGAATGAATAGTCAGAGAAAACTTCGTAGAGAGAGGAGAGCGTGAGCTAACTTACATTAAATGGGTGACAGGACTAATGTACTATTATGGAGGTGAAATGGGTTTTATGTATGCAAGAAACAGAGAGCAGAGATAATGTTACATTTTAGGGGAGTACTGGGGCATTAGGTTAAATAGATCATGGGATCCTAGCAGTCATATAGTCTACATTAATGTGAGGACAAATTGTGCAGGGCCTTGAATAAAGGTATAAATGACCACTGCAGAAATACTATCAGTTTCTTGTGTCCAGCTATTTGACAGTGCTGAAGACTTTGCTGGCAAGAAAGTAAAATGGGGAGTTTGACCTTAATGCCATAGGCAGTGAGGAATCAAATTATTTTCTTCAGAAACTTAATAAAAGAGCTTTCAGGAAGATTAGCCTTGCAGCATCCTGAGAGAGGGACTGGCAGATGGCTCCAGTGCTTTGATATAAGATCATTGATTTCAAAAGAATGTGTTTGACTTTTTGATTCCATAGCATTTGCCTTGTAAGAAGTCTCTTTTTTGGATACTGTGAAATTAAATATTGAATTCAAGAGAACAGAGCAGTAGGCCATCCAACTACTGAATGAATTCAAGAAGGGGCTTATTTGCTTCTTTAGGATAAATGCTCACAATGCTTCTCCAGCCTATATAGATACAGCATGTATGTTGAATCTTTTCAATCTCCTTGAATTATAGTCCTAACAAGTTGTCAGATTGAAATCTTCCAACCTGCGTAACTCCACCGAGGCACTTTTTATTTATCCCTTCTCTGGGGCACATGTTTAGTAGGTCTAGAAGTGTATTTAGTATATCTAGAAGCCATCTCAGCT
Organism: Vombatus ursinus; assembly: GCF_900497805.2. Lineage (NCBI taxonomy): Eukaryota > Metazoa > Chordata > Mammalia > Diprotodontia > Vombatidae > Vombatus > Vombatus ursinus. The sequence continues at coordinate 2,736,982 of NW_020954636.1, read as the reverse complement.
TGATTTAGGGGGAGGAGGGAGTAAGGCATCATTAAACTACTCAGGAAATGTCATGAATTTCCAATGCTAAGCTGGAGTAGAATGAGTATTTCATGAGATGACAGATGAGAGGAAACTGAAATAGTAAGTTACGAGTTGCATGCCAGTAGGGCTGTTCTCATGCTTTAGTATATTTTCCACCTCCACATTTCTTTATCATGATGATTTAACATTTACTAAATGCCAGTCCTTGTTGTTCATTCTCCTACAGAAAGAACATAAGGCATAAGTAGGTACAAATAGTCCCTACCTTGTGGCCTCCAATTTTATACAGTTATTTTCATGTTATGTGGAACACAAAACTCTTATTTCAAGATGCTATCTAAAATGGCATAATGACCAGTAAGCACTGTGACATGCTTATGGGCAAACAATAGACACTGTAATCCCCGTAAAGTTTAGATTTTAGAGGTCAAGAGGTCATAGAATCATAAAATCCTATCTTAATGGCTTGAACAGGACCTTAAAGTTCACATAGTTGAACCTCCTGATTTTGCAGATGAGGAAACTGAGATTCAGAGTGACTTAAATTCTTTTCCCAAGGTCTCATGGGTAGGAGCTGGGATTCAAACCCAGGTCTCTGAATCCAAATCCAACTTTTTTTTTTTCCCATTGCACCCTCAAAGAATTATAAGATTTACAGCCGAAAGGATCCTTAAGAGATTATATTTGTTCAACATTCTTATTGTTTATAGGTAAGAGGGGGAAAAAAAATCAAACCTAAGTTTCAAAGTGATTAGATGACTTGTCTACTGGCTGTGCATTTTATTAATGACAATCCTTTATATTTACATATCACTTGGTATTGTGGAAAGTACTTTCAAATGCTCAAAACTTCAGTAGGCAAGGCACCATTTTACAATTGATGTAAATGAGGTCTAGAGAGATTAATAAACTTGCCCGAAAGTACATAGATGATTGATGATAGAGTTGGAAGTTGAACCCATGGACCCAGATTCCTAGTTTAGAGCCCTCTTACTGTATCATGCTGCTTCAGGACAAATGGAGGTACCATACCACATTAAACTTTCAGAAGACGCATTATGATATAAATGCTGGTAATGGATGACTTGAGTTCTAATTGTGCTTTAGATGCCGCTGCCACTGTGGACTTCGATAAGTCACTTAGCTTCAGTTTACACACATGTAAAATTCTAGAGGTCGATTATTTGACCTCTGAGGGCTCTGTGAACTCTAGATTGATGATATTAGGTCCTTTGAAAAGCCTTTATGCCAAGGGGGAAAAAAGAATTCCCAAGGAAACTCATTAATTTGTATGGTTTCTCGAGGTAATCAGCACATTTTAAATGAATGAATATTGGAGTTCTCAGTGACTGTTTTCGAACATAGGAATTTATTATTTCTCTAGCCATGGTAAACTGCATTGTCCTGAAAGTTGAAAAATGAGCTCATCATCTGGTCAGATATGTACCTGAATAAGAATTCTGTCTAAAGCATCCCATAATAGGGGTCAATTTCTACTTGAAGCGTTCTAACTATAGAAATGCATTATTTTCAGCTTTTTCATTGTGTTTTAGTAAGCCTTACTATAGATATTTATTATTCTATCAAAAGACTTGAGTTTAAGTCTCAGTCACTTAATTTGCTAACTGTGGCACTTGGGAAGTCATGGCAACATGTCCTCTTATCTATAAAATAGGGTAGATTAGATCTGATATGTCAAATAAATACGTCACAAGCTGCATGTAGCCCACAGTACTTAGCTATGTTGGCCAAATTAGCTTAAAATGTAATTGGGAAATATTTAGCTATGTAATAAAAATACAATAAAACACAGATAATATTAAAATGTAGTTTTCTAAATAAATGTCACTTGCAGAGATATTTGTTTTGCACCCCTAGACTAAAGGATCTCTGACCCATGGAGCAAATAATATGAGATTGTTTTGTTTCTTCCTATAGTTGTAAGAATGCAACAATGATGTGTGTGTGTATGTATGTGTGGGTGTGTATTATTAATTGCAACAGAAATTTCTGTCTCAAGGTTTTGACTGGCACTGAAGTTGCATTTTTATGACAGAAGAAACAATTGGTTGTGTGTACCTCTCATTATGAAGTATATTTGCATAAAGCTAAAAGGCATTTTTCAAAAAGAGCTTTCTGCTATCTCTTGAGATGAATTTTGTATCCAAGTTCCTTGGCAAACCTTTTTTTTTTCATGAGTTACTTCATTTTCTTTTTACATATCTATATTGTAAAGTAAATTTCATTGAGGGATGCGCAATTACCTTGGATATGTGTGACATTCAAGACTGTTAGTGATTCATAGCTGTCAATAGCTGTGAATTAGCATTTCAGAAACCTTCCAAAGTGACTGTGGGAGCATTTTTCTTTTGTTTGAGGTTTCTACAGACTGTGGAGAAATGAGTTTTAGATCTAGACCTGGGGAAACTATGTCCTTGTGCTTAAAATACCAGACTGTGCTACCCAAAGGGAGCTGTCAAAGAATTTAAGAGTAGCTCTAACTCAATGAGAAAAAAAAATAACTATTAGTAATGACTTTTTTTGGATTTTTAATGGATTTTAATTCATTTTTAAAAGTTTGGTTGGGTATTAGTAGAAATAAAAAATATTTAGTTACACAAAATTTCAAATTGAGACTTAAATAAGTTTAGCTTTGGACAGATATTTGAGCATCCCAAGCTTTTAATGAAAGATATTTTTGGCATTGCATGTGGCAATAATCTGTTAGTATTTTTATGTGGATTGAAAGTATTAATTACTCAAATTGCAGTCAACTAATAATTCCATTTATTATTCCTAATAATGTTAAAATATACCATTGATGAGTAGATTGTCATGTTGTTTATAAAGTACTATTTAAGAGTAGTTCTTTAGGATAGAATTGTACATTAGATGTTGCCTTTGGATCATTTAACTCATGGTTAATTGGGATTTAAAAAAATCAACTTTAAGAAGTTCAGACTGAGGAAACCATGGCTAATAAACAGTGCCTGTTTAAAAATATCCAGAATTCAAAAGAATAAATCTATTTTTTAAAAGGATTTTTGTGAACTAGTAAACTGCTCTTAATTTCAGATGCATGTAATTTTTGTGTGAACTATCTAGCTAATGTAATCTTAGTGGGTCCAGGTGTCACTGGCATTTCTCCTGTGTTCTGCTCTGTTCAGACAACAATTGAAATATTGTGTTCAGTTTCTGAGTAATGTCATTCATATTTTAGGAATGATATTGCTGTGCATGTAGAGGAGGGCAAATGTCATGGTGAAAGTTATATGAAGATCACTTAAAAGAACTTGTTTGGGCATAAGAACAGAAGATTTCGTTGGACATGATAGCTGTTTTTATTTATGATAGAATAGAAAGAACACTGGCTCTGGAATCCTGGGATATGGATTTAAATCTTGCCTCTGATGCATACTGCCTGTGGGACCTTGGGGAAATCACTTAAATCTGTGTGGATTTCAGTGTTCTCATCTGCAAAATGATGGGAACGGATGAGATGGACCCTGATGTCCCATTCACCTTTAAATCTATGAGGCTATAATTTGAAGGGCTGTCATATGGAAGAGGATTCAGACTTACTTTTTATAATATTATCTGTGGTTTTATGGCTTTGACATGAAGAGCAGGGACAAGGCTTTAAGTTCCTTCATCAATAAACTCAGACAAGGAGTACCTATAGTTTTGGATGGGGATTCATTACTTCCTGCTTCAGGAAACTCCTTCTTGTCCCTTTCTTTCTCTTTCCTCTCATGATTGTCCCTCCTTACCTAAAAATCCATCCCAAAGTCTCATTCTCTGTATTTACTTTGATCACATATACAGAGTACTTCTTTTTTTCCCCAATTATTATTATATTTTTATTTATTTTATTTAATTCTTTTCCTTTTAATTTTTGAGCTCCAAAGAAAAATAAAGGAAGTGAAAAAAATTATACTTTGCTTTGTAATCAAAGTTCATCAATTCTCTTTCTGTGGGTGGATAACACATTTTTCTTACAGTGACTGCTTTGGAATTGTCTTGAATCATTGTATTGATCAGAGTAGCCTAGTCTTTCAAAGTTGATCATCATTACTGTATTGTTATTACTGTGCACAATAATCTCCCAGTTGTTTTCAATTCCCTTTGCATCAGTTCATACAGGCAATGTCATGGATTGTTTTTGTTTTATTTTTATGAAACCCCCCTCCTTATTATTTCTTATGGCTCAGTAATACTTCCAACACAATCATATGCCACAGCTTGTTCAGTCATTCCCCAAGTGATAAGTATCCTTTAAATTTCCAATTCTTTGCTACAGCAGAAGAGCTGATATTAATATTGTTGTCCATATACATCATTTTTCTTTTTCTGAGATCTCTTTGGGGTAGAGTCCTGGTAATGGTATTTCTGGGTCAAAGGGTGTGCACAGTTTTATAGTCCTTTGGGAAGAGTTTCAAATTGCTCTCCAGAATCATTGGACCAGTTGACCACACTACCAAAAGTTTGTTAGTTTACCTATTTTCTCTCATTTCTTTTAGCATTTGTCATTTCTAATAGGTGTGAGGTGGTACCTCAGAATTGTATTAATTTGCATTTCTCTAATCAATAATTCTTATGGTTATAGATAGCTTTGATTTCTTCTTCTGATAATTGCCCATTCCTATCTTAGACCATTTATCAATTGTGGAATGACTCCTTGATAATTTCTGAAAATAAGATGTCTAGGTTCTTTTTCTGAGCTTTCAGGTAGTCCAATGATCTCTTTAATGATTTCTGCTTCATCTGTTTTCCAGGCTAATTATTTTTCTGATGTGATATTTCATGTTTTCTTCTATTATTTTCCTTTTTGACTTTCTTTTATTGTTTCATGATGATTCATGGAATCATTAGCTCTTTCCTACCCATTTTGAATTTTGAATTATTTTCATCAGTGAACTTTTGTACCTATTCTGCTTTTTAAAGACTTTATATCTCAGTGAATTTTTTATTTTATTTATTCTTATACCCTTAGGCCCATTTTATATATTGTTATTATTATTATTAGTTTAGTGTTTTTATGCCTCTTTTACCAAGCTGTTAATTCTCTCTTTTCAAGATTTTCTTATATCTCTCTCATTTTTTTCCCCCAATTTTTTCTCTGTCATGTTTGTCTTTTTCTTTAATGCTTCCAGAAATTCTTGTTGTGCTTGGGACCAATTAGCATTTTTCTTTGACATTTTGCTTGTAGATATTTTCACATTATTGTCTTTTTTTGAGTTCTGTCTTGGTCTTCCCTGCTACCAGCTTTTTGTGTAGTTCTTTGTTTTTTTTTGTTTTGTTTTGTTTTGTTTGTTTGTTTGTTTTTGGTTGTTGTTGTTTGTTCATTTTTCCAGCCTATTTTTTGTCTTAGAACTTTGTGGTAAAGTTGGGCACAACCTGAGGGTGAGGAGACACTGTCCCAAGCTTTAGGCTTTTTTATGCTGCTTTCATAGCTATTTCTGGTTGTCTTCAAGTTTTTGGTGTATCCAAGGTTGTGTGATCTAGGGACAAGGGTGATCATTGCTCTCCTGTTATGTGCTCTGGTCTTTACCAGGGAAAGTCCCCTCCTTCCTTGCAGCTGCCCTCCTTCCTGCTTTGAAACTGCAACCAGATCCCTTGCTCCCTTGCTCCCTTGTGACTAACCAAAGCACTCTTCTCAGCCCTGGAACTGTGACCCAGAACTTCATAAGGACAATAGAATGAGCATCCATTGTACTCAGTGCCATCAAAGGGACCCCGACAATTTGTTTCTGACCAGTTGTCCGACCCTCTTACCATCTCTGGGCTGAGAGCTCCAGAAGTTGCTGCTGTTTGTGCCACTACTAGCAAAGCACTTCTAAGGTCCATGGCTGGTGCTTTTGTCAAGCTCTGGGCTTTCTCCCACCCTGGTGTTATAGACCTCTTTTGCCAATCTCCTAAGTTGTCTTAGGCTGGAAAAATGTTTCTCTCTGACTTTTCATCGACTCTGCTGCTGCAAAATTTAATTTGAGGAGTTATTTAAAGTTGTTTGGAGCAGAATGTTGGGAGAAGTCAGCTGAATGGTTGGCTTTAATCTGCCATCTTGGCTTCTGCCTCATACTTCTTATTTTTAAGTTATTTGTTGTTCTTGTTCTGCTTTTGCCCTTAAACATCTATTTCAAAACCTCTTCATTTTACCAAAAAGCCATTTGTCTCCCATTAAGAGGAGTTGTGAATCTATTGAAACCATGTAACTCTTTTTTCACCCTACCCCCACCCCTAGTGTCCTATTGTGTCAAAAGGTTATCTTATAAGACATGGGGAATGGATATTACACTAGAAAAACGTCCCTTTTTTATGTTTGGGATGGAATTGAGGATTTCCCAAAGTTAAAATACACTTTTTCATTTTTTTAAATAGTCTATTAAAAAGGGGCAACTGATTCTTTTGAATTCCAAAGAGTTTAATCTTCTGACATCATTTTTTTGAAGAAGTTATTTATCACAATCATCCTTGATGATAGAAAATAATAATTCTTTATAAGCTTTAGACATCAGCATGCATAAAAAAGGAGAGTAAATTAAATACAAAGATTCAACAAAACAAAATGTGTTATAAAGGGACAACTCTATCTGAGAGGAAAATTGAAAAAAAAAGTTATTTTATAATTAAACTCTTCAGGGGAATGGATAATATTAATACTCAGAAAAAGCAAAGTAATTGATATTTTAGATCTAAATTGATTTTATGTATCTATTCCTCTTGTGGCAAATTTGAGGGAAAGAATTGCTCTAATTTTAGATCTTTAATTTTGATCATTGTGATCATAGCATTTCACAGTTCATGATGCACGCTGTGCTCATCTTCCAGTACATAGTTTCCAATTACAGAGTTGTGTTCAATTCAATTTAACAAGTATTTATTGACAGCCTACTGTCTTTATTGACCTGGAAAATAACACAGCCTTTTTTTTTTTTTCTCTATCACATCAAACAGATTAATTAACTTCAAGAATGAATGGGAGAAGTAAACATTTCATCATTACCAAAAGTGTGTGCCAGTGATACTTTTTGAGCCAACATGGTCCTGATAGTTGCTTAGAAATCCATATGGATTTACTAACAGAGGTGGGCAACCTGAGGCCTAGAGGGCCACATATGTCCCTCTAGGTCCTCAAGTGTGGCCCTTTGACTGAATCCAAACTTCACAGAACAAATCCCCTTAATAAAATAATTTGTTCTGTAAAACTTGGGCAGAGTCAGAATGTGGCAGCCATGGACCTAGAAGGCCACATGTGCTCTCAAAGCTGCAGGTTCCCCAACCCCAGGTATAATAATAATATCACCCAAAGAATATGTGCATGTTTTTAAGGATCAACCTGTGATGATTTGTTTTTGGTACCTATTTCTTCATTTACTTTTTCCCTTCTTATTCTTCCCTCCCTAATACACACACACACACACACACACACACACACACACACACATCTCCACACCTCCACATCCCCACATCCTCATATCAAAGAACTAGAGCTCTTCTACCACTAAACTGGTTCATTACTTTACTGATATCAGTATAAGACTGAAATTTTTTTTTTCTGCATTTCATTCTCTCAGCCAATGATGAGTGGTTTTTTATGTGGCACCATCTGCTTTCATTCAACATTAAAACACTAATTCTCTTAATTAAGAACTTGTTCACAATCAATATTTACTTTTAATTGATTCAAAGTATCTAGCCTTATGTGATTAATTAGGCAGGGTTATACTTTTTAAATTTAATTAAATCTCTAGGTGGTGTCATTTCAACCATTGTTACAAAATAAAATGAGGAATTTCATAAACTTATAGACAGTTATAGAAGATAAATAAATTTGGGGGCTGGATAAGCCATGTCAGTATCTTTCAAATTATACCATTCATTCATTCATTATACAAATAGGTAAAAAGCACATTAGATACAGTTAAATATAAGCATAAATAAAGGAATACATTTAAAGTACTGTAGCCAGAGGACAGAAATATCTCCCCTCCCTTTTTTTTTCCTCCTTATCTTTCTTCCCTTTCCTTTCCTCCTACTGAGGATATCAAAATAAAATGAAAAGGCAACCTCTTCATCTGGTGTTTCAGACTCCACATGTGCCAAATATATGACACTGCTCTAGTAATCTATGGAACAAAAATTACAGCTTTTGCCCCTACAGTTCATGGAGACCTTGATTTCAACATTTCTATATAGCCAGTAGATTGTTGATCATATCATCATTCACAATTGTAGATGAATTTACCTTGGTCCATGAATAATGGTACCCCATTGTCCTGGGCCAACTGCTTCCATAGCACAAGACAGTTAAGATCCTTGCTCCATTCTGTAAGAAACACAAATGAAGCCATAACTTCTGAATCCCAACAGGTTGATTGAGCAGCATGTAATGAGATGTATGACTGTGGGCAAGGCACTTCATCTCTATGAGTGTCAGTTTCCTAATCTATACAAGTGCTTTTTAATTTTGTTGTTTGATTGTTTCTGACATTTCTAACTCTTCATGATTCCATCTGGGGTTTTCTTGGCCAAGATACCATTCCTTCTCCAGCTCATTTTACAGGAAAGAAAACTGAAGCAAACAGTGTGAAGTGATTTGCCCAGGGTCACACAGCTGGTAAACTTGTAAGGCCAGATTTGAATTCTGAAAGTTGAGTCTTCCTGACTTCAGACCCAGCACTCTGCACTATGGCGCCACCTAGCTGAGTGTGTATTTTAATAGGTCCCATAGAGCTGTAATATTCCATGATTCTAAGAAGTATGCAATCAAGGACTTGGGTGACTTTCTGAGACATGGCAGATTGGTCTTTTTCAACCTAAGTTAAGAAAATCAATCATCTAGAATAATTTCTGATTAGTTGAAAAAAAAAACGTACTATTTGTATTCCTTTCCATATTACTCTTAATTTATGTGTCCTATTTGAATATGGTGGTTATTTGTAAAGATTCTCAATTATCTTAATAGAATAGTATATTTGTTATAGAAACAGCATAATTGAATAGAAATATATATATGTATATGTATGTTTGTGTGTGTGTGTGTGTGTGTATATATATATATATATATAGTTTAACCATGTCTATGGAGAAAATAAGCATTCATATTACAATGCAATAACCATGGGACCAAATGTTGGACGTAAATCCTAGCTCTGGTATTTATTACCTTGAAGTAATTATTCCACTTTTTAATGCGATGTTTCAAAAGTTTGAGAGACATAGTTTCTGGGTAACTCATTATTTTATTAATAATGCTAGTATATTATTAATAAAAGGAATGATCATTTGGCCATCTCTCTCAGACCAAAGATGTAGTTGGTGGGCTCACGCTTTATATCCTTTGGGATAGTGGGTGTCTCTTTGGGGGCAATAGCCTCCGATTGGTTAACACTTAGTGAGAGAGAATGAATATTGTATGAGAGGTGGACCTATTCTAATGAGGGCCTACAGGATTTGATTTTGATCAAGTCATTTATTTCCAAATCACCTCCAGCCTCTGGGAAATCTAGATCTAAGCCTGAGTGGAACACAAGGAGCCTGAATTTCACCTTTCCTTCTAAGATTGGGTGGGATAGCAATACCAAGATTGGGGAGAAAGTTAATCCTGTCTACCATCAATTGTCCTGTTCTTCAGAGGTTGAGCCTTGAAATGAGGGCTTTAGAAAAAGACAAAAAAAGGGGTGAAAACTCTTGATCTCCTGAAATCATTGGTTATTAATATTCATTTCTCTCAGTAGCCCCTAGTCTCCTTATTTTTAAAGTGAGGTAATTGAATAAATGATTACTGTCAGCAAGAACCTGATTGAATTTCAGCCTCTGACACTTACTCACTATATGATCATGAATAATAGTAAATACTTACTACTACTACTAATTACTACCATTAGTAGTATTATAAATAATATCTAGCATTGATGTAGTGCTTTAAGATTTTCAACATTCTTTAAAAACCTCATCTCATTTGATCTTCATAACAATTCTGAGAGATAGGGGCTATTATTCTCCCCATTTTACATATGAGGAAACTGAGGCAGACATAGGTTTAGTGAATTGCTCAGGGTTATCCAGATGAGTAAGTGTCTGAGGCGGAACTTAAACTAAATTCTTCCTAACTTCAGTCTAGCTTTCTCTACACCATGCCACCTATCTACAAGTTATTTAATCTCTATTTCTTCATTTGTAAAATGAAGATAATAACACCTCCAGTATGTGAATCACAGAGTTGTGTTGAGGCTCAATATCTTGTAATTCGTATGATTTGCCTCACAAATTTTAAGGTCCAATGTAAATATCTGTTATCAGTTATTATCTCTGAGTCCCATTCTGACTCCAAATCCTTATGATTTCAAATGATTCCAATGATAAGTACTTACCAAGATTTCAGGCATAGTATATAGATGGTAATATCTTCTGGATGTTTAATCTTAAAAACCTTACTTGTAAAGTGACAAAAGAAGGCATACAGCTGAATGCATCTTTTTCAGGGTGATGATTTTGAGGAAGTGATTTATTTGCACAAGTACTTTCTGCATTAGATATGTACAAAGTGACTAATACTTAAGGACCTGCAGCATTTTTTTGAGATAGTTTTGTTGCACCCTGAGTTATATGAAGGAACTCTATTGTATGGAAAACACGGGTTTTCAGCAAGTGCTGTGTGAAATCTAGAACCAAATAATAGTAGTAGCTGCTAACATTTATGTAACATTTTAATGTACGAGCTACTCTCCTATCCCTGTCTTCAGTATCCAGTCCTGTGCTGGATGTCATTGCCCCCTGCCATGAAGTGAATAATCTGTGGAGTTTAGGAGATGATGTAGATCCTTCTGAATGTCCTATTAGTTTTTGAGCGTCAAAGCTGTTTAGCTGCTATAAATCATTCTCAGTGGTGTGCTTTCTCTTCTGGTGAAAGTTTCAAGAAGTCAGCACCATGTGACTTGATTGGTTTTGTATTTGTTATATGTGAAATATTTTTCAATAATTGTGATTAGTTAAGTAATCTAGGATGATATCCTAATGAGTTTTGCATTAGTCTTATGGAACTTAAATTAATTATTGATATTCATTATCATGCCCTTTTAAAAAATTGACAGCACTTGTAAACTGATTTGCATGTAACCCTGAGTTGTGTTCCTGGATGGGGTTTGCTCAGGCTGATGAACTTTTCTAACATAATGTTTTAGGTAACTGCTCAGGGGGGTGGGTTTCTGTCTACTGTAAATAGTACATTGTATAGGTGAACTTTAAATATGTGTACCTTTTTAATTGGCATTTTACTTGGGTCTGTGATGGGATAGGAACAGTAAATGAGACTAAATTGCATGTTGGAAATTTGCATAGTTATTTCAATGATTCCAAACTTTTCTCTCTTGAACAAAAAATAAAAAAGCTCTTTAAACACCAGCATGCCCCTTTTAAAATAGTATGACTGAATTGTTGTGCACCAAAAATCTCAGAAAAAATTGAAATTATCCCAAAAACCAAACCCAACCCTATGGAAATAAAACACAGTTAATGTAAGTCAGTTGTAGGCCTTTACCAGTAATGTAAGAAAAAGCATTAAAGGTGTTGTCAAGTATGTGTATCTCTGGAAAAGGAGGTGGACAATTCATTTAAAAATTGTGGATAAATAACAGTTGAATATACAAGTGAGGCCCAGATGTTCTAAAAGAATAAGGAAAAGGCTTCTATTACATCAAGTGGATCCTCTGTGGAAAATTTATGGGAAAACAAAGTCAAGAATTTTTAGGTTGAGGTATAGAAGGAAAATATATGTCATGACAGTGCTCATGCCACCTGAAAGTATTGCTTCATCAAAATATTTTATCACATAAAAAAAGGTTTGGTCTTCCAGTAAAAATGATGAGCTATAGCTCAGTCTTATTTGGATTATTCCTTACTTAGGCTACCTTTGTAAACACTTATGTTATCACTGGATCAAGTCCCTTACTCACCAGATGCCAAAGGAGGTATGCTATAAAACAATTCCTGGAGTAGCAGAACCCAAAAAAGGACAGGGTAAAATAGTTTTCCAGCCAAAGAAAACTTGAAAGATCAGCAAAGGGTCTGTTGCTCCTAGGTGAGAGTGGAGCACAGTCTAGCACAGGCCATACCCCCCCCAGCGCCAGACCCAGCATATCAGAAGCAGGCCTTATGAGCCATTGAATCAGCAGGAGCAGCAGGAGCTGCTTCTGAGCTCTCAGAAGACAGACAGTGAGACGGTTAGACAACCGGTCAAAAGTAGATGATAGGAGTCTCTTTACTAGCATTGAGGCAGAACTCAGGCAAACAAACAAACAAACAAAAAATACTGAAGAAAATAACACCTTAAAAAACAGACTAGAGGGGCAGCTAGGTGGTACAGGGAATAGAGCACTGGCCCTGGAGTCAGAGAGACCTGAGTTCAAATCCAGCCTTAGACACATAATACTCACTAGCTGTGTGACTCTGGGCAAGGCACTTAACCCCAATTGCCTCACCAAAAAACAAACAAACAAACAAACAAACAAACAAAAAAACCCAAAAAAACAGACTAGGCCAAATGGCAAAAGAGGTATGAAAAACCAATGAGGAGAAGAATGCTTTAAAAAGCAGAACTTGCCAAATGGAAAAAAAGTGGCACAAACATTCACGGAGGGAAAACATCTCCTTGAAAAGAAAAATTGGTCAAATGAAAAAGGCACAAAAGCTCCCTGAAGAAAATAATTCCTTAAAAATTAAAATCGTGCAAATGGAAGCTAATGACTATGCGAAATCAAGGAAGAATAAAACAAAATCAAAAGAATGAAAAAATAGACGACTATGAAATATCTCATTGGGGAAATAAAACCAAAAAACAACTGATCTGAAAAATAGATCCAGGAGAGACCATTTAAGAATTGTTAGACTAACTGAAAGCCAGGATCAAAAAAAGAGCCTAGATATCATCTTTAAAGAAATTATGAAGGAAAACTGTCCTGATATTCTAGTACCAGAGGGTAAAATAGAAGTTGAAATAATCCAACCATCACCTCCTGAAACAGATCGTCAAATGAAAACTCATAGAAATATTATAGCCAGATTCCAGAGTTCCCAGAGCACGGAGAAAATATTGTAAGCAGCTAGAAACAATTCATGTATTGTAGAGCCACAGTCAGGATAATATAAGATTTAGCAGCTTCTACACTAAAGGACCAGAAGGCTTGAGATAGGATTTTCTCTATCACCTACCCAGCAAAACTAAGTATAGGCCTTCAGGGAGAAAAAATGGACATTTTTTTTTTTTTAATGTTTTGACTTGGGGTCAAATTGACCCCATCAGTTGGGGTTAACTGACTTGCCCAGGGTCACACAGCTAGTGTAAGTATCAAGGGTGTGAGGCCAGATTTGAACTCAGGTCCTCCCGACTCCAGGACTGGTGCTCTATTTACTGTGCCTCCTGGCTGCCCCTAAGAATGGACATTCAATGAAATAGAGCACTTTCAAGCATTAAAGACCAGGGCTGTGAATAGAAAACTTGACTTTCAAATATAAGACTCAAGAGAAGCATAAGATGGTAAACAGGAAAGGGAAATAATAAGGGACTTAATAAGCTTAAACTGTTTATATTTTACATGGGAAGATAATAATTGTAACTCATAAGAACTTTCTCATTAGCGCAGCTGGAAGGAATACATATATATAAATAGGTGTGAGTTGAAGGTGTGATATCTAAAAAAAATTAGGGGTGAGAGGAATATACTGGGAGAAAGGGAAAGGGAGAGGTAGAATGGGGTAAATTATCTCACAAGAGGCAAGGAAAAACTTGTACAATAGAGGGGAAGACGGGCGGGGAGGACATCAGAGAGAGTGAGTGAACTTTACTGTCATTAGAATTGGCTCAAAAGGTGAATAACATACACACTTAATTGGGTGCAGAAGTCTATCTTAGCCTGCAGGAAAGTTGGAGGGGAAGGGAATAAGAGAAGGGGAGGTGATAGAAGGGAGGACAGATTAGGGGAGGAGATTTGTGGAAAGCAAAACACTTTTGAGGAGGGACAAGGTAAAAAATGAGAGAGTAAATTGTGTGGCTCGGGAGAAATAAGATGGAGGGAAATACAGTTAGCAATAGTAATAGTAACTGTGAGAAAAATTTTGAAGCAAGTTTTTCTGATAAAGCCTCATTCCTCAAACATATAAAGAACTGAGTCAAATTTGTAAAAATAGCCATTTCCCAATTAATGAATGATCAAATCATCAAAATCAGGTGACATTGCAGCTGAAACTTAGCTTAACAAAATGGTAGATAAAAACAAAATGGAGCTACTCTAAGAATTTTTAATATAACAAATAAAATGATCATATTTTCATTTTTAGAAAAACAATAAAATGTTTGACTTTAGTGCCCATTTACTGATTTGTACAATAGCGCACACCTGTGAACTTAAGGAAATATTCAGAACCATGAGACTCCTGAGACTGGAAAGCTTCCCTAGATAAGTTTCTATGTTAATAATCCTTACAGTAACTTCATCTTCAAATATTTATGTAAATCACTTTGAAAAAATAACACTTGTTCTTTATGCTGCCACCCATTGTATTTAATTTTTAACCACTTGCTCTACAAAGGGTTTTCACCTCAATTTACTTTATTGTTTGACCCTTTGGAAGTTTATCTTTCTCCTATTCCCACTGTTTGCATTGTTTCAGATAGGAGTGTTACAATTCATTTGTTCTCTCAAACTTCTTCGAATTGCTAAGTCTCCACCTAATCTCTTTCCAGAAAAAATCGTCAAAAAAAAAAAAACTAAAAACAAAAAACTGATATTTTTCTAACCCATTAGAATAATCTCTGTCCCAATTGTCATTCTGTTTTCTTTCTTACCCTGTTTTTCCAATATCATGCAGAATGCTTACTGTAGCATCAGCAGAATTACTGCCCTCTCACTTATACTGAAACATGAAAAATTAAAAAAAAGTAACACTTGAAATTGATTACTTGTAAAAGTCAGTGAAAGATGAGAGGGTGATTTTTCTTTCCACTTTGAAGAGGCATGTTTAAGCAAACATGGAGTTACATTACAAAATCAATTCAGTAAAAGAGTTATTGTTGTGCTATTGAAATTTTCTGTCTTTCACTCTTTAGGAAAAATCTTGGTGTTCACTTGCATATAAATGTAACGTGGTAGGTCTGTGGGAAGATCCAATGTCCTGAGGGGTGTTAGTAGTTTCCTTACTGGTCTTCAACAGTCAGCAGCATGGACCTTCCCTGAAACCTCTGACTTTTGACTTTGTTTTTAAGACATTGTGAAATGTAAGTGATTGAAATTACAAATATGATAAATACAGAGAAACATGAGAATACTTATGACTCAGTGTATATCTGTCTCTGTGTGATTCTATTTATCCAGCCCTAACCTCTCTTCTGGCATCTATTGGACATTTCAAACTGGACAGTGCCTTGTCTGAGTTTATCACCGTGCCCAATACCAACTTCTCTGTTACCGTTTAGGGTACTGCTATCCTCCTAGTCATCCAGGCTCCCAACCTGTATGTCATACTTTTCTCTGCATTCTCTCTTACCGTCCTATTTCCAGTCAAAGTTTGTCATTTGTACCATCATCATGAGTCTCATATGCCCCTGTATATCCTCTGACACTGCCACCATGCTGGTGCAGGCCCTGGTAACACCATCACCACATGCCTGAATCATACATCGCATTCGGGTTGGTCTCCTTGCCTCCAGTCTCTACTCCCCATTCCTTCATTCAGCTATCAATTTAATCTTTATGAACTGATTATATCCTCCCACTTCCTCCTGTTCAATAAACATCTGGTTAAAATGTTCCTAACCAATTATCACCTTTTAATAACCTGAAAATTCTGATTACCTCCTACTCCTAAGCCTCAGCTGCCCTACAGTTCTTAACTTTGCGTTTTCAACCTTTTTGTATTGATAATCTGTCCCACCCATCAAACAATTTTATCATTTCTTTCTCTCTTCTAAATTTTCCTCTTACCTTTTATTGCTTAGATTTCCTCGTCTTGCCACATATAACTTCTTTTGTTTCTTGAGATTATACTCCCCATTCTTCTCTTTAATCCTTTTATATCTTTAATTGTCCATGATCTAGCTCTTCTTTCAACATTGAAATAGATTATTTTCTAGGTTCCAGGCCTACAGATTATTCATCATTGACCTTTTTCAATTTCAGAAAATATCTGTCTGCACCTTCTCCCCACCAGTTCTACCCTCTGACATTTCAGAGAGCTATCCTATGTAATATAATAAATCACTTTAGATTTAATATGTATTTAAAGCACATATACACACACACAATACTTAATGGAGGTCAGTTATTTTATATATACTCCTCTTTTGATCATATTTGTATATGAATTGACTTTTTCATGCAGAAAATGGAAGATAAATATCATTCCTTACATTATAAATGTTTCCTCATCAGGAAGTCTATCACATAACTTTATTTTTAGATAAGCTTCATTAAAATATGAGGCAGTTTTAGTCTGCCTATGTGTTGCCTCATATTTTGTAATGAACAGGTATGGCGCCTTTTCAAACTCTACAATAGTATTGTTTTCTAATCACAAGTAATTTTACTTTCCAGGAACTTATAGCATTAGCCAAGTGTTGTCAAACTGTCTATGTTCCTCTCTGTTGGTATGTGAAGCAAGGCCTTCACCCGTGTCTCCTGCTTCAAGTATAATTTTTTGTAGAACTGGAGAATTGAAATCTCTAAGTTTAAAAATGAAATGTTTATTTGCTTCTCAGTCATTTTTTATGGGGCATGTATTCCTAGCCTTATTTTGATAGTCTTAATGTTAAAAAGTCAAAGCATCCCTTCCAAAAACGTAAATAGTTCAATTAATTGCATCTTCTCAAATGAATTAGTTGCCTTCTCACTGAATAGTAAGATAGAATTAGAGGCATGACTCTCATAGCCTCTATGGCAAACATATGTTTAAAAGACAATCTAGGAAGTCCACTTTATGTCATATCATAGTGGAAAGAAGGCTTTACTTGGAGAAAGGAGGCCCAAGTTCTCTTCTTGCCAGCTGTATTACCTTGAAGAAGCAAAGGCTGGTTACCACTTCTTGGTTACATGTATAAGGAGATTATTATTTAGGTATAGATGCTTTCTGAGGTCCTTTCCATCTTTGACATTCTTCATTATGTGATTTGCTCTAACTCTGGCTCAGTGTGTTCCAATCTAATTTTGTTTGTCTGCAGATTACCCGTTCTCATATCACTATTGCCTTCTACAACATTATGAAAAGTCAGCTTCCCCTTTCTTAAATGTTTTTCCCTTCAATGGCCTTTTTTCCTATATTCCTAATGCCTTCATAATTTACCTAACCACTGGATTGTCAAAACGTGTGTTCAGAAAACAAAAAAATCTGAGAAACTCCTAGATTCTGAAATCTGTATGTATAGTAAGTACAGAACTCCCAGGAATATTGTTTTTTTCTAATAGGTGGAATGCTTCTTAAGGTAAAGAAATGGATAGTTAACTACGAAATTTCAGGCACTAATCACTTGATGGAGACTTATTTCTTTGGACAGAGGATCTTTCTGACATATCTAAATTATATGGGATTAAGTGACTATTAACTCCACTTATAAGTAAGGACCCCTCTGGTAATCGTCAGATATCATAGAAGGCATTAACCTCCACTCCCTTCCCCCCCTCCCCTTTCCATAATAGTATTCTTATTACATTGAAGGTTTTAGTGCATATTCTTCTGTCCCAGTATTGAAAATCACAGTGGGGAGTGAGCCATCATCTGTGAGGTAGAACTGAGTTCAATGTTCTTTCTTTCAGGCATGTGCCTTAGCATCTCAATATCACTGGCAATTCCTTAGACTATTGGTTGCAGTGATAGAAGGACTTACCTTTTGTAATCTCTGCCAATGAAATCTCAGGACCTTAAGCAAAATGTATAAGAAATGTTCAAGAAAATGTACAAAATATTCATGAAATTTTTCCAAGATTTATTGGATCTGTTTGCCATGCTTTGTGTGGTACATAGCCTTACTCTAAATAGAAGCTTGGCATTCTTTTTGTTGTTGTTCAGTCATTTTTCAGTCTTGTCCAACTCTCCTGTGGCACCATTTGGGGTTTTCTTGGCAGAGATACTGGAGTGCTTGACCATTTCCTTCTCTAGCTCATTTTGCAGATGAGGAAACTGAGGCAAATAGGGCCAAGCGACTTGCCTAGGGTCACACAGCTAGTATAAATCTGAGGCCAGATTTTTTCTCAAGAAGATGGATCTTCCAGACTCCAGGGTCAGAACTCTATCCACTGTACCACCAAACTTCTCCTTGGAATACTTTGCTTTTGTGCTAAAGGGGAAAAACAACATACCATCCAATGACATTACTTTCCCTTTTACACAGGAATAATAAAAGAGCACATACCAAATCATTCCTGAGCTCAGATAATATTATGGGCAGCCAAATGGAATCTATTTGATTTTTGATACAAATTATTCTATTTTAATTTATTGGGCAACCTCTATCTCTTATATCCTGATATCCTGAACAACTTACTTAACCTTTACTTGAATTGAGAAGAGCCTCTGTTCATTCAGACTACCAAGAGATTAAGAACTTCAGTCCATTAAATCTTTACAGTCTTGTTCTCGTGAAAGGGTGGGGTCAGTGACATCAATCATGGGGCTTCAGACAACAATTATGTGACTTTTAGTTCCAACAGTAGCCCTTTACTGCACAAGCATAGTATTTGAGACATACACAGTTTTAAACAAGATAGGAGACTTTCCACAGATAATTTACTAGCGAGTAAGTACCTCACCTTTCATCTGTAGTTGGCCTCACCATTCATGCTGTCAGCTCAGCTGGAGCGTCTTCTTCATGTGACAAGCAGATCTATTCCAAATTATATATCTCTTTTGGTGTGCATTCCTGGGGGTTGGGGGTGGGAAAACCCCAGCTGTGTCTTGCCAAACTCATTATTAATTAGCGTGTAATACATTCCTATTCACAGTGTGTGTTTGAAACTAGATAAGTCATTTCTCACGGCAATTTATGATATGAGTATTATTTTCTTTTTATACTCAAATAGAGTTACCAAGTAAATTGCCCAGAATGTGACTTGTTTGTCTCCACATGGAAAATCAAAGAGACTTAAAATTTGTACTTATTAAAAAAATGAAAAGGCCTTAATGTATCACATCAAAAATGTCTGGGGCTAAAATGATGTTGTAAAGTGTTAATTCTACTTTATTCTACATCCAATATAAACCTAATATCTGTGTTTAGAATTTAAACCATTGGCCCATTCATATTGAAGCTAGATTTGGTACCACAAAGCTAGTAATATTAGTTAGCATGTATTTAGTACTTTATTATTATCAATTATTCCTTTTTTTACAGATAAGACACTGAGGCTAAAAGAGGTTGTAAGTGGCTCATACAGCTAGTATACTTCCAAGACAGGATTCAAATTCAGCTCCTCTCCACTCCAGGTCCAAAACTACCCATTCCACTCCCTAACCACTATTTGATTACTTGCAGCTTCCAGTTTGTAGAATGCATTTCAAAATATCCTTTGCTTTTCTACCTTGATTAAAAATAAAAGTAGATAACTGTTAACTTTTTTTTTTTTTAAATTGGAGAAATTCAGCAACGTGGTATTATGGGGGACGGGGGGAGCTAGATCTGGAGCCAAAAAAACACGAGTTTAATTGTTCAGATCTTCAACTTGTTAGCTGTATAATCCAGGAAATTTTGTTTCCTCAGTTGTAAAATGAGAAATTTGGCTAGATTTAAGGGTATATGTGAGCAGATCACCAAGTTAGTCGTCGCTGCCCCGCTCTCTCTCCATAAGTCTCTGCAGTTCTCAGTAGGTAGCATCCTAGTCAGTGAAGTGCACTTGTTCTATGACTTTCACTTTCCTCCTCTTCTGCCTGTAACATTTCTGTTGTTGTTGTTCGTTTGTTTCTGTCATGTCTTACTCTTTGTGAACCCATCTGGAATTTTCTTGGCAGAGAGTTGTTTGCCATTTCCTTCTCCAACTCATCTTACTGATGAGGAAACTGAGGCAACTAGAGTTAAGTGACTTACCCAGGGTTACACAGCTACTAAATGTGTGAGGCTGGAAAAGCAGTGACTTGCTTGAGCTCTCCCCCAAACCCTTTCAAATACCTGTAAAAAAATGACTCTGAACAAATTCTAAAGCAGCTAAATATCTGAGGCTGGATTTGAACTCAGGAAGATGAGTCTTCCTAATACCAAGCCTGGCATTCTATCCACCTTGTCACCCTGCGGCCTGTGTCATAAGTGTTCTCTAATTGCCATTCAGAAGAGGTTCTAGATCTCTGATCAAGAAGTTGACTCCTACAATTGTCTTATTCTCTTTGAAATTCTGTGACAGTCACCACATCAGTTTTAACATACCTTTTCATTTCTATTCTTAACTTCTTAAATATTAAGATATTATAAGGTATTTTTGTAAAAATAATAACAGCTCATATTTGAACAGAGCTTTAAGGTATGACGTGCTTTTTAAACAATTTGTCATTTTATCCTGACAACGACCCTTGAAAGTAGTTACTATTATTATCCCCATTTTACAGGTGGGTAAACTGAAGCCTATACAGATTAGCTGTTTTGCCCAGTATCATCCAAATACTAAATATCTGAGGCAGGTTTTGAAGTCAGGTCCAATGCTCTATCTACAGTACCACCTGGCTGCCTCTATTACTACAATACCACCTATTTGTAGGGAACTTTTGGCTATTCAAAATTCTTTCATAAAATCATGGGTTTAGAGCTGGAAGACTCCTTCCTAGCCATCTAGTCTGCCTCTCTTGTTTTATAGATGAGGAAACTGAGGCCCAGGCTATTTGGGAATTACCTAAAGTCAAAGAAGTAAGGAAACATCAGAGACAAGATGTGAATCCAGGTCTTCTGTGAGACGGGAGACTATTTTTTCCCTCATCATACCATATCTTCATATCACTTGTTTCATTTAATCCTGCTAGAGATGCTCTAGTGGAAAGTTTATAATTCTTACTGTTAACATTTGCATTGTATTCATGTTTTATTGTCTTTTTTATTCCTATATTGAGGTAGTTCTAATAGTAATAACTAGAAGCTACATTTGTCAACCTCCTACCTTGTACCGAGCACCTGTGATGTCTTATATGAATCTTGTTTTAGGTTAAACTACAGCACTCTGAATATGCTTTATCTGTCTTCAAAGTCAGTGTTCAAGTTAGAATTCCATTCCACAAATACTGTCATTATAAAGTCTAGTTCAATATTATGAGGCTCCTTTCCTGCCCCAGCTGGCATCTCATATTAATAATGCTGTGCTGATGGAGATACGACAGATTATGTTTGAATAAGAAATCTTGTATAACAGATGCATTCAGAAGTTATTCTCCATTTAGAAGTCAATCTAATTAAGAAATATTTTATCCTCTTGACACAGTAATTACACACAGTAACTATTTGAACACAATACCTGTAGAACATATTCTCAATTCAGTTTGACATGTTTTTCAAAATATTATGATGATAATTTTACTTGGGGAGGCAGAGAGTTTTGGAGGGCAAGTAAAGAATATAGAAGCTACTGATCTGAGCAATAATATTTAATAGTTCTTGTTTGATTATATGTACGCATCTTAGCAAAAAACCAAAAATTAAAATGGGCAACTGCTGAATGCTCATTTCACGTTTTTCATGTTTATAGTAGCTGCTGAATAAATTCTGGTTGATTTTGATGTACAGCTCTATCTCCTATCTTCTTGGCCTTACTTATCTTCCCTTATGTCCTTGCTCCTTATCAGGGAGTTAGTCAATTGATAATTAAGTATTTAAATGCTTACTCTTTGCTAGTACTCTGCTAAATTGGGAGAATATCAATACAAGTGGAATGAAAGACAGTCTCTGCCCTCTAGGAGCTTGTATTCTCTTAATTTTTTTTTTCTTTTTCTTATACAGTGAAGTATCCCATCTATTCCTCTCCCAAGAGCCAAGCCATATGACAAATAGTATTTTTCTAGCAAGAGAAAAAAAAAGCCATCACAACTGGTCAATACATTGAGAAAGTCTGAAAACATGTGCAGTGTATAACACCTGTGAACCTCCTACCTCCATGAAAGTGTTGATTATAGACTTCTTCTCTTTTCTCTTACTTTTAGTCCCACTTTATTCATAGAATTTTGTTAAATTTCCTGTGGTTTTTTTTTTGGTGTTTAGTTGTTCTTTCAATTTACATTGCTTTGTAGTCACTGAATGTATTGTTTTTTTGATTCTGCTTACTTCACTTTGAATCAATTTGTAAAGGATCTTTTTATGTTTCTCTTATTTATGACATGCATCATTTCTTTTTTTAAAATTAATTTATTTTGATTTATCAACAGTCACTTCCATAAGCTTTTTTTTTTTTTAAGTGAGGCAATTAGGGTTAAGTGACTTGCCCAGAGTCACACAGCTAAGACATATTATGTGTCTAAGGCTGGATTGGAACTCAGGTCCTCCTGACTCCAGGGCCAGTGCTCTGTCCTCTGCACCACCTAGCTGCCCCTATAAGCTTTTGAGTTATAAATTTGTCACCCTCTCCCTCCCTAAGATGGCTCCCAATCTGATATAGGTTCTAGATTTACATTCGTATCAAATATATTTTCACATTGGTCATGTTGTAAAGAAGAACTAGAACCAATAGGAGCAACCACAAGAAAGAGAAAACAAAACAAAACAGAAGGAAAAAATAGCAAATAGTATGCTTTGATCTGTATTCGAACTCCATAGTTCTTTCTTTGGATGTGGATAGCATTTTCCATCATGAGGCCGTTGGAGATGTCTTAGATCTTTGCATTGCTGAGAAGGGCTAAGTCTGTCAATATTAGTCATCAGCCACAATGTGGCTGTTACTGTCTACAACATTCTCCTGGTTCTACTCACTTCACTCAGTATCAGACCATACAAATCTTTCCAGGTTTTTCTGAAGTCTGCCTGCTCATCATTTCTTATAGCACAATGGTATTCCATTAAACCCATCATTGGCATTTCTATATATTACCAACAAAGCCCAACAGCAAGAGATAGAAAGAGAAAGTTCATTTAAAGTTACTGTAGGCATTATAAAATATTTAGGAGTCTACTTCCTGAAACAAACCCAGAACTATGTGAACACAATTACAAAACACTTTTCACACAAATAAAGTCAGATCTAAACAATTAGGAAAATATCAATTGTTCATAGATAGGACAAGTTAAAACATTTCTTAATAGTATTATAATAAAATAGCATTCTGTTACATTTAGGAGTCTACCTACTGAAACAAACCCAGAAACTATACGAACACAATTACAAAACACATTCATTTACCACAATTTGTGTAGGCATTTCCCAATCAATGAGCATCTAGTTTGTTTCCAATTCTTAGCCATCATACACAAAAAAATGCTGCTACAAATATTTTGGAACACATGCAATCTTTTCTCTTATTGATGACTTCCTTGGTCTGAGCCCAATAAGAGAGTCTTTGATTTAAAGTGTATGAACATTTTAGTCAGTATTTGCATACTTCTAAATTATTGTACCATTTTAGAGCTCCACCAACAGTCTATTAGTGTACCTATCTTCCCACAAACTTTCAACTTCAATATTGTCATTTTTGGTCACTTTTCAGGGTATGAAGTGTTCTTTTAATTTGCATTTTTCTTATTAGTGATTTGGAACTTTTTTTAAAATTTGGTTGTGAATACTTTCTTTTGAGAACTTTTTGTTCATCTCCTTCTACTATTTATCTATTGGGCAATGGCTATTAGTCACACAAATTTATTTATATATGTCTGTTTGTATATATTTGTTTATTTATAGGATATGTATCTTGGATATTAAACCCTTAGTAGTGATATTTGATAAAACATTTTTTCCCCCAATTGACCACTTCCTTTCTTATCCTAAACACATTAATATTTTCTATTCAGGAGCTTTTCAGTTTCAAGTGATCAAAGTTATATATTTTATCTTTTGTAATTGCCTTTATCTCTTGATTGGTTTAGAATATATCTCTTACCCATAGCTGTGAGAAGTACATGATCTTTTTCTCTCCTAATTTTGTTTTGTATGATCTTTTATACTAGTGGCACAGATCCATTTAGAATGTATCATGGAATGTGGTTTAAGGTGTTGGTCCAAGCCTAACAGACTGCTTTCCGGTTTTATCAGTATTTTTTTTTCTTTTTATCAAATAAGCTAACTAACATGATTTCCACTTTGTAAAACACCAGGTTATTGAGTTCACCCTTTGGCTAATCTTTTCCATTGATCGTCTGTTATCAGATAGTTTTGATGATTGTTGTTTTATAATATAGTGTGAGGTCTGGATGTGTTATTTCCTCTTCATCTTTATTTCTTTTAATCATTTCCCTTAATAGTCTACATGTTTTGTATTTCCAAATCAATTCCGTTATTATTTTGTCAAGCCTTGTAAAGTATCTTCTTTTCAGTTTGATTGGTATAGCACTAAAGGTGTAGATGAATTTTGGTAGTATTGTCATTTTTTTTAATATTGGCTTGACCTAGAGATACATTTTGTACATTATTTAAAGTAAATGAATGTTATACTTTGTCTAAGGATTTTTTTTCATCCATTGAGATAATCATAAGGTTTTGAATGTTTTATTTTTTTGATTTGATTAATTATGTTGATTGTTTTCCTATTATTGAAGCTTTCTTGCATCCCTACTTCCAGGTAACTCTTCATTTTCCTTCAGTAGTTCATGTCCCACCCAGGATTATGTGATTTCTTAAGTTTCATCTCAGTTTTGAAATTCTATGGGTACTTGAGCAGATAGAATGGCAGTCCCTGTGGTTTACCTTTGATGTCAGAGGACTGAGGACTTGCAGTAGGTCTAACCTCATAGTTCTAATTATACCATTTCCTTACTCAAGAAGCTCCATGATGAATTACAATCTCATATTTGGCATTTAAAATCTTTAGTGTTCTTCTCCAGTCTACCCATCCTGACTTAACTGACCATTAATTCCTTTCACACATTCAATATTCTAGCTCAAGTGAAACCCCCCTTGCTATTCTACACTGTATTCTATCCTTCTTCTCAGTGCTTTTGTTGGTGCTATATATGTCCCCATGCTTGAATTACCCTGCTTATGTGATTCAGAGTCTTAGAATATTTAGATTCTTTCATTTTGCAACTTACATAAACTTTACCTAACCTGATCCCTTGAGTTACTGATTCCCTAACATTCTGGATTTTTTACTTACTAGATTGTACTTCTTAGTATATACATGTTTTCCTTCATTCTCCATCTCCACCACATTTCCCCTACCCTGCTTCTCCATGGTAGAGAATTTTGTCTGGTAGGTTTAATCTGCTAGCATATTGCATTGGACATTATGTTGCTTAATAAAGACTTCTTGGATGAATAAATGCTTTATAGTAATCAACCCTGTGGGTTATTACTGGCTCCTGGAGCTTAGAAAGTTGGGACCAATTTCTTCTTTGGTGTCTGTCATGATAAATGGGGATTGAGAGAAAAGGTTCCCATTGGAAAATTTGTATTATTGAATCCTTCTATAATAGAGCCATTCAATGGTCTCTCTATCCCTTAACTCTATTGTAGAGGAACTCAAATGTTAGAACTTAGAATAATATCTGAAATTTTTATAGGACTTTTAGCTTTACATTATCTCACTTGATTCTCTTAACAATCAGATATTACAGGTATTAGATCAGCAAAGAGAAGATGGGAGAAGTTAAATGACTTCCCCCTGGGCACACAACTAGTTAGTTTCAGAGTTTTGAATCAAGCCTTTCCTGATTCTAAGCCCACCAATTTCCCTTTAGAAATCATTAAAGACCATTAAAGTTCATTGAGGACTAAGTGCAAACCCCTTCACTTTATAGAGGTAGAACCTGAGGCCCTACAAAATTAAGGTCACTCAACAAATTAGTGACAAGGCCAGGTCTTGAACCCAGGCCCCCTGACCTACCCATACAATACTTTCCTAAAAACCATGAGATTTAAGATGCTGAGGAGCTTGTAGCATATAATTAGCACTTTATTATGTACTCTCCTATTCTTTTAATTTCTATTTTACCCTCTGGTTCTAGAATATCAGAGCAGTTTTCCTTTATAATTTCTTGAAATATAATATTGGGGGAAAAAATAAATATGATATTGAGGTTCTGTTGTTTTCAGGCCATCCAATAATTCTTAAATTATCTCCTTGATCTATTTCCAGGTCAGTTCTTTTTCCATTGAGATATTTCAAATTTACTTCTCTCTCTTTTCCCCCCATTCTTTTGGCTTTCTTTTATTGTTTCATGATGTTTCAGGGAGTTATTAGCTGCTGTTTTCAGAGCTAGTTCTGAGACTCTGCAAGTTTTTGGTGCTTCTAAGGTATTGTGATTCAGGGAGAGGTTTGGTCACTGCTTGCCTTGTCTGCTCTCTGGGCTTTACCCAGGAAGGGCCCCTGCTCTCCTATAACCACAAGCAGAGTACTCCTAGCCCTGAAACTGTAACCAGGTCCCCTCTGACCCTGCAAGAGCTAGCATTCTTCTTGGTCCTGGACCCAGATCTTGGCCACATCCCTTTCTCTCCTGCTGCCATAAGTGCTAGGGATCCACTTGGTCCTAAAAATGTGACCAGGACTCCTGCCTCCTTTTGATTGATCTCTCCTCTCCACCCTGGAACTGTGACCCAGAACTGCTTATGGACGATAAAGTTTCTAGTCAGCACCATCTGTTTCCAGTGCCTGCAAAGCTTCCACCATCTTTCTGACTTCTTACCCTCTCTGGGCTGAGAGCTCCTGAAGTTGCTGCTTCTCTTGTCCAGGATGCCTCCAAGCCACACAGGTAGTGCACCTGGCATGCTCCAGACCCGCACCACCCCAGTGTTACAAAGTTTTCCTTTGGTCGTACCCTGGATAAATGGCTCCATCTGACCTTTTGTTGCCTCTGTCGCTTCAAAATTTTATTTGAGTTGTTAGTTTAAACTTGTTTGGAGGGGAGTGTTGGGAGTGTTCATTTGGGTCTTGTCCTGTACTCCACTATCTTGGCTCCACTTGAACAACCTTTCAGGGAAGGAAAGTGAGTATAAAATTACATACTTAGCATAAAACATTTGGAAGAGATACATTATGGTTTATATTCCTTTTTTCATTTAATGGCAGAGATAATATCAAAATCATAAAAGTTGGGATTTGGAGCCATGGTTTCATGGATTTAAGGCTAGAAGGGACCTCAGAGTTGATTTTGTCTAAATCCCTTGTTTTACAAATGAAGAAACTGAGGTACTGAGAAGTCAAGTTACTTGTTCAAGGTCACACAGATAAAATGATATAGTTCTAATCTTGTGAACTTTTGACTGTAATACACTCCCTCTGGGTCTGAATCCTAACTGCTTCTTAGTACCTGTGTGGCCTTGGGCAAGTGATGACTTAAACTTTCTGGGCCTCAGTTTGCTCATTTCTAAAATAAAAGGATCGTACTAGATGATCATGAGTGAACAAAATGAAAATTTCTAAAAATTTACTATGTGTCAAGTAATCAAGCATTATGGTAAGGGATGAGTACACAAATAAAAAAGTGAAGACAATTCTTGGAATGGACTTTTTAATCGAAGGAGACAACATATATAGGAGAGAAGTCACCAGGGAGAGGTAGTTTGTTTTAGGAAATTACATGGAGTCATGGGCCTCCCTTTCTACCAGCAAGTTAAGTATTGATTTGATTATAGGAATAAACCCAGAAAGCAGTAATGGGATGGAAATTGGCAAGGTTCCTTCTGAGAAAATGGCAGTTAGGAAATGAAGTCTTTCTAGATTGAACCTAAATTCGGTAGGCTTCAGGAAAGCATTCACTAATCAGGAATAGTAGGGACTACAAGGAGGGAGTTCCTTAGCTAAAAAGAATTAAGTCCCCTGGACATGGTCTTTGGGTAGGGGGTGAGCTGTAGTATGTAAGCCTAATTGTAAGCTCATCCATACAATTTAAAGAACCTGATGTGGCTCCTGCTGAAAATTGGTGCATCTTGTAGGGCAGGAAGGTCCACAAATGTGGAATAACTCCGACTTGACCCCAGTTACCTTTCTTCTCCTCTTCAGATTATTCATCACCACCACCACCACCACCACCACCACCACCACCACCACAACTACTACTACTACTTCTACTCCTCCTCCTCCTCCTCCTCCTAGTACTGGCACTTCTCTTTTTAAAAGCAGGGATTTTGCCTGGTTTATGCCACGAGGACCTTGTGGAGCATCACTTTATGCTCCACCTCTGTGTGGCAATTGTATGATAGCTCCATGTCCATTTACTTACAGATATAACATGAAACAAGATTAATAAAAATGTCATTTATTTTTTTTTAAAAAAACATCTCTAGCTCAGCAAAGTAGTTTATTCACAAAGGGGGACTCTTCATTATAGCTGGGTAATTTAAATTTCTGTTTCCATAATGACAAGCACTAGATAGGGAAAGTCTCGGAATGCTTTCACCAAGCTGCAGCCACATGCTGACTTGTAAAACATTTCATGTTTTTTTGGAAAACAACATTTCAAGAAGTAGAGAAGGGGAAAAAGGAGGAAGAAGTGGTTGAAATCTAGGATTCAGTGGTACAAGTGTTTTCAGCTTCTGTCAGAGTTGATAAGCTCTAGTATTTTATATTGTGCCAAGGTGTGCATATGTTTTAATATATTTTATGTCTCAGCTTCTTTCTGCCATGGTGGTAGGGATTGGATTTGTCAGAGGCTGGTACAGTTAGCTAATTAGCCCAAAGAGTCCTGTATGTCCATCTGGTTTCTGAGTGCTCCAGGTAGCACCAAGCATTGTGTGGATTAGAGAATCCGATGACCTTTTCTGTGATGCTCTTGCCTTCAGTAATGCAATTAAGTTTGTGTATGAGGTTTGCATATGCTTAGAGCTTTCAAAATGCTTTGGTCCTAACAGGAAAGTCAGGAGGAGAGGTTGTATTTGGGTGAGATAGTAAGGTAAGGAAAATTATATCAGAATATTGTAGATTTAAAGCTGTAAAGGTACTTTAGGATTTGCTCAACATCCTCATAGAACAAATAAGTAAACTGAAGCTCAAAGCAGGATGTGGGTGACCCGAGATGGATCTCCCAGGTAGTAAAGAGCAGAGAACAATGATTCAAACTTGGCACTTCTGCTTTGACAGCCGGTTGTTCCCCTGTGTTCGTTTTCAGATGTGTTTAGTTAGAGGCATTGGTACTTCCTTACTCTCATATACACTGTTATACATTCCAAAGGCCTGCTGTCTGCATGGAAGTGATGTTCCATTGTTTTCTTCCATCTCAAAGAGTATACATTGTTCTCACTAAGTGTGGTTGAGTGGTTTCTGTGGTAAGGCTTGTTCCCTATGCTTTGGCATATGGGAGACTATCTTGAGTAAGATATAAGGTCTGTAACTAGCATATAGGTCATAGAGCTAAGGGCTAAAGGTGGAAGGAAGCACAATCTTGAATGGAAATGCTGTGAAACTGGGATCAAAACAAATCCCTAGGGGGTTAGCAAGAGGTCAGGTACAGAACCAATCTTCAGAGATTTAGTTTATGGTCACAAACAGGGCAACAGGTTAATTAAACAGGTTAAGTCTGAACCACAATCCCACTCCCATGGATTGATAGTCTAGTTTGCTTGACTCATTTCATGGGTGTATGTCTGCTTTTATGTTTACTGGATAGAAGTAGACCTATAATCAAATTTTCTCTGAATTTGCCTCAGCTATTGATATTGTCCTTATGTCTCTCTATGGCAGTTGCCATAGGGAAGCTCACTCCTAAGTATGGCAAAGTGATATTTATCAATTCTGCAGAACTCAAGGAACATATTAAAATTTGATTTTAAAAAGCATCATTCCACTGTTTCATTCTGTTTGCAGTGTTGGATGTAAACAAAAACAAGTCCATCATGATTTTTCCTATATCTGATTTTTAATAATATTGTGATTTTGTCATTTCCTTAACACTAATAATTAATATAAACCTGTATTTTGGACCACTGTATAACGTTTCAAGACCCATTGTGGTTCAAAGTGCTTTCTTTTAATTCTGACCTCCCCAAATAAAATTTTCAGCCTTTTTACTCTTGCATTTTGCTCGTTCAGAGTTTGAATTTAAGGTTTTGGTTTCCTTTATCCAGCAGAATTTATTATATGTTCCTGCAGTGCTTTGTACCCAAGTTCAAAGCCCCTAGCTCAGGGAGATTGTGAGGTACAGGAAAAACAAGCAATTAAACATGTGGAGGAGTTTGCTTAGCAACATGGACTTGGAGGGGCAACATAATGAAATAAATTCATGAGATGAGGATGAGGTGTTAAAGGTTAAATTTGGCTCTTTAACTCTTTTCTGTTTCTGCTGAATATTGTTTTCTTCCATGCAAGGCTAGCCATAACTTTTAGGTGAGGTAACAAAGTCTATGTAGTGTAGTATAGTATAGACTTCTTGCTGGAAAAATAATTTTCATGTCAGTTCAGTTTGCTAAAGGGTGAAAACTCATGATAGGAGTCATTGTTTATTCAAAGATTTTGCCCACAGCTAAAATACCAATATTATGATCAGTTATTTTCACCTGAGTATGAATGAGAACCTTCATAAAACCTACAGTGCTGGTAAGTTTTCATAGGCACACATCTTGTAGGAAGGCATGACATTACTGACTGGCAAAGGGGAGAAGTATAAATAGTTTAGCTCTACTGTGACAGGAGAAAAGGTCCAGAAGAGCAAGGAAAGAGGTATCTGAAACTAAGCTGTTCACTCTACAGACTTGTCTGAGGTTGTGGGGTCATTCTGATGTAGTAGGGTCATTCTGATGTAGTATCTCCTTCTACTGATTGGAATCACCCCACCTGCGCCCCCCTCCCCCATGTGTAACAGATGGTCTTAGAGCAAGGACTTGTAAACTAGGGTCCATGAACTTAAAAAGTATGTATAACTTTGTAACTATATTTTAATATAATTGATTTCTTTTGGAACCATAGGTTCTTTTTTAAATTTTTCTTCAGTTAAAAAAAACATTGTTCTGAGAAGGAACCAGTAGACTCCTTGAGATTGCCAAAGTATTCCATCACTGCCTGGCGTCCCCGTCTCTCCCTGCCCTTCTTCCCCGGGCGCACATACGATTAAGACCCCTCCCCCCCCTTGAGAATTGTCTGTAACCTATACCTAGGAAAATTTACATGAGGTACAATGAGAGTGGTTTTGAGGAAGGGCTTTTGATCTTACTTTAATGTCAAGAATACCTACCTTTAAGTCCAGCCTCTGATAAAGATATGATGGGCAAGTCTCAGCTTCCCAGTGTCTCCAAACAGTTCTGCAAAGATTATAAAATGTAGATATGTTCCTAATCTTTATCAGTGGAGGGACTTTGAAATCACAGTTTTGAACAAGAATTAAAAATTTAAAAGGTAACTACATAATAGTAGACATAGTAGAGATTGGTCTCTTCATTATTTATTTGTGGTCTTAGGTGGGTTTTCCTTGCACAGTAGGGCAGAACAATGATAATTCTTCAGAGGTATCCTCATTCTTCCAGTTGACTTCCATCTATTCTATTTAGATGCCTTTTTGGAAAATATTGGTATTTTCACTCATGAGATTTTGAATCATATCATACTGCTTTCTACATTTGCTAAAGGTTTTGTTGTTTGGTTTATTGCTTTTGTTTCATGTATCAATGTTTAAAGGATATAGTCAACATTCTACAGCTATATAGCTTTACTGTGAGAACTGAGCTTCCATTATCTGTGAGTTGGGTACAGCATTCTTTGTTCAGATGGTTCACTATCCAGTGCCCTTCTCTTCCTTGTAGGAGTATTAGCATAAGCACAATATTTAGGCTTTTATCTTCCCTACCTTGATGGTGATAGTAAATTCCAAGTTCACTTAGAGCTGAGAAGTGTGTGTGTGTGTGTGTGTGTGTGTGTGTGTGTGTGTGTGTGTTGACAGCTGGAGAGAGGAAATTGACAATCCTTTAAAGGTGGCATATAGTACTTTTAGAGCATAATATATTTTTTTGAATGATGAGTAATTAATTTTCTTATTGGTCACTGCAGTGTAGGACAGAATAATAAATGAATAAGTGAGAATTTTAGCTAGAAACCTTTAAAAAGACCTTGAAGGGGTACAGGAACCTCTAAATCTAGCCTGGATGGTTCTTACTGTAATTTAAGAAGCCATATGGATTTTTTTTTTGTCCTTGAAAACTCTTTGAATGGCAACTTTATATGGTAGGTATATTTAACTTTGCCTTACTCAGCTCTTTAGCTGAAACTATAGATTGTTTTAGTTCTGAATTAAAAATCTGAACTCCCATTGTACTCAATGCCTCTATATGGACATGGCATTATAAGACATTATTTTGCCATAATAAAGTATCTGAGTTCACTGCAGCTAACTAGGTGGCATTAGTTTTTGTGTCTGTATTTGGAAATATGTATACATATGTATATATACACACATAAACACATATATTTCCCAGGGTATATTGCAAAATACAGTATGACATTTGGCAATAAGAAGATGTATCAATGTGCATGAAATTAACAAAACCGTAAGGACTTCATCTAGAGCAGTTATGCCCAAAGACATAAAAAATATACAGGCTTAAATATTAATGCAGTAATTTAGACAGAAAAAAGAATGAAGTAAAAGATTTTCATCACAAGTTTAAATGAGTGGGTAGGTTGATATTTCACTGAATTTGGCTGTTTACTGGGGAATCTTGGAAAAATCTCCATTACTTAGTACCTTAGTTCCTTTATTCCTGTGTAATGAGGTTTCCAAAAAATATTTATAAAAGCCTTTGAAGTTTCTGTTGAAAGTTTCTTTGCTATTTTTGAATGAACTTTACCATCCTCAAATAATTTTGCTAAATATTATCGTTGTTCATTCATTTTCAGTTATATCTCACTTTTTTTTTTTTTTTTTTTTTTTTTTGGCAATTGGGGTTAAGTAACTTGCCCAGGGTCACACAGCTAGTGTCAAGTGTTTGGTCTGAGGCCGGATTTGAACTCAGGTCCTTCTGACTTCAGGGCCAGTGCTCTATCCACTGCGCCACCTAGCTGCCCCTATTATCTCACTCTTTATGATCGCATTTGACGTTTTCTTGACAAATATACCGAGCAGTTTTACATTTCCTTCTCTAAACTTAATATTAATTCCATATTATAAATATTAAGCAATAATCATCTGTGTTACTGCTTCAGCCATTTGTAAAGACTATTGTTGTAACCTTTGGGAATAAATTGTCATTATCATCACAGTAGGTTGTAACAACATCACTTTATGACTGACACTGAGGATCCTAGTATTAGATCCTGAAAACAGTGATGTTGTTGCATAACAGTGCTAGCATTGTAAGGTAAAACAGTGTTATCATTGTGTTTTTATCACACTTTACATTGTTAATGAAGATGAAGCATCACCAACCCTATTTCTTTCTCCATCATTTCTAATGTTTAGGGTTGTGAACTTGTCTCAACTCCTAGTCAAGACTACACTGATTTTACTAAATGCCTTAAAGTGCTCCAGGAGAAGATAGTGGAAAAGGAGCTCCAGGTAAGCCAAGTTTGTCTTACAGCCTGTACTATCTAGCGTTTACTCTTTTGTTCTCTAGGATGTATCAGGGACTTTTTCACTGAAATGAAATAGTTGTTTACTATTGCGAGCTTTGGCCATAGTTCATTAAGAAGCATTCATGCTTACCTCAGATGAAATTTCCCAAGACACCTAGACAAATGAATTTACATCAGCTTTTTTTTCTTTTTTCCTTTTTTTCTTTTTCTTTTTTTTCTTTTTTTTTGGCTGGGAGAATTTTTAATTTATCTACACTAATGAATCGCCTAGGATGCCATAGAGTGATTTGGGTTTGGCATCCTTACCAGGTTATATATGTATTTAAAACTTACATTTATTAAACTAAAATGCCTGTTGTATCCATTGATGTTTTCCAGTTGTTCAAATGGCATACAAATGGATTTGAGGTGAATAATGAAGACATATGAAAGAATGGTTCTATTGTCAGAGAAAAAAATCAAATGTAATTAAAGTAAGAAATTCATAAGAAAAGTAGAACAGGAGTCCTATCAAAAAAAAATCACAACATGGAAACTTATTTTGCATTGACTATTATATTCTATTGACTCATTTGAAGTTGTATATTGTACCCTCATGCTGTCATATTTCATTAAGAAAGTATGCATACTCAACAGCAGTGGTTGATGAAAACTCTTACTATCTCTTCTGTTTGATCTCTTTGGTGAATTTAGACTTCTGCTAATTTGGGTTTATCAGCTACTTCTCTTGTACACCGGTAATAAATGAATTAAAAATGATTTGTCAGACACTTGTTTCTGAAGTGTTTCGGTAGTCCTATAAGAATAGTTGAACATTATACTTTTCAAAGGCTCAGAAAGGAGACATTTTAGAGGAAATCTACATCCAGATAGCACCAGGATAAAACCTGGTAAACAAGAATCTATTTGAATTGAAATAGATATTGGGTAGTATAGAAATATAATTTGCAGATGAAGGATCAAGAGCTGTTCTAACTATATCATAAGAACATTTGGCTTTTCTTTATACAGCCTTTCTTCCAGAGAAATCCTATTTGCCTAATTCTCAAACTTTTAAGGTGGTACATTCCTTTAAGATCAATTCAAAAATGACCTAGAAGTTAGGCATATATTTGACTGACTCGTTCAGTATTCTCTTAGGTCAGATTTTTTTTCCCCCTTGTGTATAGTTTTAAAAAACTGAAATATGTTCAAGTAACATGGGTGCAAATCAATAAAATCAAGGGAAATATTGAAGTTCAATTCTATCACTTCTGTAAGTGCTTGCTACAAAAAAAGGTTGTGGAGGCCATATTGATGCACTAATCTGTTCAGACACTACCTTGGTGAGAAGAAGGTGCAGTACACAGGCACGAAGAGTGTAAGTTGAGTTGCCAGTGATATTCACATGTCTACTCTTGTTCCTCAATCTGTTTAAATACCAACTTCTGTACTGGTGAATGGTGGTATTTAGTCGTGGGAAAGTTTCTTAGTCAATTTGACAATTTATTAATCACAAAATAACAAAAATCTCTAGCTTTTATACTTAAAAAAAGAAAGTATGCATACTCAACAGCAGTGGTTGACAGAAACTCTTCCTATTTCTTCTATCTGATCTCTTTGGTGAATTTAGACTTTTCTGCTAATTATGCCATAGTACAACATCTCCAGTTAAGTCCTGCATATTCCAATTGCAACCTGTTTTCCCAGCATTTTCCCACTCTACTCCCCTGTATTTAAATATTTTCCCAGATGAATAAAACTATTAGCTATAATTTTCTTCTGCCTTTTCCAGCCTCCATGAATTCTTCCAGGTGGTACCCATGCCTTTAATGCAGTACATTAACATTAAGTGATTTGCCCAAAATCATCAGAGGGATGGAGGATTTTAGCCAGGACTTCTGAGTCCGGAATTTGGTTCATGGTTGTTTTTCTTTTTCTTTTTTTTTTTTAATTTTGTTTTGTATTTTCTTCCTGTATTATCCTGCCTTAATAGGAGAGGGTTTAGGTAAGAACATATTCACTACATTCCAGAAATGGCAGAAATTATTATTATTGCATTCCGTTTGACACATTATAATTATTACAAAGGATAATGAATAGGTGTTATTATAGTTAATATTTTATTTACATAACTATAGACTAATTGTAAATCCAGTTAGTGAGGATTGTTTTGGGTCAAGACACAAGTTTAAGAAACACTTCATTCATCTTGTCTTGGAGCTGGGTTTAGAAGGATAAGTATTGAGTAAAGAAACCAAGATAAAGAATAAGAAGTATTGGTACAATGGTAGGGATAGGGATAGTGTTTGCATGATGAAGAATGTTCATGAAGAATGGCAAAAGTATGAGGCATTTAAAAGAATAATAGGAAATAAAACTGGAAAGATAATTCAGACCGTCTTGTGATGCCATCCTAAAAGAGTTATATTTTATTTAGTATGCAGTGGGATTAGGGAATGAAGGTTATTGATGAACTGTGTAGTGAAGTCAGAAATATTCAGGAATTGTCTCCCAGAGGAGACATACTAGAATCTGAGACAAAAATTAGGCTCTTATAGTAATTTATACAGGAAGTTCTTACAAATGCCTGATTCACAGGGACTCTAGTAGGGAATTTTTTTTTATGAGGATATTTTGGAATTATAATGAATTTGATTTGACATGTCATTAGATATGGGGAGTAAGGGAGAAGGAAAAGTGAAAGAGCACTAAATTTTTGACCCTTGATGTTTACTTTTAATAAAAATCAGGAAGTTAAAATTAGTGTACCTATTAGATAAAATGAGACATTCATATTTCATTATGTTGCCCATGGGTCATATAGAGCTCAGGAGAGAAGTTAAAAGCAAAGATTAAGATTGTAGATTCATCATTGTGTGGCTATGAGTTGAAAAAAAAATAAGAAGATCTTGAGAGGAGGAGAAAAGGGAATAAATATTTAAATAGTACCTACTGTGTGCTAAGCACTCTGCTAAGGGCTTTACAGATGTGATCTCAATTGATCTTTACGATAGCCTTTTGAATTAGGTGTTGTTATTTTCCTCATTTTATAGCTGAGGAAACAGAGGCAAACATAGGATAAGTAACTTCTCTGAGATTATACAACTAGCTAATGTCTGTGACTGTTTTTGGATCTAGGTCTTCCTAACCCCAGGTACCACCTCACTGCCTCTACCAGCATTTAGTCCAAGGATTCTTTACTGGGGTCTTAGGAATTGCCAAGGGGCCATTGAGAGGTTTCAAGGGGTTTTTGAACTTGGATGAGAAAAAAAATACACAACTGTTTTCCTTGACCTCTAACTTAAATATATAGTCCATAGCCTTGGTGAAAGGAGTCCATAACCTTCCCCCTCCAAGATAAGAAAACCTGATTTAGTCCTACCTTCTCATTTTACAAATGAAGACAATGAGACTGATAGAAATTAAGTGTCTTGCATAATATCATACATGTGTAATGTTACATACATGGAAGTATATACAGTTGCTTAGGATGAGAATTTAGAGAACCAAGGACAGATCATTGGGGAATGCCAAAATTTAGAGTGTGGGAAGAGAAAGAGTGACTAGCAAGGAAGGTAGGGATTGGGTGATAAGATTAGTGACATACTCTCATTTGTATTATAGTTATTTCCATATATTTCACATTTCTCCCTATTATATTATACTCTTTTTGCAACCAGAGACCATAGTGTATCTTTCATTTGTTTTAACTTTTTTTATCCCCAGGTGAGGTACCTATTATTTTTACTTGTTTAATGAGTTATATGAAAATATGGAACAGGAAATCCAATCCAACAAACATTTATTAAGCACCTACAGTGGGCTAGACTAGATATCAGGTGTTTAAATGAATATACATTTATTGTACACATATTATTAGTCAGGTGTTATGTTAAGTATTGGAGGTACAAAGAAAGGTAATAACAATCATTGACATCAAGAAGCCCATATCCTGATGGGGGAATCAGATGTCAACAAGTATATGCAAGTATATATGGGATTAATCTAGGGTATCTCAGAGGAGCATTAGCGGTGGAGGAGAGAAAGAAAGGCCTCTTGCAGAATGTGGGATCTGAACTGAGTGTTGAAGGAAACCAGGAAAGCCAAGAGACAGAGGCAAGGAGGGAGAGCCTTCAAATGAATATAGTCCCTATTCTCAAGGAACTTACTTTCTACTGGGGTTGGGAAGAAATACAACATTTGCACAATTAACCATAAATATAATTCAAGGAAAGAAAAAAGCACTAGCAACTCAGGAGATTAGAAAGTTTCTCTGCGAGAGATGACCCATGAGGTGAGCCATGAAAGAAGTGCAATGCAGTAAGAGGTGCATTCCAACCTTGTGGGGTATCTTTTCAGAAGCACAGGGGAGCAGTAAGTTATCTCGTGTAGCTAGAGGGCAGAGCTCATGGAGTGAAGTGATGGGTATTAAAATTTGTTAAGGGCCTTTAAATTCAAACTGAGTTCATATTTTATCTAAGAAGTAATGGAAAGCCCTTAAAGGATCTTGCCCAGATGAATGGTATGGTCAGATCTGTGCTTTGCAGATAATATTTTTTTGACTGTGTGGAGGTTGAATTAGTGAAGGAAGAACCTGGAAGCTGGGTTTCTAGTTAGGAAGGCTTTGTAATAGTTTAACTAAGAGCTGATGTAGGCTTTGAGAGAAATGATAATTCATAACCAATTATAGAGGAGACCCAGACCTTTTTTCTGTCCTGTTTCGTCTTTGAAGCCCATCTTTTGAAGGACATTAATGATCTCTGCCAAAAATTTACCCCATCTAAGAGATGGTCATCTCTTACCTAGGTGAATTCCTGCCCATTGAGTTCTACTTAGGTTTGGGTAGAGATAAATTTTTTGATTAAATTGCCCAAGGCTGGGGTTGGTTTGGAAATAAGTGACATAATCGAAGTCAGTTCTCTAGATCCTCATTAGCAAAGGTCCACCGCATTATAATATTCATTCTTTCATCAATTGTTAACCAATCTGAGTTGATTGCCACCCTCAAGAACAACCACTAGTCCAAGGGCATATAAATGTTGAGTGGGTTCCATGAAGGGTCTTTGACATTCAAGAATCTCACTGACCCCTTTTGTTAATATTGCTAGCATAATTAATGAAATAATTACTCAGAAATTTTGTCTCTTAAAATTTTTAAACATTACAGCTTCAACTAGTAGGGAAACAATGTGATTGGAGGGAATGGGATAAAATGAAAGTTTACATGCTTTGAATTATAATAGCTTTTCCTATATTCTAACTGTTGGTATGTGTATCGAAAGGACACTATTTGGAGCCAATCTGGATATAAAAGCTACATAGTCCTTCCTCTTCAAAGAGCATTGTAATAGGGAATGGAGTTTAAATATCAAGAACACAATTTCCTCAAGTTGCTTCTTCTAACATTTGTACTATAAATAGCATCATTTTTTTCAGTAAGGCTTTGACCAAAGTTTAAAACACAATTTAAATTCATTTTATTTTTTGCTTGCCATGTTGTCTTGCTTGTATCTTGGACATCTGATTCTTAACTTTTATTCTCTCACGAAACAGTTCTGTGATACTGGTGACTTTTTCAGTTTGGACTTACTGTACTCTTATGTTCTCACATTATTTAACTATGACAGATACATGAATAATTTATTATCTGAGTGACATGCTGGTATGACTGAATATTTAAAGTACATATGCATATTCTGGTGCTTTGCTACACATTTGGGATTTTAAAAAATGACTGTGGGGCCCCATACAAAACATGTTTCCTTAAACTTCTAAAAGAATGTTTCCTTAAACTTCTAATAACCTGAGCTTTATTTATTTGTTTGTTTGTTTATTTATTTTAGGTTGAAGTAGAGATTCAGATACCTGTAAGATACCTCTATTCCTAAACTTCCATTTAAAAGATCTCTATAGCCTGACTCCAGCATTTCTCTTCATCCTTATTCCATTCTAGCCCATAGTCCAGTTATGTTGGGCTATGAGGTTTTCCTCAGTTACTGTTTTCCCTTTTCCATCTGCTCTAGCCTATCCTAGGTGTCTGGAATGGATTCCATCTACTTGTCAAAACTGTACTCTTCACTGAGCTCAATTCAGCTATTTCCTCTTCCAAGAAGTCTTCACTGACCTCTCAACTAAAAGTGGTCTT
This sequence comes from Vombatus ursinus, assembly GCF_900497805.2. Classification (NCBI taxonomy): domain Eukaryota; kingdom Metazoa; phylum Chordata; class Mammalia; order Diprotodontia; family Vombatidae; genus Vombatus; species Vombatus ursinus. The sequence goes on along the minus strand of NW_020954636.1, from coordinate 2,697,246 downwards.
CCCCTCCTTAGAGCCTTATCAGAATTTGTCTAGATTTTTCATTTACATTAATGTCTTCCTACCTTGTTAATACTAGGTTATCTATGGGTAAACATTGTTCCCTTCACTAAGTTTGTGAGTTATATGTAGGTAAGGACTATGCATTTTTCGATTTTTGTATCATGTAATAGAATGATTCCAAATTTTCATCTAGATGCCTTACTCTCTTGGTTGAATATAAAATTATTATACTATCCTTTATGCTGACCATAGCTTAACTGAAAGCCTAAAAATATTTTTTGGGAAAGGAGCAGCACCTAGCATAGTACCTGACACTTAGCAGAACTTAATAAACGTTCATTGATTGATTGTTCTTTGTTCAAAGAAGCTCTTTTATTGTGTAACCTGTTTTATGCTGAAGAAATGTCTTCTTTCTGTAGTTCATTATAGGTATAGGTAAAAAAAAAACTAATGAAGTCTTAAGATTTATGAAGTGAGAGATGGCATTCTAAGGTGTAAGATATAAAAGAGTCATCGTAGCATAGCAGATAGATAGCTAGGCTCTTTTCTGAAATCAAGTCTTACTGGTTGTGTGACTTTGTGCAAGTCACTTAATTTTTATATGTTCCAGCTAGTCATTTAAAACTGCCAAAAACTGCAGATCCTCATTAGTAGAGATTGTTACTTCACTATCAGTTTCCTTATATTAGTGAAATAATGTCATCCTAACCTAGCCCCTTGCCATCCCTTCCCAAAAAAGAAATGAAAAATTAAGTGATCCTTGTATCCTGAACTTAGAGAGATCGTAACAGTCAGTAAGTATTTATGTACCTACTTTGTGCCCGTCACTGATAATCACAAAGAAAGGACAGTCCCTGCCTTCAGGGAAATTATAATATCAAGATGTGATCAAACCACATCTGAAGAATTTCAATCAGTTTTTAGTTGAAAGGACACTAATAAGATGGTAACTGTCCAGAAAAGAATGACCAGAAATGGTGACTTTAATATTTGAAGATCACATGAGATAATGGTTATACTTGGATACGAGGAGCTTTAGGGGGACATGATAGCTGTCTTCAAGTATTTGGAGGTCTATCATGTGTCAGAGGGATTAGAGCTGTTCTTCTTAGACTTCTTAGAGTTTAAGCCTCTAGAAAGTAGATTGCTTCACCTTATATATTTGTATTCGTACTACTGAATACAGTATCAGACGTATAGCAAAAGTTTAATGTCAATGGATTCATTAATTTATTTTTCTTCCACTTGTTTAGTATCTTCTAGAGGAAAGAGTTCAAGGCTGATTGGAAAGGTTTGAAATTGGAAAGGTTTTCCACTCTGAGAGTTTGTGAGTTTTTGAGTTATCCTTGTACACATAATACTCAATTTTGTAATTTTAATAATGTGTTCTTTACAGGGCCCTTGGTGCCAAAGAGAAATCATTCATATTGAATTTCCTACTTTGGGAATATCTGTGACCTTACTTTTTTTCAACTTTATCTTTTTTTTTTCTGCTCAATATTTTGATTTGTTTCTCCCTAAATGATTTTTTTGAGGCAATTGGTGTTAAGTGAGTTGCCCAGAGACACACTGCTAGTGAGTATTACATGTCTGATGCCAGGTTTGAACTGAGGTTCTCCTGACTCCAGGGCCAATACTTTAATCCACTGCACCACCTAGCTACCCCTCCCCTAAATATTTTAATGAAGCATTTTGATAAGAATCCTGTTATAGGTAAGAAAAAGTTTATGTAAACAGTATTAATAATAGAAAAAAATCTAATTCACATAATGGTAACAGATGTGTTTTGATATGTTTGCAGTCTAAAGATGATAAGTAAACATCTTGTCATAGCATTGTGAACATTTCTAAATACGGAATTTCTATTGCAGCAGTTTTGAGAATGTTTTCTTCAAATTCTCAATAAAAATGTCTAGAAAAAAATATATATGTATATGAAGATAGTTCTACATTATTATGTAGTAGTTCAAAATTCTTTTCCCAAATACATATGTATTCCAAATGTATTCCAAATACATATGGCAAGTATAGCTATTTTAAAAAGCTACCAATATTTTTGAAAGTCTGTAAAACTTAATTGAGCCTGTTTCCTTATACTGGATAAGGAATAAAATTAAAGAGTCCATTCATACTGTAAATATCACATGCATGTGTGTGTGCATATATGTATGTATACATACACACACACACATTGCATTCCCTTATTAGAATGTAAGGTCCTTGATGTTTTGCCTTTCTTTTTTCCCTAGCCCATAGGACATAAGCACCTAATAAATGCTTGCTAACTGATTGCCTGATAGAAACTGGACCTATGATTTCATTGTTAAAGGGAACTCCCAGATGTGGAAAGTTACTCTGCCATTGCAAATTGGCACCTCCTTTGTAATGTAAAGTCTTAGTTCTTTACGGCAAGAAGAGGAGAAGAGACTTCTTATATGTACAGTGTATGTCAGAGATTGGGTGCTTTTATTTTTTAATGGATTTGGGTCAAAAGTTCAGTAGAACTAGAAATAGAGATCTGTTCCCTTTTAGAAGTCAGATTGTATTTTTCAGATGAAGAAAGCAGAACTAAGTGAATTAATTAAGAATATCTGTAGGCAGACATTTTCCAGCATCCCACTTACAGTGGTGTTTACTACCACTTGAGCGGGATAACGGGACAGATACCCCAAATGTAAACTCTGGATAGGATATGACAACTTTCTTAGGGAGAAATTTAAGATTTATTTGGAGGCATGTAGGGATCTGAATAAATAACAATGCTGGGTATTTTTGAAAAGGAAACTGTAATTCTGTTTTGATTATCAGCAATATATAAGCTAAAATAAACTGGATGACATGAAAATGGTGTCAGGTAACCTTTAGATGGGCAAAAAACATTTAATTGGAGATTTCAAAAAGTGAGCTAGTGCTTTATTGATCTTATTTGGACTTCCTTTCTTCTCCCTTTCTCCCTCTCTCTCTCGACTTCTCTCCTCCCTTCCCTCCCTTTCTCTTTCTGTGGTTATCTCATTCACAATTGGTATTTTCCAGTTTATATAGTTATATGCTGATGTCTAAAATGTCTTTTTGAAGTTATTATTAAAAGCACTGGTCAGTATATGGCATAACATCATTGTTTATTCCTTTTAGCCATATATAAATTAAGTGAACCTTTGTACCCCATCTTACACCCATTAAGTATTTCTAACCACGTTATGGCAGAGAGAAGACCCAAGGTCTTGGGTCTTCCAGAGTAGAACTTACTCTGCAACCTCAAACCCCAAATATTGATGGTAACATCAATCTGCTCCATGATTTGCTTATTTTTCTGTTCTGTGGGGCCTAGAGAGGAAGCATTAGATTTCTATTTCCAATGATTATATAATCATTGACATATCATAGGTCACAAACTTAGTTGTGGCTCAATAACTATTTGTTAAATTAAATTGCATGTAGTTTTTAATGAATAGTGAAAAGAAACTTTGATGACTTGGTTCATTGTAGTCTATGTTTTAATACTAATCCTTAAAATAAGTAAGATATGTTGTGACATTTGTACTCTACTTGTACTGATCTTAATTAATATCATATCTCTGTGTTATTTTGAGGATTTATATTGCTTAGAGGGCCTAATGAGTTTCAATCCTTTTATAGATTAAGGCCAATAAACATTAGACAACTTACCTACCTAACTAGTCAGTGACCAAATTGACCTTGAACATTTTATTATTTTAAAAGCACTGATTCTAAATCCAAAAATATGATAAGCTATCAGTAAAATAATGAGTTTTATTTAAATGAAGTGATATATACCATTTTACCCTTTTTTATCCATTTTTATGGAAAAAATACACTTAAAATTTTCAAAACTGTGTTGTGAAAATAGGTTGTATTACAGATTTTGACAAGAAGGTATAGCTTTATATTTCTTTAGTTTGAGGTAATCTTTCTGACTTACTATGTCGTTATTTCTTTTAAAACTTCATAATAGATGATTAAATAAATACTGCTTCAAAATTGCATTTTCTTAGAAGTATTGAATGAATAAAGTGATGAGTGATATTTTACTATTTCGAGTATCTGTGATTTCATTAGCTTGGTCACTCCTCGAACTGTTCCATCCCTTAGCAATCTGTTTCTACTGTGACCAACAATATTATATCATGAGCCCCTCTGAACCTAGCTAGGCTGATCTATCTATAGAAGACATGAGGTCTGGTTTCAGGCCAGTACACAGAGGGGTCATGATACAGTGTGGGTGGTATTGAATGCTGGCTTTTATTTCTGTTCTGCGTCTTATGACCCCTGTGGTTTTGGGGAAGTCACTTCATCTCTCGGTGCCTCAGTTCCTCGTCTGTAACATGATGGCTGGGGGCCTTTAAGATCCCTCATGGCTCTAAAAGTGTAATCCTGATCATTCTCTGCTTGTGCTTCCCTGTCATGACCTTCAGGAATTCAATAGCTCCCTCAACACCCTCTAATGAGGCAGCAAAAGGAGTAAAGATTTTCATTGACAACAATAACCTTATATTCATCTTTGAAGTACTTTAAGAATATTATTAGCTATCAGAATCAATTCTGAAAAAAATTCACAGCACAGTAAATAAACACAAAATTAAATATATTTTGTTATTGACTTATTTGTTAATATACCCTTTAAAAAAGGAAATCTCATTGTTTATAGTTTCTTTTTTAATGCTCTTTATGTATGTTTGAGTATTTTTTGTTATTGCCTACTAAATTCAGAGAAAAAGATTATTGTAATATACTGAATAGCTGAATTACAGTTTTATTTTCATATATTGAAATAAGCTTAGAAAATAGTAAATATTTGTACTTATTTTTGTAGCAACTGTAGCAGACATACAATTAATTTCTTGTTTCCAAAATCCAAATAAATTTTCTTATTTTTCTGAGTAACAGCATGGATACAAATGACTTCACAGGCAGGAAAGCTTGATTTCAAGTTTTACTTTGGATACATATTGGCTGTGTGACCTTGGGAAAGTCACTTAACTTCTCAATGTCTAAGATGTCTTTTAGAGACCACATAAATTACAGAACACTGGTCAGTCTAAATTAATAGAGAGAATTTCTTCGCTGGGAGATTGATGAAATTACAGGTCTGGACCAATTAATCCATCATAGATAACAGGTATTCAGATAAAGGAAAGGACTGCTCAGAGAAAGCAAAAGTGAGGCATTGGGATTTGGTACTCTCTTCATCTTTAAGTTGGAGTATGTATGTCACCAAATGTTTATGTTTTATTTGAGGGGGAATATCAGTCTTGGTAAAGTAGTAGGACATTTTTTTTCTTTTTTTTGTTAGAGTTCTTAGGTTCAAAAATCCTGCTTCTGATGTCCCCTGAAAAATCCTCTACTCCTTCCCCTGCTTCATGTAGAAGAGATGGCAGTGGAACAGATTTTTGGAGGAAATTAAAAATTCAAAGAGGCAGAAGAGAGGAAGAATTGAATTATAGGCATGATAGATAGCCTGCATAAAGTCACAAAGATGAGGGAAATCAAAGAAATAAGGAGAGCATATATGTGTGTGTATATACAGATATACATACATATCCATTCACATACATACATACGTACCCATACATATTTCCAAATATTGAAAAGTAAAAAGTTCTCAGAATCCAAATTAAGAAGCCCAGCATAAGAATTCTTCCTTTTTTTTTTCATAATCATGGGTGAAATCCAGTGAAATCTGGTAACTGAAATAATCAAAGATTTTTTCTTTCCCTGGGCTGACCATCCTTCCCATTTACAAAATATTTAGGCCTTTGATAAATATGATGAAATGTTTTCAGTACTGGGCATCATTTAATAATTGATAATTAAAGAGTGGTAAGATTTCTCATTAAGTTAAGCTTGGAAAGGATTTCATGCTGAAATACTGTCCTAATATTATTTTATAATATTTAACTTAAAGAGTGAAGGCTCAGTATACTTTTACCATGAAAGATTTTTGCAAACTTTGAAGTACTATGTGTTAGTCATTTGTTGTTGTTTTTGTTGTTGTTGTAGGGCATCCTCAAGGTAGGTGGAAAGTGAAATCTCTTGATGTAAAGAGATGCTTCAGGCTATTGACTACCCAAAATTGAAATTGCACTATATTCTCAGCTTTCCTGAGGTTTTCTTCTAGGATTAAATATAGGACATATTATCTTTTCAGGTATAGTCACAGTCCTTTGGCTCCCAATGGCTCATGTAGACTGTTGGGAATTCAGTATCCACTGATAGACACCATTTTCCATTGCTGTAATATATTAGCATAGCAAAAGTGTGTAGACCTGTGATTTTTAATTCTGTAGGAAACTCATGGTAATGAAATTCCTTCTACTCATACATGTATGATACACACGCATTGCACATGCACACGTGTCCATTTTGCAACTTAGTATATTTTCTGGGAAACTCTTTGCCATTATCCTTATTGCTTTTTCCTTTAAATTGACCTAATTATTTTTTTAAAATATTTTTTCCAGTCTCATGTAAAAACAATTTTTAACATTTAAATTTTTTTGAGTTTCAAATTCTCTTTCTCTCTTTCGCCTCCCCACTCATTGAGAAGATGAGCAATTTAACATAGTTTATACATGTGTAGTCATGTAAAACATATTTCCATCTTAGTCATGTTGTGAAAGAAAATACAAAAAAAAAATTAACAAGAGAAGTAAAGTTTAAAAAAAAAGTTTACTTCGATCTGCATTCAAGCTCCATCAGATCATTCTCTGGAGGTGGATAACATTTTTCATAAAAAGTCCTTTGCAGTTGTCTTGAATCATGGTATTGCTGAGAATAGCTAAGTCATTCATAGTTGGATCATTGTGCAATATTGCTATTACTGTGTACACTGTTCTCCTGGTTTTGCTTACTTCAGTTTACATTAGTTCATGTAAGTCTGTACAGGTTTTCCTGAAAGCATCCTGCTTGTCATTTCTTAGAGCACAATAGTATTCCATCACAATCATATACCATAACTTGTTCAGCCATCCCCTAATTGATGGACATCCCCTCAATTTTTAGCTCTTTGCCACCATAAAAAGAACTGCTTTAAATTTTTTTTTTTTTTTTACAAATAGGTCCTTTAATTTATTTATTTGTTTGTTTGTTTATTTTTTAGAACTTTTTGGGATACAGATCTGGTAGTGGTATTGCTGGGTCAAAGGGTATAACAGTTTGATAGTCATTTGGTCATAGTTTCAAATTGCTTTCCAGAATGTTTTAATCAGTTCCCAATTCCACCAACAGTGCATTCGTGTCTCAATTTCCCCATAATCAACTCCAACATTTATCATTTTCCTTTTCTGTCATATTAGACAGTCTAGTTGGTGTGGGGTGGTGCCTCAGTTATTTTAACTTGTATTTTTCTGATGAATAGTGATTTGGATCATTTTTTCACATGACTATAGCTAGCTTTGATTATTTTATGTGGAAACTGCCAGTTCATATTCTTTGACCATTTATCAATTAAAGAATGCTTTTTTTAAAAATAAATTTGACTCAGTTTTTATATATTTGAGATATAAAGCCTCTATCAGAGAAATGGGCTGTAAATTTTTTTTAACAGTTATGATTGCTATGTATTTCCCTTCATCCTATTGCCTCCCTGTTTATCTTTCTCTCTTTCTCCTTTCATCATCCTTTCCCAAAAGTGTTTTTATTCACACTACAACCTCCATGATTACCTTCCCTTCTATCAGCACCCCACCTTTCTTATTCTTTTCCCTTCTACCTTCTCTGTAAAATAAGATAGATTTCTATACCCCAGTTAGTGTGTATGTTATTCCCACTTTTGAGACAATTCCTATGATAATGAGGTTTAAGTTTTATCTGCCACCCCTGCTTCTTCCTTTCCATTCTAAAAGCTCTTCTGTACCTCTTTTATGTGAATTAATTCACCCTTCCTCTCCCTTCCCCCTTCTCCCAGTATGTGCTTCTTTCTTGTCCCTTAATTTTAATTTTTAAAGATATAATCCCATCATTGTCCACTCACACCTATGCTGTATGTGTATATATTAATAATTATATATAATATAGTATGTTATGTATTATGTATAATATAGTAAATATAATTATATATAATTTCTTGTAACTGCCTTAGTAATGACAAAGTTCATGGGAGTTGCAAGTATCATATTCCTGTGTAGAAATGTGAACAGTTTTACCTTTTAAATTCCTTATGATTTCTCTTTCCTGTTTACATTTTTGTGCTTCTCTTGAATATTGTATTTGAAAGACAGATTTTCCATTCTGCTCTGGTCTTTTCATCAGGGATACTTGAAAGTTCTCTATTTCATTAAATATCTATTTTCTCCCTGAAAAATTATATTAAGCTTTGCTGGGTAAGTGATTCTTGGTTGTATTCCTTGTTCCTTTGCCCTCTAGAATATCATATTCCAAATTCTCTGATCCTTTAATGTTGAATCTGTTAAATCTTGTGTTATCCTGACTGTGGCTCCACATTTGAATTGTTTTATTTTTTTCTCTCACTTCTTGCAGTATTTTCTCCTTGACTTGGGAGCCCTGGAATTTGGCTGTAATATTCCTGGGAGTTTTCATTTTGGGATCTCTCTCTCAGGAGGTTGTCAGTGGATTCTTTAAATTTCTCTTTTACTTTCTTGTTCTAACATATCAGGGCAGTTTTCCATGATAATTTCTTGAAAGATAATGTCTAGGCTCTTCATGATCATGGCTTTCAGGTAGTCCAATAATTTCAAAATTATCTCTCTTGAATCTGTTTTCAAGATCAGTTGTTTTTCCAGTAGGATATTCCACATTTTATTCCATTTTTTTTTATTCTTTTGATTTTGTTTTATTGTTTCTCAGTTCTCATAGAGTCATTAGCTTCCACTTGGCCAATTCTAAAGGAATTATTTTCTTTTAAATTTTTGTACATGTGTTTTTCCATTTGGCCAGTTCTGCTTTTTAAGGAGTTCTTCTCATCAATGGATTTTTGTACCTCTTTTACCATTTGGCCTGTTTTCTTTTTTAAGGTGTTAGTATTTTTCATACTTCCTTTACCAATCTGCTTACTCTTTTTTCGTGATTTTCTTGCAGTCCTCTCATTTCTTTTCCCAGTTTTTCCTCTGCTCCACTTATTTGATTGGTAAAGTTCTTTTTGAACTCTTCCAGGAATTCTTTTTGGGCCTGTGACCAAATCACATTTTTCTTTGAGGTTTTGAATGTATATTTTGGCTTTATTGCCTTCTTCTGAGTTTGTGTTTTGATCTGCCTTGGTACCATAGTAACTTTCTATGGTTGGGTTTTTTTGTTTGTTTGCTTGCTCATTTTTCCAGCCTATTACTTGACTTTTAAATTTATGTTAATATTAAGCTCTGCTCCTAGGGTATAGGGGACACAGTCCTAAGCTTCAGGTTTTTTGCGCTTTTGTTTTCAGAGCTAGTTCCAGGGGTCTGTAAATTTTCAATTGTCCCAAGGTGGTATGATTTCAGGAGAGGTGTGGTCACTGTTCTCCTGGCCTGTGCTCTCATATGTGTGCTACCAAAAGTACCCTGGGATTGTTTCTAGGGTCTTTACTCCCCTTTGGCTGCACATTCTAGTGTGCTAGTGCTTCTCCTCACCCTGGGACTGTATCCCCGAATCAGGTATAGACAATGCAACAGCGTCCTGCACCAGCGTCTGCAAAGGCTCCCCTATAATCTCCTAACCAGTTGTCCAACCACCTTCCTTCCTGTGGACTGAGAGCTCTAGAAGCCATAGCTTTTGTAGATTCAGTTGACACCAAGGCTTACTTATTGTGGTACATGGAGCCACCTGGCCTGTGCCTCTCTGGACTGCACTCCACTCTCACCCCAGTGAAACAGACCTTTCCCACCAACTTTAGTTGTCTTGGGCTGGAAAATTGTTTTACTTTTTTTGGTTCTTTTTCTCCAGAATTCATTTTGAGGTGTTATTTTAAAGTTGGATGGGAATTTGGGAAAACTCAGGTAGATCCCTCCCTTTCCTCCACCATCTTGGCTCTTCCCTCTCGTAACTCTGTTTCTCACCGTAGATTGTTCAACTGTTCTTTATATAGAATCCCTTTCCGAATTAGTTTTAGGGTTTTTTATTTTGATATTTGCTGCTCTAGGGTGTCCTTATTATAACCAGCAGATTGGTAGTGGTAACAGTCACTTAATATTCTGGTTGTAACATTCCATTAAATTTAAAAACAATAGCAATAATAACAGCAACAAAACCAGTGTCAACATCTCCTTTCAGTAACCTTTGTTCATGTACCAATGAAGTCATTGTCACAACAATACAATTGTCTTTGTCATTTATGTATTCAGAAAATTTCCTAAGGCTCTCAAAAAGTTATCAGTATTTTGGAGGGAATAGAAAAGATAGTTAATAGTTATGAGATAAAGAGTCAAACGATATATAAGGTATGGGGAAGTCTAGCAGAGGATTAAATTCATCCACTTGGTGATGACCCTGTAAGCCCATAATGGCAGGACAAATGGCAACCTCTTCTCATTCTGTTTTTAGTTTCACGTGCTATGGCTTTATTTGCTCTGAGATTTTATTTGCTCTGAATGTTCCCCAAAATCAATTGTAGAAATGCCCTTAAATGAAAAAATAATAATGGAAAGGATGTGTTCTGTTATTCTGAAAGATAAAAAAATGACACACTGACTCAGCCAGGCCACATCTTGATTGTTTTTTTTTCCCCCACACAGCTATAGCTATGCATCTTTGGTATTCATATAGTGTCTTTTCCTCCAGAGAGGTCATAGTCTTTTCAAAATAGAAAGGAAATAATTTCCTTTGGCTGCCCAGTAAAATCAAGATATTTAAGTCTTGATTTTTCATGTCACGTGAAGTGGTGGGTAGGCAGCAGAGGCTTGGCCTTCCCTAAACCCTAATGCCATAGTTGTCAAACTGAAGTACAAGTCTTGACCTTAGTGTACATTGTGCTTTTGTTCAACTTACAGTCCTATTCCTTATTTTAATTTCTGCTGCTACTGGCCTTCTGACAATGGCCTCTTTATGACACTTACTAATGGTACTCTGAGAGCAGGGATAGAATTTTAAAGATATCCATAGGCCATAGCCCTATACCTTTCTTGATTCTACAAGGTTGCTAATAGCAAATGTTATTGTTGAACCAACATCACTTTAATAACGTAAGCTTGTTGTAATTTAAGTTCCTTAAGGTGTTTTGTCTTTGCATCCCCAGTACTTAGTACAATGCCTGATACATAAGAGGTACTTAATAAAGGTTTGATTGAAGATTGATTGCTAATCTAGAATCAATAAGACTATCAGATTCCAAGCAATGAATTCCAAACTTTAATGAAACTATATCTATTACCCATTATCTGCAAATGTGAGCATTTACCTGATCCAGAAATTGGAGCTGTATGAGCCCTTCTACGTATTTTGCCTTCTTACTCATCTCTTCTCAGTGTTGGGCTTTCTGTCTCCTCTAGATCATGGCCCTAGCCCTAAGTAGAGGAAAATGTACATAAGGATTTTAACTTCACAAGAATAAGTCCTGATGACTTTGGGAAACCTAATGGAAAGCTAAAGGATTAAAAGCACTGTCTTTACAATTCATTTGATAGCAGTATATCAATAGATGCTTATGAAGAATTCTGGCTTCACCTTTAAAAATGATTCATTGTTTCACTTTAGACAAGTTCCTCAACCTTTCTTTCCTTCTTATTTGCTCCTTGTGTCACTTGCTTCTTCCAGCTCCCCCACCACAGGCATAGGGATATTATGTAGAATAAAAGAGATAATTTATGTGAAAGCACTCCTTGCTTCGAGGAAGATAGATGGTGAATACCTGTAATAACGTTATCACTCAGTTTATTGTTGTCCTTGCGATATATATGGAATTTAAAAATAAGACTGCACATGGTTTCAAACTTCAGAGCAAGACTAGTGCCAAACAAGCATGAGACAAGGAGAGAATAGGTAAATAAATATTTCTGGCCTTCAAACAGAGCAGTAGGCAGTCACTTTGACTGTTTTGTTCCTAGATCATTTGGCCATGCCTTAAAAAGGAGCAGTTGAAATCTTGGCCTCTGTTCCTCCTCCTAAAACATTAGTTATCCTTTTCGTTTTTATTTTTTTTTAAACACTGTGCAACAAGGAAAAAGAGATAAGCCCATGGCTTTGAGGCAACTCAGGAGGTATTGGTACAAATATATTAAAAAAAAAGTCTACTGCCTTAGAGAGTATGGCACCTAATCCATCCATGCCTGAACAGACGCATGCTTTTCTAGGCCCCTGGACAAGGGTGAAGTTTATCTACTTACTAGAAATCTCAGTTTAATGGCTTACTTGGCAGATAAAATTTCGTCATAATGCCCAGGATTAGAGATTTCTTTGGCACAGATGCCCCACTGAGGAAGGCATTCCGACCTTATGTGAAAGGGACCATTTTATCTCTAAATTCCAGCATGGACCAGACACAGGTACTGCAGGCACTGTAAAGAAGGCTCTATCTATGGGACTGATTATGAAACTAATTGCAGGTATAATAGAGTAACTGCCTGAGGTTGCTTAGTGGCCTATAAAATTCCTCCCTCCTTTTTTTTTTTTTTTCTATATAGTCTCTTGGTCAGGAATGTTGTATGTTGTCGGCACATGCCTTGAGAAATGATAATACGTGGGATTATGATTGTGATTGTTAGTAATAATAAGTACATCTTATCTGTAATGAGTTTGTTTACTTACTTTGTGAGTAAATATCATCGCTGGAGAACAGAAGGGAGATATGTACTAGGACATACATTTTGGCAGCTCAGTTAATGAGTGTGAATGGCTCAGGAATACACTATTTGGGAGAAAAGCTTTTTGAGAATAACTTCCTTACTTCTCCTCTTTTAACAATAGTGAGTGGGATACTCAGACCTGGAAACACATCTTCCACTTCCTGTGACTCACAAATTTCTATGATAACAATTCTAGGCCATTTTATGGTCAATTTTAGGAATGAGGTGAGCCCTCATATGCACTGTATCCTCTGAAAGCTACACATTAACATATTTACTTCGAGTGAAGATGAAGGGATTGGTAGATAAATCAATCACTCAAATAAGCAATTATGAGGTGTGTCACTAGGGAGCTGTATCTGAAATCCAAGGATATCAGAATATGAACATTATTTGAGTACTGTAAAGTGTTTGACTTGATTTTTCATTTAGTACTATTAGACTTTATAAAAATTATTAAACTAACACTGTACAGTTCAGAAAAAGAATGTAAAACAGGAGTTCACTTTAATCTTCTTCTAATTGGAACAGTATCCAGCAAGTAAAAACAAAATAAAATTACTCCTGACTTTATGACACAATGTACTTAGGCCTGTGGTTTTTTCACCTTTTGCCTAAGAGTCAGTTCATGGTGAACATTTTATAAATGCTTGGTGATTAAATAACTGATTGATTTATCCTATTGCAAGCAGCAAATTAAAGGCCATTACAGTATTTGTGGGTACAGTTTAAGGATATTTATTTGCCATTATAAGTAGAAGCAGACAGGTAAAATAGAGCACTGAGCCTGGAGTGAAAAGGACCTGATTTCAAATGTGACCTCAGGCATTTTTTATCTTTTGAGTCCCTGGGAAAGTCACTTATCCTCCATTTACTTATATGCTGGGAGCACTGGGAATGGAATCTGAAAAGTTCTGGTTTTTACTTACCTCTTCTTCAATTTCCTGAACTGCAAAATGGGAACATTAACAGCACTTACATCCCAGGGTTATTGTGAGAATGAAATGAGATAATAATTGTAAAATGTTTGGCACAGTGCCCAGCACATAGTAAGTGCTTCTAACAGTGAGTTCTTATTCCAGAAGCTGGAGTCTTTGGGTTTATGAAACAGTAGATTACTGTAGTCATTGACTACTGTGTCTTGTGTCCCTAACCTATTCTATTGATCCTGTTATTATTACTGTTGTTGTTGTTATTACTTCAATGCAGACTGAAAAGCATGTTGTAACATTAGTGTGTTAATCATCAAACATGAAAGCTTTAGTTAAAAAGCTCATTCTATTACACAAGTTGGAAGTGGAGTAATGAATAATCAGTGTTTTATATTGCTCTAAATTTCAAAACTTAAGGAATGGTCTGTAGTGAGTCACAGTGTCCCATATATAACTGATTTTATACCTAAAATTTTTATACCACCAAACCTTAGCTAGAGTATCACTAAATGAAAAACAAACAAATGAAAAATGAAAACTGAATAGTAAACAAAAAAGATTTCATTCATAGGCTTAGACAAGGTTTTGTAATTCAAATTGAGATTCTTTTTGTAGTTGTCGCTGTTCATTGTTGTTTTTATAGCCACCCTAAGACTTAGTTTGGTCAGCCTGAAGACTTAGTTTGTGTTATTAATTCCAGATAGGTTTGTTAGTACAAATATCGATGGCAAGCGTATTGATTCCTTAAATGGCTAATGATTAAAATAAAAATCTTTTTAAGGTTTGGACATGCCAGCATTTGGGCAAATGCTTGTATAGTTGGTGAGTTGATTCTTGGGCAGCTGCACAGGAAGTGACAGCAGTGTTATTTCAGTTACTGTTTTGTAAGTATCATACTAAATCTCAGAACTAACTGAGTAGTGTTTCAAGCTTATGTAGGTTACATAATAGTTAGAGATATACCTCTAGGGCTACAGTCATGTGAAACCTTATATCATTAGGTTTGCAGAATCGTCCTAAAAGAAGGAGAAGGAACCTCTTGGAAGAAGAGGGTCAGATAGCTAAGACTTCTTGTACTATAGGAGCAAAAGAAAGGGAGTGCCCTCTTTAAAATGTTTTACTAACTTTTTGTTTTGTTTTGTTTTACTATTGCTAACTCGCTCCCCCCGTCCCCTCCACATCATTAATGGAGAGTAAGAATGGGAAACCACAAAAACCTTGTAACAGATAAGCATGGTTGAGCCAAACAAATCCATACAGTGGCTATTTCCAAAAATGTATGGTTTTGTACCATTGGCTCTCTGTCAGATGAAGTCCATGGTTTGGGGCAGATAGGTGGCACAGTGGATAGAGCACCGGCCCTGAAGTCAGGCGGACCTGATTTCAAATCCGGCCTCAGACCAAACTCTTGACACGTACTAGCTGTGTGACCTTGGGCAAGTCACTTGACCCTGATTGCATCACTAAAATAAAAAAACCAAAAAAAAAAAAAAGTCCATGGTTTGTCAGTGCTTTGATCAGACTTCTCCAGTCTTTCAAGGTCATTTGCCTTTGTGCAAGTTCTCCTGATTCTGCTCACTTTACTCTATGTATGTTAGTTTTTTTACCCAGGATTCTCTGAAATAATTTCTTTCATCATTCCTTAATTTTATGTAATTCAATTGTTTCAGCCATTCCACAATTGTCTAAGAGGCAATCTAAAGCACCCTCATAGATCACAGACTTCCTCCCTTTTTGGGCTTCCTTCAGAATTAGTAGTTTTGTTTTGGATACCATTTTTAAGAAATCTTAAAAGAAAACTGACCGGTTCTGTTAGAACCAGATTATGTACATGTTAATAGAAAGTATCCAGATGAAATTCCTGAAATTAATCCTAAAATGAAAATTCCTAGGAACATCATAATCAAATTCTAGAGCTTGCAGAGGGAGAGTATGCATGTCAGGTAAGGTGAGGGAGGGAAATGTAGGTGGAAAAAAGAGATGGAATAAAAAAAATTAATGTAAGCAAACAGAATTTATAATACCAATGAACCACTTTTTGGATCATGGAAGATTTGTTAGCCTCCTGTATGAAGGAGCAGAGAGCATGGGCTACTATATTGCAAAAGGTGAAAGAAATAGATTTTGAACCATGAACATCTTACAACATAATCAATTAAACTGAGTATAGTTCTATGGAGGGAAAAACCAGCTAAATAGAAACTTTTAAATACAAATATAGAAATAAAGAGAAACATTAAAAGTCAGTTATATTTCAATGTATTTCTGGTCCTTCTCATGGCTCTCCAATTTCATTGAGTTCTAACTGTGCTTTAAGATTAGGGAAATCTAAACAAGAATGAAATACCTGCAGATTAATTATTTTTTTTATCATCTATGAGCTAAAAGATAAACCACATGCAACCATTGAACATTTACATGCATTCTCCAATATGAATAATTGATCTTTGGGTCTTCCTCAGATAAAAGATTATCTTGTAATTCTATATTTATATATGGAAAGCCCTTCCTCCTAAGATGAATTAAACTAAAACCAAGAATTTACATCAGAAACCACTTATTTTTAGGAAAATGACTGAAAGACTTTAAAACTTACATCAGTGCTATGACCAGTCATGACTTCTCTATAGAGATTGATAATTTTCAGGCATAGTCAATGTGTGAGCTTGTTTCTTACTTATTTGCTATAAAACAGGTCCTTTGGCAGTGGCAGGAGTTGTTGAATAGAAATTGAGATACAAAATAAAAGAAGAAAAGAAAGAGTCAGTCAAAACTTTAGATAACACAGAAGAGAGCAAAAAGAAGTTCATAAGTGAGCAGAGATGAATGTCAGTTTATAGCGAATTACATGCAATACAAGTTCCCACTTTCATATACAACTCTTCTACTCTTCTTTTTATATTTTAATACTTGTTTTTCTATGTTCAGAATTTAAAAAAGAAATTAAAATTGAAAAAGAAAATAGATAACAGGTATAGTCTTTTTCCTCATAGCACATATAATCTACATGGGAAGATAAAATACATACACATAAAAAGTTAACTAATGAAGTAAAGGAAGCTTGTTGTAGAACGATAAACCTTGGACTTAGAGTCAAACGTCTGATTCCTTTCTCAGACACTTGTTAGCTGAATGGCCCTGGCCAAGGTAGTTCACCTCTCATAGCCTCACTTTCTTCTGCTATAAAATGGGGCTAATAATATTTGCACCATCTCCTTCTTTCAGTTGTTGTGAGTAAAGCATTTCATGAAATTTAAAATCAAAGAAGAGGAGTGAGCAAATTCATATTTAGAACATGAATTGATTAATGTAATATGTAATAGACTTCATATTAGACAGTAATGAGAGACTGATTAGAGGTTTCTAAGCAAGGTTAGCAAGATAGTATTTTATGAGATGAAAACTGAATTTTGAGATTAATCTAGTTGATTGGAGAGGAGTTGGTAGTCATGGCAAACTCTAGGCAGGGCATGTTTTCCACCTGGATCAAGAATTGATCAACACAAATGGAATGAAGGTCATGTTGAAAAGTTGTGGGAGATAAATTAGAGATTAGATAATGTAGAATCTTGTGTGCCGACTTGTGTAGTTTTGATGTTAGTCTGTCATTAATTGGGGGCCATTTTTGCTTCCTAAGCAAGAAAGTAAGAGAAACATTTTAGGAAATGAGAGTGGAATTTTTAATCTGGTGGTCATGACATATATAATGTCTTATTAAAATTACTTAATACTTAATATACTTACTATATACTTATTACTTAATATGTTTATTGAACTTAAACACATTTTACAAAAATTTGCCTTTATAATGCTATGGGCTAGGAAGAAGCAAAATGCATTTGGGGAAGGAAGCAAGATAAGCAGTGGAATTAGAAAATGTGGGAAGGTGGTAGAATGGAGAGATTTTTTGGAAGTGGTGAATATTACAGATAGCACATGTTCTCCATCTGCTATACTTATCTGTTTTGATTAAATTTTTAAATTCAGTTTCCTCATTAGATATTTGGAACTTCATGGAAAGACCTTGTGTTTTCTATGCTTGATGATTAACTATTTTATAGTCAGAATCATATCATCTGAATCACTTTATCATGAAAGTACTCAAACTCTTGGTGTGAGCGGGTAGAAGAATTTCTACAAATCCTATTTGTTTGACAGCCTGGAAGTGCCCCTTTGCCATTGAAACACAAAGTGTTTATCTTTCCCTGATACAACCTTTTTCAGACATGACTCATTAGTTGTGAAATGAAAATCCAAATGGTCATATATATATATACTGGCCATCCCCCAGAACAGTTTGCACAAGTTGTCAAGAATTCACCATATTCCTTGTTTCCTTGCACAACAAATGGTACATCTATAAGATGAGGCTGACAATTTCTCCGATTACTCATTGTTCTTTGCGCCAGTCACTGAGGTTATATTTTACAGGCTTATTAAAACTTTCTCCACTGTTATGGCTTTTGTCAGATCATTTGTTTTTACTCATACTAGAGTTCTTTCTCTGCAGTCTTTGAAGGGTCCTCTGTCTTCAAATTAGAGCATCAAACTATCAGACCAGAGAATTTCAGTATTCAGTTCAGACCTCAGTGCAATGCAGGACAGATCTATGAAAGTTAAAGGAAAGCTTTTTAATCATCTTGGTTACATTTCTTCCTTCAAGTTCCTCCGTTGAATTTGCTGTGGTTGGTTACTTGTAGCTCTTATAGAGGAGTAGCCCTTAGCAAATTTGCAAAGATAGGTAGTTTGTCTTTGGCCCCCATTTACCTCAGCTCCTTTTTGGGACCACATCTTCCCTCATTGCATCATCCTTGAAAAAGCATCAACTACTCTCATGATGTTCAATCCATTCTTCCCCCCTAGGAAAACTTGATCAATTCATTCACTAGATATTTGGACTAGAATTATTACATACTTCCCTCCAACCTTTGCATGTTTAAAGAGAGAATTGTTGATTCTTAACACAAAGTGAGCTAACAAATGTGGGATTGTAGATATTAGATTAGTAGAGGTATGTTTTTGAGTGGGGGCTTCTCCTTCTATTCTTGAAATCATAACATATATACAATGATCTTCTCCATTTACTCGAAAGATCCCTCCAGGCCATTCTATTTCATATTCCTTCTTCCACTCCTACTACCTTTCTTCTTCCCCTTTCCCTCTTGCTCCTCCCTCTTTTATATACACATAGTCCTGGGTAACCTAGACCATTTTGCCTGGCTGAAAGTTTCTGTTTTCCTTCAATGTGCTTCAAAGAACAAAGTCTGTTTCAGGTAAAGTTAGACTTTCACATATAAAGAAAATAATTCTGTCACTCAGACTCTTTCCCTGACCTCAGCCTATCAACCAGCAAACAATGAATGACATGGTAGTTTTCAGAAAAGAAAAGAGCAGCTCTGTGAAGGAATCACATTGATAAAGGTATAAACAGGAACCAGAACAAAGCATTGACTCTTACTGTGGTCAGTTTGCCCTGATGCTGTTTTCTGAGAGGATCAACAGTTACCCTCCAGGTCATCTTCCGAATTAAAACAACCACATGGTTTTGATTAAAAAAAAAAAAAAGAAAATGCAAAAAACCTTCCAATAGGAATGTTTCACAATTTAGATTACATCTAATCCAAATGAAATCTTAGACTAACCTAAGAAAACCAGCCTACTTGTAAAGTTATGTTTTCGATCTACGTTGTATTCAGTTGTTGTTGGGTGGTAACTAAGGAGCCAAGTGTTGTTGTTTCCTTTTTAGCTTTAATGATGATTTCCCCCAGTCTAACATTTTATAGTATGAAAAACGACAAAGAAAGAATTATTTGGGTGATGTGGACTCTTATTCAATGAGCATTATACTTTTCTTCTCTCCAATGGGTTGCAATTTAAAAAAAAATCACACTTAACATTAAGTGTGCTTTAAAATTTATGAACATTTTTCAGTTCATTGCTTTTGGGGCTAGGCAGGATAGACATTATTAGTGCCTCCAATTTATGCATTAGGAAATTGAGGCTAATCAGCATGCAGTGATTTATGGAAAGCAAAATAACTCGTTAGTTGAAGAGCTGAGACTTGAATTCAAGTCATCTGAGTTTGTGTTCAGTAGACTTTGTTGAATCTACATGTCTTTAATTTTTGCTTTTATAGATCTTTAAACTTTTGACCATAAGGGGAGCTCTAATACTGATGTTTTCTATGTTGTGTTTACTAAGAGTTGAATGTATTTCTTTGGCCCAGGAGGATAGGGGAGGGTGGGGAGGAGACATAGTTGGTAATAATGAAAGTCTTCTCAAGATCTTTTTCATTGGCTCAGAATAAATGTGGTCATGTTCTCTTCCTATGAATCTCATAGAATTCTGTAATGGAAAGTCTAATCCACTTAAAAAAGTAAAGTAAAGTAATTCTTATGTCAGAATATGGAAACTGGTGGTAGGTTGAGGGGTGGGGAAGAAAAGAAGACAGACATGGCAAGCCCTGGCATTATATAACAGGTAAGGGAATTCATCTGAGCAGAGATAATTATTAAAGTTACAGAATTTCTTTGTGAAAAGTATAAAAGTCTAAGAAAAGACTAAGAAATCTAAGAAAAGATTTGGAACTTCATCTGGGAGCTCTGCTGGCTGTTTCCTCAAGTTTCATTTATGATTGATTTGGTATGTCATTTGTGAACTAGCAAACACAGGGAGAGAAAGAATTCTTTATTTTTTCAGCTAATAGCATCATACTTATTATAAATACTAGTTTGAGTTAAGCATTCCAATCTTTAGTGGGTTAGAGGCCATCCAAGTGGAATGCTAAAAGTTCCTAAATCAGTTCAGATGCCAAAAACACAGTCTGAGCATATTCTGGTTCCACAAAAGCAATTAAAATGTCTCTCTACTGTGGGGACATACTATCTATCCTCATATATTGCTATCTGATTTTTGCCTGAACAGTTCCAGAGGTGGGAGAAGGAGAATGATAGAAAACAGCAGATTATTTAAATGTTCTCTGAAAGAGTTTAAAGGAAGAAAACACTATATAAAAGGAAGCTGAAGGATGAGAAGAAATAGTCCAGAGTCAGGAACTGAGCCTTGTTTGAAGTGAGAATGTCTAGCATGGGTTCTCTCTCAAATGGAGGTTCAAGTTTAGAACTCCACAACTGAAAGAAGAGAGAGAGGAGGCTGTTGAGGTACAGACAGAGAAGTAGTCTGGGGAGTCATGGGCTAAGCCAGATTTAACCCTAGAATTCATCTTTATTTTACAGACAAGGAAACAAATTAAATTACAACTTAGGGGTTTGTTGGCCTTAGCTACTTTAGCAGAGATTGTTTTCCCTCTAGTAAGTCAGTGGCTATGCCAGAAAATTATAGATGATGAATGAACAAATCTTGTGAATCAGAAGCCAAATTTGTGGGCGGAGCTGGATGCTGAACAAACTGGCTCCATAACTTTTTCAGTTAAGGTCCTATATCTCCCTTCAGGTCTATGGAAGTGGGATCTGTAGTTGGAATCAAGGGAGGGTAGGGTGGTATCCTGCTTTGAACTCACTATTGATCCTGGTATAATGGCTAAGGTCTTAGGATGTCCATCTTATGATTGACAATTTATGGCCTTTTCTACTTAATAACCTTATAAGTTGTTTGTTTTTTTTTTCCTCTTTTATCATAGATCAGGACTATGCATTAGGTAAATATGTTTTGAAATTTCTCTATGTTAGTAGAGGGAGTTATTTACTCTATATTATTAAAACTGAGCCCTCATCAAATAGAAAAGTATTGTTTGGGAAAAAAAATGAGGTAGCTTTTAACTCAACCTAATTGCTGTTCTGTCTGCCTGATATTTGCTGAATTCCTAGTAGTGTATGCCTTCTGAGAGCTAAATTAATACTTGACTACCTGAGGCTTTTTACATATTTTATAAACTCTGGGATTGTGTGAATACTTCATGCTAAGTCCTAGGTGCCCCCTGTGTTAAACTCCTAGAAAGAGAAATCTAGTGTTGCTAAGTCCATATTAATTGCTTAATTACCTTTTCCTCTTCCATTCTTTTTCTTTTTCTTCCTTCTGTTCACTTACTCTTAGAAACACTATTTATTGATTGTTGGTAAGCTCTAACAATTATTCAAAGGTAAGGTGTGTCCTTTTCCTCTCTCCTCTTTGCTCCCCAGCTTACAATGATCTTCTGATCAATGTAATTGATTTAGTTTATTTGATCAGCCTTTGTAAATGCACATACAGCAAGAAAATGAGAAGTAATCATAGGACTTCTTTGGTCTGAGGAACTTGATGACTGATTTGCAGATATCGCTGATTCATCATGTCTATTTCCTAAATACAGTGATTAAATCTTATTTTTAAAAATTATGGGATCTTTTGAGGTTTAACGAATAGTGAATATTCATGGTATATTCTGCTCTTTTAGTTTATCATTTCTTAACAGAAAGGAAGTCTGGAACCAACTTTGATCATTGTATTTTTGGTTCAAATTTTTATTCTCTTAATTTTTGGAGTTTGGACTCTTGTGTATATTGTTCATTTGGTCCTGCTTTGTTCTTTCTGTATCATTTAATACAAGCCTTTTTAAAATCACTGTTTTATATTTATTCATATTAAATGACATTTTATTAGGGTCATTCCAGTATTTCAACCTGATGAAATCTTTTCAGATCCCAGGGCTGGCAGGCAAAGTATTAGCTTTCTCTCCCAGCTTAGTATCATCTACATATTTGCTGAACATGTAATCTGTGTCTTCTTCCAAGTCATTGATGAATTAATAAATATATAAATAATATTTATTAAGTGTTTACTATGTGTAGAAAATTTTGCTAAGCACAGAGACTGCAAATAATAAAGTGAGACAGCCCATGTTTTTAAGAAGATCAATTTCTCATGGGGGAGGCACAACTTACAGGAGGATTTAGGTACAAGTCAGATGTTAAAGTCCAGTGGATTTTAAAGTATTGCAACAAAACTGATGACAATGTGCCTTTCTTAATATCATTCCCACTGATAATTAAATCTCTTTCTAATGTTGAAACATGTGACGGTACCAAGAAATTTGTTGGGTAGGACTTTCTTCTCTCGGTCTTCTGTAGCTGTATCTGACAAAGAGGTGGGACAATAACACCTGCAGAACCAGTGGCCAGGTCACATCTAAACAATGATTGATCTTCTCTGTAATGGCTCTGGGACCTCTGCTGGATACAAAACTAATGATTTGAGAGTCATTGCTATTCCCAGGTGTCTTGAGCTCTGAGTCCTGGGTAGTATCCACCAGATACCTGTTGCTCCCTCATGATGCTTCAGGTAAGCTGGCTTGCCTGCTCTGTGGGTAGTGGTTGGTTTGAAGTTGATAGTGGTATTGGTAGGAATCATTAACTCTTTCTTTATAAGGTATTCTCCCCTTTGTGATAGCTTTGAAGGTCAAGTCTAGAAGCATGACCAGTGGCCTTCAAGTCTCCCTTTCCTTACATGGGTTGTTAAGGTTTTTCTCCACTGAGGTTCAAGGGGAATAAATGATTTGGAATTAATGATTTTTAGATCGCGACAGTGGCTTTTGATAAAGATGTGTAACTAAACTGTGCAGAAGACACAGCCTTGCAGAACTTGTGATCCCCATCAATGATCACAGTGATCCTTTAGTCAGAATGCTGGTGCTTTTTATTCAACCAGTTCACATCTCTCCACCCTTTACATCAGGATATTATAAGAACATTAATGAAGTCCAGGTAACTTGTTTTTAACGAATTCATATTGCCTCATAGTGATTCCTCTCTTGACTTGTATTCACTGAGGATGACTTGGTGCCCAGTTACAGAAACAAAATAAGAATTTAACAAGAAAAAATATATAATAATAATAAAAAATAGATCCTCTCCTTTTTTCCCCCTTACCTCCAAGAATTAAGACTTCTTGCTTAAAAATAATTTATTACTGTTTAAAACAAATGTTTGGTAATCAAATTTAAACACTGATGTATTCATGTTGTCACCTTATATAAATCATCTTCTGAATTAAGGATCAAAACATCTGTTCACTTGACAAATATGAAATGAGAAATATGTGCTGAAAATTATCAAATTTTTTATGTACGTTAAAGGTAGATGATATTTTAATAGCAAATGATTCTATGATAATGAGAGTGTTCTACTTCTAATGCACATAACAAATGAATAGTTTTAATTCGCTGTGTAATTATTGGCAAGTCTCTTAACATTTCATTTATAGATGCATTTTCTTGTCTTGCTTAGGTTGACCTGATTGTGACTTTGGGTGGACTCGCGGGACGATTTGACCAGATCATGGCTTCTGTGGAGACCCTTTTCCATGCAACTACCATTACTCCAGTGCCTGTTATCATCATACAAGCGGATTCCCTCATTTTCCTGCTTCAGCCAGTAAGTAAAATCATGGCCCCGAAGCACAATGTCTAAGCTTCTAATTCACTTCAAAACTGGATGATTGAGCCATTGGCTAAATTAAGGCACAACATGCCCATTGAGGTAGTAAGGAAGGAGGGGACAAAGCTTGCTTCTGTCAGGCTTTTAAAATAATGACTTCTAAGTTACTGAACATTAAACATAGAGATGTTTTCTGCTTTTCTTTTTCATTTGATCATACCCTCCAAAAAAATTTCAAAATTTTAATCAAATTTATAAAGAATTACATTAGTGATACTGCATTTTCTTTTCTTTTCTTTGTCTCTCTCTCTCTCTGTCTCTCTCTCTCTCTCTCTCTCTTTGCAAAGCAGTTGGGGTTAAGTGGCTTGCCTGGGGTCACACAGCTAGTGAATATTGTGTCTGAGGCTGGATTTGAACTCAGGTCCTCCTGACTCCAGGTACTGAGCTCTATCCACTGTGCAATCTAGCTGCATCTGACACTGCATTTTCAATAACTCTTTGTGAGTGATGCTTAGGTGAAATCTGAGCATAGGAAATACAGAGCTTGACCAAGAATTCAACTAGAATTCTCATACATTATGAGTATTGTCGTTCAGTATAATTGGAAACCAGATTTGATTTTGTGAGAGAATTTTGTGGAAATCTTTTGCTCTTATAATTCAACAACTTATTATTTTTACTGTGCCATGAGAAATTCCTGAATGATGATGACCTTGAAGAGATTTAATTCAAAATTCATGGAAATTGAACATTAGATACTGACATAAAGAGAAGTGGCATCATATAGTGTAAAATAACTAGACAGATATCAAGAGGTCTGGGTTCAGATCCTCAGAAAAACCTGAGGTCCAGTCTCTTCATCTGAAAAATAGGGTTATTATCTCTGTTTCCTCCCTCTGATGCTCTAATGCTCTGATGCCTGGTTTATAAATGCCACTCAAAATTTGTCATCAAACGTGGTATCTAACAAACTTCTCGTAGGCATTTAAGAAAAAATTTGTTAGATGATTTTTGTTTCTTTTTGAAATAATTTTCTTATATATCAATTTCATGGAATGTACTGCTGATTAGTTTAATTCTACTCCTAATACTAAATATCACTTAGGTTTCATTCATACCAGAAGGAATTATTGACTGATGAATTATTAGAGAGGCTGTATGCTTCAGGTGGAGGGAGCTATGTGACTGAGTGGATGGAGCATTGCACCTGGAGTCCAGAAGATTCATCTTCCTGAGTTTAAATCCAGCCTTAGACCCTTACTAGCTGTGTGATCCTGGGCATGTCAGTTAACCCTGTTTACCTTAGTTCCTCATCTGTAAAATGAGCTGGAGAAGGAAATAGCAAACCATTACATTATCTTTGCCAAGAAAACTCTAAATGGGGTCATGAAGAGTTGGATACAACTGAACAACAACAAAATCCACTCACTTGTTCTGTGTCTATCTTAAGTGTTTTCTTTCCCCGTTAAATGTAAACTGTTTGAAGACAGATTATCTTCTTTTTTGCTTGTACTTTGTATCCCCAGTGATAAACACAGTGCCTGGCACATTGTAAGCACATCAATGTTTGTTATCTAACTGCTTTTGTATGCCCTTGTTTTGTTTTTTTAAGTCTACTTCTTGAGGGAGTAAGAGGAATGGGAAAGGTCAATTTGGGGCTTAAGTTGCCCAGTTGTTGCATTTTGTGTGTGTGTGTGTGTGTGTGTGTGTGTGTGTGTGTTTAGAACCTCCTTTAGCTGCTTCTTCTACTTAGAATCAAGTTTTGTTTTTCAAATACTCACTATTGCTAATGAGTTTTCAAAGCTTTCTCTTTCCTATTGTTGTGAAATTTTGCCACTTTTATTCACTTGGGATAACCTCATTTATTTTGTGGTCTTTTCCATTTATTCTGCTTACCTCAGGTCACTGAAGGCAGCCAAAAGTTACTAAATCATTCTCCAATAGTTGGTGACGTTTAGTGGTGAGGTTTGTAATTAGTAATTCAGTGGTGTATTGGTTGGAAAGCCAATTCCTGAAGATAACTAATAGGATTCTTCCTACCTGAAAGAGGATTCCCATACAGGTGTTTTAATTGTAGGTAGTGACAACTTAGCCTTACTCAATCTCATTACATTATTTGGTTGACCCTCAGTGAATTGAAAAATTATTTTAACTGGAACATTGCACTCTTCAACTCTGCTGATTAACCATTCAATCAACATTTATTGGCAAAGTATGTGTTAGGGGATATGGATGGGAGTACAATGTATGAAACAATTCCCTACCTGCAAAAAAGCTTACATTTTGGTGGATTAACTGAGGTATGCATTAGTGATCTGGCTCATGGAAAATTATTTACCAGATTGTTGTGCCTATTAGGTTTTGTTTTGTGGTGCAAAAATAAATAGGAAGCTACCCTTCAGAAAAATAGCAACATCATATCCTAATATGTCCAGAAATTGAAAAAAAGAACAACATGCATGCCCTTCTTGACACAGAATCAGTGCTTTTGTAGGTAGCTGAAACCAAACTGATTCTTAGTCTGTTCTATACTTTATTTTTACAGTGCTCTCTCTTTTTCAGACAAGCAGGTAATAGTTTTACTATTCTGGCCAAAGATGGGTCAGTAAAGATTTTAAAAAGTAAATTTAAAAAAAAAACAAAAACAAAAACAGCATGTGTTTTGAATGATGAGATTTTACCTGATCATACATCATTACAATTTTATGATTAAATTAGTATTACCACTGGGGCTTATTAGTTAGTGGACCAGATCAGCATGGGACCGAAAGACAAAGAGAGAGACATTCTTTTTCTTGTTTCTTAAAATCATAAGCAGAGTAACCCTGCCAACAAATAAAAATTAGTAAGCCGTCAAGCAAATTATATAGTCAATCTCCAGATACTTTACTAAAGACCAAGATCTCTTTGATGTGATATCTGCTTCTTCTGTGGAGATTGCAACTGAGCCGTACTGTCTCATCTTTTTTTTTTTCTCTCCGATCAAACAAACAGTTATCAAGCATCTAGCTATGTGCCAGATTTTATGCTAGGCATTGAAGGTTCAAAGCCAAAAATCAAACAGGCCCTCTGAAATGGCTTCCATTCTGTTGGGGAAATACAATGTGTACATTTTGAGTAGATAAGTACATAACAATATAGAGAGAGAATTTTGGAGGGTAGCTATTATCAGCTATTGGAAAGAGGTAGTATTTGAACTGAGAATAAAGGGAAACTAGTAATTTTAAGAGGAAAGGGAAAGGAGAGAATATGGTCCAAGTATGGAGAACAACCTGTGCAAAGTCATAGAGGTGGGAGATGATATATTCTGTGTGAAGAACAGTAAGAAAGCTAATTTGGTTAACCTGTAGGGATTACTGAGGGGAGTGATGTGTAATAACAATGTATCTATTTGGGCACACTGGGGAATTTGGTTTTTATCCTAGAGTAACAGGAAGCACGGGGGCTTACTGAGCAAAGGAGCTATGGGGCTACACCTTTCTTTGGTTTGGGTATATCTCTTCAAACTCAGTGTGGAAAATTAATTAGAATAGAGAACCACTTAAGAATGTTCCACCAATTTGGGGCTGATGCAGTAGTCTGGGTGAGATGCGAGGAAAGCCTGAACTAGAAGGGTAAAATCACAATACATTGCATATGTATTCTATCACTGACTCTCTTTACTTTCAAATTTTTCCTTTCTCCAAATAAAGTCTTAAATTTTGAATGTTTTGTAATTTTTTATTATAAACATAAACATTTTTATGTTTCCTTCTGGAATATGACTTGGTTTTTTCTATCTAGTTTTAATCAAATTATATGTCCTTTTACGTTGTCTTTTTTTTAACACCAAGCCCCATGCTCTATCTCTTATACCTAGCAGCTTCAACTTTTTACCTCTTAGTCTTCTTCATCACTGCCTTTTTTATGACCTGAATATGCTTTCTTTTTTTTTTTTTTGTTTTTGACTTCCATTGTTCTTTCTTTGGGTGTGGATAGCATTTTCCATCATGAGGCCTTTGGAGATGTTTTAGATCCTTGAATTGCCGAGAAGGGTTAAGTCTATCAATATTAGTCATTGCACAACATGACTATTACTGTGTATAACGTTTTCCTGGTTCTCCTCACTTCACTCAGCATCTGACCATACAAGTCTTTCCAGGTTTTTCTGAAGTCAACCTGTTCATCATTTCTTATAGCACAATAGTATTCCATCACATTCATATACCACAGCTTGCTCAGCCATTCTCCAATTGATGGGCATCCTCTCAATTTTCAATTCTTTGCTACCACAAAAAGAGCTGCTAGGAATATTTTTGTACATGTGGGTCCTTTTCCCGTTTGTGTGATCTCTTTGGGATACAGCCCTAGAAATGCTATTGCTGATTCAAAGGGTATGCACATTTTTATGGCCCTTTGGGCATAGTTCCAAATTGCTTTCCAAAATGGTTGGATCATTTCACAAATGAATATACTTTCTTACTATATTGTGTTGTTCACTTGTTTTGTCGTCTAGTTGTGTTCGACTCATCATGACCCCATGGGCCATACTGTCTATGGGGTTTTCCTTTGCAGAGATACTAGAGTGGTTTACCATTTCTTTCTCCAGTGGATTAAGCCACACAGAGTTTAAGTGACTTGCCAGGGTCCTGAAGCTAGTAGGTATCTAAGGCTGAATTGGAACTCAAATCTTACTGACTCTATACCTAGGGCTTTATCCACTTAGCCATTTAACTGCCTTTTTTACTTACTATAATATGCTAATTGAACTATTGTCCAGTTTCTGGAGAGTTGAGTCATCAATTTTTTACTATTGCCAATAAAGTAACTATGGATGTTTTTATACACATAGATCTATTTAAAACTATTCAACTAGTATTATCCATAGGATATGGAATCATTGTGTCAAAGGATATGAGTTTATTTTTTGTTTGTTTGTTTGTTTGTTTTTACTTATTTTATTTTGCTCTCAAAAGCTAGTAGCAGTCTTTAATGTCACTAATTGGAGGCAGTTATATGGTGCATTGTATAGAGGTCAGGACCTGAGTCGGGAAGCCAGGAGTTCAAATCTAGCCTAAGACATTTACTAGTAGTGTTACCTTGGGCAAGTCACTTTAACTTCATTTGCATCAGTTTCCTTAACTGAAAAATGGAGATAATAACACCATCTACCTTACAGGGATGTTTTAAGGAGCAAATGATAAAATATTTGTAAAGCCTTTAGCACAGTTCTTGGCACATAGTAGGTTCTATATAATGGCATATTACCTTCCCTTCCCCTGTTTATATAATAAGAGTATCTACTTTGCTTCTGTCCAAAGAATTTTTGAATTTTTTTGCATTTTGATCTACTTTTTTTTTCCCCAGTTGGATGGGTGTAATAATTTATCAGATTTAAGAATTTGGACAAATCTACTTATCATTATAACAACTTGCATTTATTTCTTCCAAAAACCCCTTTATGATTTTTTTGTTTTGATACATTTGTATCCTTTCATCTTTATATAATCAAAGCCATCAATTTTGTCTCCAATAATTTCTTCCTTCTTTGTTATATAAAAATGTTTCTTCTCTTCATGATTGAGATAAATATACTTCCAATTAAAAAAATGATTTTGAATCATTGATCCACTTTGACATTCTTGGTATAAATGGAACGAAAATACAGAAGGAAGTTTCAACTAAATGGATGGATGGCTGTATGGCTGGATGGCTCACAAGTTCCCCTAGGAGTAGTAAATAAAGAAGTTGGTGGAGAAGGTAGTTATGTCATGCATCTAAAGGGAACAGGAGACATCATTTCATGAGCTAATTTAGTACTTTTGCCAGGGTCCTGAAGCTAGTAGGTATCTAAGGCTGAATTGGAACTCAAATCTTACTGACTTACTGACTATTTAGTACTTTGGTACTGTTGTTAAGTATTTTCACCATAAAATAATTGAAGATTATATACTAATATCTCTTGCAGTGTCTAAGATAGAGAAAAAGAAAACAGAAACATGATCAGAGCTCCCAAATTAAATCAACATTGAATTTGATAATTGGTGACTTCAGTTTAAAATGGGACATTATAGAAGATGATGGCAAAAAAAAATAGTTAGAATATATGATTAGTGGGTAACTAACAAAAGAGACCAAAGGTTAGTAGGCTGCATTCATATAAAATGTGAATAATTTCTTAGGAAAAAGAATCAAGAGGTATTGAGCATTCTAGTGCCAAATAAAATCACCCCAAAAATAAATTGTATTTGAACAGAAAAGGGATAACTCATTCTATAGTCAGACCACTACTTTCTTAGTAAAAAGATTGATGCAATGCCAGAAGAAAGAATAAAAATGTGAAAAACGTGTGTGGCATGTCATTAAAACGACGACAGACTTGATATTTATGCATCCTGTTGATGTCCCAGTGATACAATGGACATTTACACTGATAGTAACAGTTTGAGTTTGACATTTATCCAATATAAACTATCATTATATGAAGAATAAAAGAATCTAGAATACATTTCAGCCAGCACTCTCTTTACCAATAAAAAATAAATGGCCATGCATGTTCAGAACATAAATTTACTTCAAAAATCTTATGAAGAATGATGGCATAAATTTTTGTATAGTATTACCTCATAAAAAGGCAAAAAGCAATCGAGGAGATTAAGTTAAATTTGTTGAGAGACCCAAGTAAATAATGTTACCTGTGGGCACTTAAGAATAAAACAGGAAAAACAATAAATGAAAAATGGAGAATATCTGATTTTTTTTTTCCAGTGTGAAACTGGTAGGTTTTTTTTTGTTTTTTTGTTTTTTTGTTTTTTTACCAGTAAGTACAGTAAAATCACCATACTTTTGAGTCTCACATTGCATTTCCAAATGTGTTATAGGAAGAAGTACAAATAGTACTGAAAGTACTGTAGCAAATATAGGTAATAAATATGTAACAAAGTAACAAATATAGGTAAAGCAGCTTTAGTAGACAAAGTATGTACAGTGATCTGTGCTAGATATTACACCATATTGCTGGTATTGAGAGAATCAATTCTCAAAGAATCTGAAAAAAGAGAAAATATTAGAGACATGGAACAGATCTTCATGTTTAGTGAATTCCTTTTGATAAATTTTTGGAAGAAATGTATAGGAACTGAGAAGTAGCATGGACAGAGTTGGTTTTGTAGTCAAAAGTACTTGAGTTTAAATCCTGCCAGTTACCCAGACTAGCTCTGGGGACCTGAGCAAATCATTTAACCTTTCAGTTCTTCAGGGAACTCTCAAAAAGATCATATTAGCTGAAAAAATTTCCTCATCAGAAGGTCCTTAATCCAATGAAATCACAACACTGGGCCAACAATAAATGGAAAGAAATTACCCAGGTTGAGTTGTGATCTACATGGTCTACATCTACATGGAATATCCATAGTAATTAGATTGCACAGCCATGAAAGCTTTTGGTAGTTATATTCATTTTTTTTGTTATCAAACATTTTATCAAAAAACTGTAATATTGTCTGATACTTGATTTATTTTTCACTCATTTGCTCTCATTTCTTCTTTTTAACTTTGGTAATTTTCTTCTTTGATTAAATTTGCTAATTCACTTAATTATTTTGCTAATTTATGTTTGGTGGTATTTTAAGAAGTAAACAGTCTGATCATAATTTTGATTGATCATTTTCAATTTTATAAATTCCAGCGTTTTTATTGGTTATTTCTCTCTTTTGTATTTTTATTGGCTTAGTGCTTTGTTTTTTTTTTAATGTTGACACAACTTGTTAAGTTTCTTTTTTTTTAAAATTTCTTATTAATATAGGCATTCCACACTGTCAGTTTGTTTTAGAGTAGTGCTTTGGATATAGCTCATAGATTTTGATATGCAGTATTGGTATTGTCATTATCTTTGAAGTAATGTGCTGTTGTTTTTATAATTTCTCCTTTATGTATAGGCATTGTGTATTAAGTATTTTTTCTTGTACCCACATGTACCTATATACTTTACTTATAATAGCATTATGATAATTTTTGTTTTATGATTTATTAGCATACTTCTAATTTACCTGTAACTTCTTACTTACTCAGTATATTAACCATTTTGCCTGGAAAAAACACACCCATTCTCAATCTCTTTCTTTTTTTCTCCTTATGTTAATTATATTATATCACATCATATTATATATGATCTTTTGTTTAGACTAGATCATATGTGTGTGTGAATTATGTGATCTAGTTTGTTTAATATTATATTCTTCTCTGTAACCTTTTTTAAAATTTACCATAATCTAATAGTAAGGGGTATAAAAATAGTTTTGACATTATTGTAGGCATAAATAGTAGAAACTGCTATTTTCTTATTTGAATAATACCTTTGAATATAGTTATTTTCACATTTATCCCTCTTCATGCTTGATTGTTGAAATATAGTTATAACTGATGCTACTTCAGCATATTTTAGGATACCATGAAATATTTTTGTCGAATCTTAAATCTTTGCAAATCTCTATTTATTAAATGTGTTTCCTTCAAATAATGTTAGCTTTGTGACTCAATTTTTATTCATTATTTTAGTTGATTTACATTTAATTTTATAATTTAATCAATCAGTCATTAAGAACTTATTATATAACCACTATGTAACATGCACTGTGCTTGGCATTGGGAATACAAAGCCAAAAATATGGCAATCACAGCCCTTAAGTAACTTGTATTCTATAAGGAGAGATGGCATGTCCATTTTTAAGTATATGTAAAAAGTGTGTGTATACACATATACACATACATATGTATGTATATTATTATTGTGGTTGTTATTTTCCAAGATAACTGGGGGAAGGGAACTAGAAAAGGCCTCATGCTTTGAAGAAAAGGAAGCATTTGAAGAGGTGACGTCAAATGGAAACTTAGGGCATGGAAGCTTTCCAGTACTAAGGCAGGTGGAGCATCAAGAATGAAGAATAGTAAGAAGACCTATCTGGCTCACATTTTACAGTTCTGTGAGTAAAGGAGAGTAGTGTTAGAGGCTAGAGGAGTAGAGTTCAGCCAGGTTGTGAAGGGCTTTACATATTCAATAGAATATTTTGTAATTAATCCTAGAGATAGTTATGCAGGTAGTGGAATTTATCAAAGCAAGAGATTGATATGGTCATGAAGATGATGATGCCGTTCAGGAGTTGGGTCATCTGGAAAGAATTCAAGTGGTAGATATTCTCCTAATGAAGGGAGCTTTATTGATCTAAAAGCAGCCCTAGAATGGGGGGGGGGGGATACTAGCAGTTTGCAGGAAGACAGAGGTTTGTTTTTGTGCACAATTTTGGGCACTCAGCCATGAACAGAGTATGTTCCTTCCTGAGTAGTTAATCATAGGGAAAGGGGGAGGCAGGAAAGTGAAGCAGGTACGATGAAAACAGTTCAAGGATGTGATCACAGAACAAGGAACATAGCTTGCAAAATTTGTTCCAGTATGGGGGGCTAATCATGTAAACAGAGTATGGGCTAATGAAGTAGGATTTTTGTTATCTGACAGAGCTTCCTGTTACTGGGCAGATTTAGACAAGACCTTCAAAGTTGCTGGGCAAAAGTTAGCCTGAAAGGTTCCCATTGTTGCTGGGCCAAAGTTAGCCTCATCTGTCAGACCTGTACTTTAGGAATATCACTTAGATAACTGTGTAAGGATGGATCAAAGAAATATGAGAATCAAGGACAAAAACATTTAGCAGAATGTTAAATTTGTCTATTTTTGTACTATTTGCTCATCCACTCAGGAAACCATTTTGTAAAAATCATCTTCATTCTCCAGTCACTGTGCTAAACACTGAGAAAGCTAAAAGTAGCTTAGGCATGGTCTCTATCATATAGAATATATTGTCTAGTAGTGGGATAAAACGGAATTACTGACAGCTATAATACCCGGTATCACACATTAAGTGCATTAGAAAGTTGCAAAACCCTATGTTAATTGATGTTTAAGAAAGAAGAGCTTTATTAACCAGAGTATCTAGTGAGGCTTCTTTAAGGAAGTGGTAATTTGAATGCTATTAAAAAGATTTAAAATAATTCAGCAAAAATCTCCTAAACTCCCAACTCCCCAGACTCCCAAGGTTTCCTATCTGGTGAAACTGTGAGATACATAAAATACTTAACTCTCCCCACAGGCAACCTGCTTTGGTACTGTATATAAACCCTGTCCCAGCCCCACTCCTTAGGTACTCCAGTGATTGCTGTAGGGTACTATGAAAGATCTCCATTTAGTTGTATTGACTGTTTTCATTAAAATTTCATCTTGACAACTGAAAGGAACACAAAATATTTTACTCCGTATTTATATATATTTAAATTAAACTTATCTAAAACACAAGACTTTTTGCTTATATGTTATTAATTCTTAGTTACATAAACTGAAGTTAAAGGAGGATTCTTCCTTTATCAAAGATTTCTTCATTTAGGGATCATCCTTCCCTTCTTCTCCCCTCAGTTTACCCTTTATGTTATTTCTCTTCTTTGTCTGAGACCGCCTTTCTGTAAAATTGAGTAGTTTTGACTGTCTAATCCTTTGAAGGTTCTACCATTCAACTAGTATCTAGTTTATCTCAATTTTAAAAGTATATATTGTTTTAAGTATTTAGCTCTTTTTCGCCAACATCATGATTTCTTTTGAAATCTGTAGTTGCTCTTCCCCCCCGCCTTTGAACTTTTACAGTAATTTTTAATTCTTAAATGCCTATCTTTTACTACGAACAACATTCTTAAATTATCTGGAAAGTTTATTCTGCTTTTTTTCATGTTCTAGTATCTCTAGTTTGTCCTGATCTGCCTGGACAAATCTAGTGTGATCTTGATTGATGTGCCATTGCTATGTCATATCTGTGCTTTTGAAACTTAAAACATTTGTTCCCACAAATTGTGTGAAAGTTTGATTTTAAAATGTTTATAAAACATCCTCCACCCCTTTTTTTTGGTATTTTAAGAAAATTTTTCTTGAATAATTTCCTGGAATATAGGCTTTATTCTTTTATTTTTCTATGTTTTTCAGGATATCAATAATTCTGTCTTCATTTCTCCTCCATATTCATTATTTGCAGCTGAAAGGTTTCAAACCTCTTTCCAACTGAATTATTTCATGAGCTTGTTTGTCCTCTTACGCTGTATTGTCTTTGATTTTTATCCTCAGCTGTACTCTTGCTTCTGACTCTTGATATAATAAAATTGTATCTAATATTCTCCATGTTGGCCATTTTTTCATTTTTTCTTCCTGATTACCTCCCTTCTCCCTTTTTTCTTTCTTTCCTCCCTTCCTTCCTTCTTTCCTTCATTTGTTCCTTCCAAAGAAATTTGAAGTAAGGAGGCAGCTAGGTGGAGCAGTGGATAGATCACCTTGGAGTCCGGAGGACCTGAGTTCAAATGTAGCCTGATACACTTACTAGCTGTGTGACCATGGGCAAGTCACTTAACCCTGATTGCCCCCCCTCCCAAAAAAAAACAAACCGAAACAAAAATTATGCAATATGGGAAGGAGGAAAAGCACTAGTAACTAGGGGAATCATGAATGCATTCTGATCTGAGCTATGAAGGAAGCTAGGGATTCTATGAGGTGAAGGAGAGTAAGGAGTAAATTCTAGCAAAAGGCATGGTGATGGGAGAAGGATCATTCTCTTTCCCTCCCTCCTTCTCTGTTCTTCCCTCTCACTGCCTCCTTCCCTCCCCCCCCATTCTCTCTTCCTCTCCTTCTGTTTCTTCTTTTCCTTCTCTCTCTTCCTTCCCCCCTTCTCTCGCTATCATCTTCCTGGCATTTTTTAAATGATACCTGGAGGATTGTGCAAAACATTTCTCTCTTTGGTATATGAAGGCTATTATAACATGACTTCCATGTACTTTTCTAGCCATTTTGTACATTATTCCCCTTTATACACTGTGGTCCAGGTAAGCTCACTTTCTCACTTTTTCTCAAACACGATATTCATTCTCCTTTCATCTAGCGTAAGGTACCAGGCACTGAAGTCCTTTCCTGAACTAAACTGCCAAGCATTCAAACTCTGTTGCAGAGAACTCAACTCCAATGGACTGGCCATGTTGTTCAAATGCCAAATGTATGCTTGCCTAAAAGACTATTTTATGGAGAACTCAGGGCAAGCCCTCACAATGATGGTTCGAAGAAGTGATATATGGGCACTCTCAAGGTTTGGTATTGACTGCATGACATAGAAGACACTGGCACAAGACCGTCCAGCATAGTGTGCCCTCCTCAAAGAAGGTGCTGTGCCTTATGAGTGAAG
The DNA here is from genome assembly GCF_900497805.2 of Vombatus ursinus. Taxonomy (NCBI): domain Eukaryota; kingdom Metazoa; phylum Chordata; class Mammalia; order Diprotodontia; family Vombatidae; genus Vombatus; species Vombatus ursinus. Next base: position 2,660,983 of record NW_020954636.1, on the reverse strand, counting down.
CAGAATTGAAGTAGCTCAAAAGAGCATGAGATGGGCAAATTTAGAAAATCCACCCCAAATGTTCACATGGCCTATTTGTACCTGACCTGTGGTACGGCATTCTGAACTCATATTGGTTTGATCAACCACAGTCAGCTACGCTATAACTTTACTGTAACATAGTGATGTCATTTTTGTCCTCTTCAAGCACACAGGACAACAGTCAACCACTGTGTGTAATTATAAAGTAATGATAATTATATAAAAAGTCCTCAAAATAATTTAGTCATAAATTGAAAGATTATCATTATCTATTGGCAGTACAGAGGGGAGAGGCTTGTTTGTCACACCTTGAACTTTTCATCCACGTGGATAATACAATAGATGGCATCTTTTTCTATTTTATAGTCTACTGAGAGAGAGAAATAGATTCTCAGAATGTTGAACATAAAGCTGAAGCTTGATTGTTCTTTCCAGTCTTTTTTTCCTCAGACTAGTAATCTACTATTTACTCAATGAACTGAAGATCAGACTCCACTTCTATCTCATCACATATACTGAAAGGCATTCATGACCTCATTCAAGCATCTTATTTTTCTGAGCGTCCAGAGAATATATACCATATATCTTCCTTTGACCAGTTCAAGTAATGCTGGATACATTTTTTTAAAAACCTATTTCACATAAACGTCAAAAGTGCTAGACAAGAGACTCAACTGAATCAGTACCTTGGACAGATGCTTTTTGCACCAGCGCTGTCTTTTTTTAGCTATGCTGAACTTCCAATGCCCTATGGTGGTGCCTTCCAACCTTTTAGCTTTACTATCTTAAATTAGATACCTTTGACATTTTGCAGCCAAAGGGAACTAAGAGGGAACTGTATAGCTATTAGAAAAAAAATCAAGAACTTGACAGAATGATTGACTGATTTCTAAAAATTCAAAAATTGCCTTTTAATTATCAAATTATACATGACACCCATTTTGTTTTGTTCTCTCTTTCCTGTTTTTCTCTGTTCTACCAAACCTTTTCATCACTCTTCAAAACTTCCATGACTCCCTTCTCCAACTCTTTTGAGAACTTTGTCTCATTTTACTGAAAAAACAAAAACAAGCCATTTTTGTAGATCTCCCTTTTCTACTTTCTTCACTCATATCGCTGTTAGCACTATGTTCACCGTTTCAGATGAAGAAGTGAACTTTCTTCTTGCCAAGTCAAACCACTCCACATTCACAAGTGATATCATTCTATTCTGCCTTTTCCAGCAAATCATCCATTCTATCATCCCCACTCTCTCACTTATCTTCAGTCTCTCCCTCTCTATTGGCTCCTTCCTTACTGCTAACAAATATGTCCATGTCATTCTACTTCTCAAAAAACCTTCTCTTAATCCATCCATCCATGCTAGTTATCATTTCATGTCTTGCTTACTTTTGTCAGCTAAACAATTTGAGAAGGCTATCTACAATAGGAGTGTCTACTCCACCCCCAACTGTTTTCTTAACCATTTACAATCAACCAACTGAACCTATTCTCTCTCCAAAGTTGCTAATGAAGACATTGCCAAATCTAATGACTTTTTTCTCAGTCCTTTTCCTTCTTGACCCTTCTTTCTCAGTCTTCTTTGTGGGATCTTCATCCAAGTGATTCCTGCTAATTGTGGATGTCCCCCAGGTCTTTGTCCTTTTTCCTTTTTTCTTTTCTTTCTATACTTCTTCATTTTATAATTTCATAAGATCCTATGAATTTAATTATCATCTCTATGCAGATGATTTTCAAATTGACCTATCCTTTTGTAACCTTTATTGTAGTTGTTCAGTCATGTCTAAAGTCTTTGTTAATTGTTTATCATTTCTTTCTCCAGCTTATTTTACAATGAGGAAACTGAGGTAAACATGGTGAAGTGATTGGCCAGGGTCACATAACTAGTGAGTGTGTGATACTGTCTAGATGGTGATACTATCTCTAGTGAGTATCTGAGGTGAGATTTGAACTCAGGTCTTTCTGACTCCAGGCCTGACTCTTTATCCACTGTGCCACCTAGCTGCCCTCATTAAAACTAGAGATAGATAAATGATGAGGTTTTCAAATTTGAAATAAAAATATGTACTTGAAACTCTAGGCCATTGAATTTGGTATACATTCCTGGTCATATTCTTCCATGGATTATTAAAAGAATTTATGAACTCTTTAGGAACAAACAGGTGATCTTTACAAACCAATATGTATTCATTAAGAATGAGTCCTGTCTGAACAATTTTATAATCTTTTTGGACAGCATTTCTAGATTAGGTTAGCAGTGTGATATAAATGTTAGAATGCTGGATTTGGATTTAGGAACATATGGATTCTAATCCCTCCTCTGACATGTATTGTTTTTGTGACCTTGGGTAAGTCATTTATCCTCTTTTAATCTCAAGCAGCTCTCCAAGACTTAACTATTCAACCATAGATGCATTATGATATGCAGTGCTGGATGGAGTTCTCACATGCACAAAATCATAGATCCTTAAATATTTAAGTTCCAGGCTAGTAGGTCAGGAAACTCTTGTGTGTCAATATATCTATATTTCACCAAGATACTTTACAAAATCTCTCTCAGTATTTTTATAGGATAGAGAGATTCAGACTTGGTGATTTTACGATTAATATGAGTTTGGAACTATTTGCCCAACAAAACAGTTTTGTACCATGCCAATCTTATAGAAATAATTTGGATAAAACACATGTATACACCTAAAATTTGTAAATGGCAAGAGGATTGAAAGAATGCTAATATATTTTTTAAAAAAAGTCAGTAGGCTGGAATGGCAATTTTAATCAAAAAAGATGAAACATAACATAAAATTCTTCAATTGGTTAAAAAAGAAAAAAGAAAGAAGAAACTTTCATCTCCACTGGTACAGAGTGATAGGTGGCGATGGGGCAGGAAATGGCTAGAAAACATTTCATGGGGAAAAAAAAATCCAGGGATTGCAAACTTAGAGTTTGTATCATGGTTGGAAACCACCATCTTTAAAAGTTTAGTTTAATAGAAATATGATATTTAAAGCACAGAACACACCTTGATCAGAATACATCTATAGTATTGTATACAGTTGTGTGCTCCATTTTAGACCTTATTTAGTGAGACTGAATGGGATGGTAAGGGGATTCATAATCATATTACCTGAAAGATTCATTAAAAGGACTGAGTATTTATAACCTGGAGAAGAGAAGATGGGTCCCTGTCTTCAAATACATAAAAGTCAATCATGTGGAAAAGAGACTTGTTATTTGTTTGAGTGAAGAAGGAAAAAATAATACCAGTAGGTAAAACTTATTGGCAACAGATTTTGGTTCCAAATAAAGAAATACTTTGAACCATCCAAAAATTAAATGAAGTTTCTTGGGCAGTAATGAATTTTCCATCATGGGATGTTATTAAGTAGAGTCTAGAAGATTCCTTTCTGGGGATAATATTGATAGACTTCAATGCTTTTGGAAAGGTTCGCACTATAATGATCCAAGCCCCTTTCGGATCCTTACATTCAATCAATTACTCATTGAATACATCAAATAATGAAAAAAGTTCCTTAGTGTTTTTTTTTTTTAACCATGCAGTATTTCAGTTCTTACATTTTCTTTTAGTCTCTCCCCTAATCACAGCTCATTTTTACTACTTGAAAATTAGCTGTGATAACGAGTTCACAACAGGATATTTCATGGTCCAGTTAAAATTGTAGAAAGGTTTTTAAAATTTTCCTAGTGTCATTAGTATATTATGGCATATACTTCATTTACTGTGGTTCAAAATAGTACTCTGTATATTGATGGGTAAAGTCATGAGTCAGTAACATTGTCTTTGAAGGGATTTTCAATATGACATTTTAAGTATAAAATCAAAATCAGAATGCATAATATCACTCTACTTAAAAGCGATCATCCCCTTCCTTCTAAAAAATGTTCTTAATAAGGAGCAATCACCCTTTATGAATAGGAAATTTTATGTAATAGTCCAGACACTTTGCACATGAAACTTTACTAATGTCAATTACCACCAGGCTGTCCCTGGTTGAAGAACATCAGGCTTTTTGAGTTGTGTTTATCATGCTAACCATGCACAGTGTGAATGGCTTATGGTTTCACATACATACTTTCTCATTTTCTGGTACTGTGCTTCTCTGGAGTAGAGAAACATTAGCTTCTGTACACTGCGCATAAATTATCTTTTATCTCTGAGTTTTATGGCAGTTTGTAATACAAGGTAATAGGATTTATGACCAAGAAATGAGATGTCCAAGAGTTAATAAGGCATGCCTTTTACATTATACTGAACCAAGTTCAGTGTTTCCTATGTAGGGTACCAATATTTGATATAGGTAAGTGCTACAGAGCAGATTTCTGCACATTTTTTATCTTCTTCAAATTAACTTCCAAATATTTTGTAAATATTTTTGCAAAGGAGTCTTAGACTTTTTACAGTTATGCATGAATGTATATTTTAGGTTGTATGTGTGTGTACGTAAAACAAAAAAAAAGTAGTAATTCTGTAGATCTATATTGAGATCTTATAAAAAAATTAGAATATTGAAATCAGCTTGGTAATAACAGCTAATAATAATGAAACTTATAGCTAACATTTATGTAATGCTTACTATGTGCCAGGCACTATGCTAAACACTTTACAGTTATCTCATTTAATCCTCACAACAGCCCAGCAATGTAGATGCTATTATTATTTCCCTTTTATGGATGAGAAAACTGAGCCAAAGGTTAAGTGACTTACCTAGGGTCCTACAGCTAGTAAGAGCCTGAAGCCAAATTTGAACTCAGGTCTTCCTGACTCCAGGTTCAGCTTTCCTTTTTCACTGTACCATCTCTAGGTAGTAAACTAGTTTTCTGCTATTCAGAATGTATAGTGGATATTGGGTTTCTTAGATTTTATTTATGTTACAGTGCCTTAACCTTTAGTCTATAGCATTATTTATTTAGGGTCCCCACATTGCTAGTGGTTCATGGAAAGATACAAGGGGTCCATACATTTAGAGAGGAAAAAATCTAGGTTTTTATTTTCACTTTCTTCTAAATGAAATTCAGCATTTCCTTCAATTATGTATGTAGTCTAGGTTAGGACTGACTCATCTGTGTTCTGATATAACCTGGTAAACCCTAGGTTCCTAGAGTTAACCACAGGCATCATCAACATCATCATCATAGCTAACATTTATGTAGCATCTACTATGTGCCAGGCATTGTGCTAATTGTCTCTAAAAATGTTATCTCATTTTATCTCACAAAAAACCCCTGGGGCAGATACTATTATTATTCTCATTTTACAGATGAGGAAACTGAGGTAACCAAACATTAGGTGAATTGCCCAGGGTCACACAGCTACAGTGTGAGGCTATATTTGAGGCTTTTTAACTCTAGGTCCAGTACTCTATCTTTTGTACCACCTAGCTATCATGCTCAAACTCCTTCAAGTTAAGACTATATCTATGTTTTAAAAATGCTTCCATTTTTCTGTTAATTTAGCCTGCAGTCAACACATTATCTTTTCTTACCTCTCGTGACCGTCTTCAATATAATGAACCTCTCTCCACTCCCCCAACACACACACTAGTGTCTTGTCTGTAGCTAAATCTCTAGCAATTTCTCCTCCTATAATTGCTTTTCAGAATTTGAATTTTCTGTCATTTGATACATCATACTTCACCCCACCTTATAAAATATAATATTCTAAAGTACAGCAAAATATGAAAAAAAAGTAATTATACCTAAATATCTTCAAGTATTTGAAGGGTAATCTTATAGACTGTGTGATTAGACATGTTTTGTCGTCTTCAGAGGGTAGAAGGATGAATAGGTAGAAATTGTAGATGCAGCTTTAGTATGAAGGTAAAGGAAAAACTTTTTAACAAGTAGTGGTATTCAGAAATGGAACGGACTGCTTGAAGCCAGTGAAGTATTGCTCCCAGGGAAACAACACAGGAATTGCATTCTAACCCAGATTATGATACTTATTGCCTGTGTGACTGTGAGCAAGTCACTTATCCTGGCTATGCCTTTAATTTCTTCATCTGTGAAATATGGGTGTTGGACTAGCTTGCCTATAGAATCTCTGATAGTTTTGTATTCAACCAGTTGCTCAGAAAGAGCAATTATATGATTATGGCCTTATGATGCCTCCTGGTGGTTGGCCTGTGGAACTCTCTCATGATGTAATAATTCCATTTTTCACTTTCGTTATTGAAGGACTCAACAAATCTATTTAAACAAAAGAAACAAGCAAGTGACATTCAATAAACTGTTATCAAATAGCCCTGAAACTTCTGCTTTGCCAAGACCAGAGGTAATATTCTTTTCCCATAGTGCTGTACTATATTTTCCCATAGTACAAGGTTCTGGAAATCACATACATGCATACACACATATATGTATACATATGTCACGTACACATGTATATATGCATATTTATACATTTAACCTATGTGAATATGTGTTATACATATAAACACATCCACATATATACTGAACAAATATAACTACAAGGTTGCTAAATATAGGGGACTTAGGGAGGAAGGGCAGTAGCAGTAAGGTAGAACAATAAAGTGTTCACATAGATGACAACTTGAATTCCCTTTTAAAGGAAGAGAGGAATTTTATGATGAAGTGGAAGAAATTAGTGTAGATGGTTTATTGTGATAGTTCCCTTCCTATAGTTTCTTCTCTTTTCATCACAATCCAGCATTATAACACTGCTGCTGGGGGTAGTCTTCCTAAAACATTGTTCTGAACAGTCAAACCTCTGTCTAAAAGATTGTAATGGATTTCTATTGTATACAGAATTAAGTCTAAACTCCTTAGCATGGCATTCAAACCCCTCTACAACCTGGATCTACCTTATTATATTAGAAATTAAAATATAATTGAAAAAATATTAATTCATTTAAAATAATGATGATAAATTAACTAAATTGTTACCTAATTTTGCCAAAATAAAAAAAAATTCAAAAGAAGTTGTGTTGGTTTAAACATTTTTTGCAAATCTCCTTAATATCTGGTTCAATAGAAGACTGTTGGATTCTCTAGTCTACTTTTGCTTTCCTTTAGTTAAGATATATTGTATTAGTTGAAGTATGTGAGGAAAATGTGGACCTCATGTAGATTTTGGAAAGGGGAGGGGTATTTCAATAGGCAAATAACATCAGTATTTTTTGAAAATTGTTTTGACCTCAAGGACCCCCCCAGAAGAAGCATCCTATAGATTTCCAACTCTCCTTAGACCACCTTTTGAGAACCAACTACTGCTTTACAAGAAACTTGGTTGCAGTCAAATTGTTCCCCTAATTCTTCGCACATATGGTGTTCCTTCTTTACCCCACTCCCTTTGTCTTTGTTCACACACTCCCTTTTTCGTTGTTAATTGTCCTCTTTCTTACTGGCTTCCTTCTCTACAAAGCACCTGAACCCTTGGTAATCCTTTCCTCTCCAGAAGTCTTATTGTATTTTTTAGGTCCTTACCCTGTTTCTTTGAAGTGTTAGCTTCGATTTACATGTATCCTGTCTTTTCATTCCTTGCAAGGGATACTGAAGCCCTGGAACTTAGCAATTGTATGATTACTGATCATTTCCAGTATAATCCAGCTTAAACATGTGTGTATTACATATGTGTGTGTATGTAGATATATATATATATATAAATATATATATATATATTTCTGCATATAAGAAAAAAAAACTAGAGTAAAAAAACCTATTACTTAATTGGCAGTGCCATTGCTTACAGGCAGCTTGACCTTGAAATGCTCTGTCCTTCAGGGGAATTGGTAGAATGACACCTATCAGCAAAAACTCATAGTGCTTCCTCAGTGACTCCTATGCAAAGAGCGACATGAAATATCAAATTGAATCTCACAGAAACGATAAAAAAAAAATTTGAACATTGACCTTTCATTCTCAGCCATGAGTGACAGAGAATCAGTTTTAGAAACTCAGTGTAATCCATAAAACAGAGCTATGCGTAGGTAAAACAACAGAAAAGACTAGATCAGCATTTGTCTGAGTTCTTTTGCTCTCATAATTTATCATAATCCAATTCTGCGTAAACTAATGGAATATTGGTAGTTGACTGTCACTCTCCTTCCCTTTGCCCCTCTTCCCACAGTTCTTTTCAGCAAGGACACAAGTACACAATGGTATGTATGCTTAGCTCAATTGAGCATCTTTTTTGATTAAAAAACAGTACATTAGCAGCAGAGTGGCAATGGACCATCAAGCAGAGAAATGAGATGAGCTTCAGAGTAGAAGATTGACAGAAATGAAAAGTTTCTTTGTTGAATTCATTCATCTGAGTTATGTCACTTTGTAGGGTATTGAGAAAAGGGAGGGTGTGTTCCAAATTAGAAATTCTCGGGTTTCATTTTTTGAATATGGTGTCACATATGTCCCCTAGCTTTTCTTGAAGCTTAGTAACAAACACTAAAGATTAAAAAAAAAAGTGGGAAGACAACAGATTCCCCATGATCTTAGTGTAAGAAATTCCTATCGGTCCTTTGTGATATTTGCCTCATTCCACATGTGATATTTGAGTGAAGCATGAATCACTGGACTTGATTCCAGCTCATCCCCCGGGTGTGGACATCAACTAGAAGGCTCTTGAAATAGTTTAGGTATGAGGTGCTAAGGAGCTATTATAGGGTAGTGCCAGTATCAGAGGAAAAAATAAGGAGCTATTATAGGGTAGTGCCAGTATCAGAGGAAAAAAGAGATGTTGAGAAGTTAGACAAGTTCTAACAAGAAGTTAGACTTAGACACTATTCAAACATGGAGTGGGGTGTGTGGTGAGAGTGAGTTGTATAGTCAAGTATTGACACTAAGGTTGTAAGCCTGGGTGTCTGGGAGTGTAGTTCTACCCCAAAATTAAAATGGAAGGTAGTAAAAAGGGAGGTAGTTTGGAGGGAGAGAAAAGTTCAGTTTGGGACATGTGTTGGTCAACAATAAACCCCAAAAGCGAAAAAGTTTTTAGGAAGAATTTTAAGTCAGTTCAGCAGAGAAGAAAGCCAGAACCCCATCACCTTCATATGGGTATAGATTGAAAGTATTGCTGCTGCTTCTTGACTTCAGTATAGCACGACCTAGATTCAGTAAAGATTATATTATCCTGATTAAGTCTTCAAAATATTTCTGTACCATATTGCCTCTACCACTTCATTCCTTCCTACACCTCTGCTTCATTTTCTCCTTTCTCCTTTAAACAGAGAGTAAAAGATTGTTTTCTGCTGTGCCTTGTGGTGTAGCTAATCTTAGTGAGTTCTCTGTCAATGGAAGTGTTCATGGTATGGCTAGAGATGTTGTAGAGGGAATTCATACTTGAGGCTAGCTTTGTGTTGTGGTACCTCTGGAATGTCTTCCAACTACAATTTTATTACACATGCACAGTCTGCTAATAAAATAATAGGCAGGATGTCTTGAATTGAAATTCATATTATCATAAACTACTGATAATATAGCCAAGTTATATATGTAAAGCTGTCCAAACATCTATAGGTACATATTGACATATAATGTGGCAGGAGAAATCATTCTTTAGGAAACAACATGGTCTAAGAATGTATGTTTGTGACACAACATTAGCAATATCAGCCCAGGCGGGGCATACTATACCGAGTAACATTCTGCTTTCAATATTTTCTTTATAAGTGCATAATGTGCTTATATAAGGATGAAAATGATTTTTTAAAAGTGTTACCAAGAGTCAGGCATAATCCCACCACCATTATGTTTACAACAAAGAAGATGAATAGTTAGAAATGCACAGCTTAAGTACAGTTATACATTATAAAGGAGCTATGGAACTTTTATTGTTGTTCTGGAGGGAAAATGGAAACATAATAATGTATACTAAAAGGCTTTTAAATATACAGTAGCAAGTTAGTTAACCAAGTCTAGGAGCATTGGTGAATGTACAACTCCGCATTACTGGATTTTCCAAATAACTGAAGTCTAACTGTCTTAGTAACCAAACTTTTAATTTTCCAATTTTGAGTGACATTTCCTATAATAATATTAACTTACATTTATATATCACTTTAAAGTTTACAACATGCTTCAACAAACCTGGCCACACCTGATCAGTATGTACCAGGATGTACATGTGTCAGAGGTATATGGGCACATAAAGAAAAGGTCAGTAATTTGCTGAGTGGTCCAGGAAAAAGCAAAAGCCTGAGTTGAGCAGAAAGACTGAAAGCCCATCTAATGTCTGTTGTGTCTTTGTGACACAGTGGTATCCTAAAGGAGGTCACTAATGCATTTACAGATATTAATCCCTGCACTATGGGATTGCCCTGCCTATCTCTCTCTTAACGATTAGCTATTTCTTTCTCTGTTATTAGAATCTCTTCATTCAGATCACATCTCTTATTTTTTTTTAATTTTTTCTTCCTACTTTCCCTTCCTCCTTTCTTCCTTCCTTCCCTTTCTCCTTCATTTGCTCCTTCCCTCCTGCCTTCTTTTCAAGCAGTTTTCATATCCATTCAGTTTTCCATTCTGCTTTACCTTTCATTTCTCTACATCTAAATAATATGTAGCGTAGATACTTAACCTTTTTTTGATGTCTTGGACCCTTGGGGAATCTAGTGAATTCAATAGGCCTTTTCGCAGAATGTTGTAAATGCAAAAACGAAATCTTGGATTACAAAGAAATTGGAAATGTATTTATTAATTTTTTTATGTTTATGGACACCAAGTTAATTACCATTCATACAGAGATATGAAAAACAATGAAATTTTAGCAGTTTAGAGGTGGGAGAAAATTTAGATGTCTGTCCAACACTCTCCATTTGCAAATGAGTAAAATGGGACTGAGCATGGTGAATTACTCAAGGTCATATAGCCAGATAGTGAGACAGCCAGGACTAGAAGCTTTTTCTTCTGACTCATGAAAGTATTATTTTTGCCCCAACATATTACCAGTGGCAAAATACCATATACCTCGAAGTGTGTTCCCATCAGAGGTCTCTCTTTAGAAAGCAGCACTCTTTTTTAACATTACTTTATCCTTTGGCTTAGAATTCATCTCTGTCTCTGAAAGGCATAATCACGTTTAATTATTATTAAAACATTCTCATCTTCACATTCTCTCCCTCAGTTTATTATACCATTTTAAAGTGTAACAATACTTCCAAATTCCTTCCAAGTCCTCAGTAAGCAGTGACTTTATAAAAATTTGCTTTGTGTCCTATTTAAAAAGAAATTATTCCCATCACACTCAGTTTTATATCCATACATACATTTTCCTTCTCATAAAGCACAGCTGATGCAGTTCTATAGGCATATGTACTATTAGTAGGGTGAATCCTTTTGGTTATAAATAATACTAAAAGCCTAATTAGGACATAAAATTATTAACACAAATCCATGGTTTTATTTTTCATATATACATAATCTATTTTTTTCTTCAGTTCTGCCACAAAGCTTTGTTTTTTTTTTTGTTTTGTTTTGTTTTGTTTTTTAACCAACCCAAGTGTACAGAATTGAAATTTCTTCTCAAAGGGATATAGCTCTTTTAGGAAAATCAGAAAAATACCCTTTATAGTTGCAAAACTAAACAAAAACAACAATGAAAAGCTTTCATGTTACCTTCCTGAATAGCCATAAAAATGACTGGTGCTGCTTTCAGGCATCATTCCTCTGGCTTAGGTTTGAGAACAAATCTTATTATCCTCTCCATGTTCATTTAGACTTAAGTGCTTAGAAAACTTGTCATAAGCTAGTGTCAAGCTCTAAAATGGTATATCTTGACATTATCTCAGTTTTAGTAGCTCTCCTGGGCACTGTGGCATATGGGAGCTCCCATGTGTACAAGTGCTTTGCTTTACAGTACATTGTGTGCTGTCTTAGGTCTTGTAAATTTTTATCCCTGCACTAGTCAGGTTTGGAATTTCAAAGAATGTAGGCAAAGTCATAAAGTTGATCTGACTGAAGGGTTTATTGAATAATATGTGTCATGTGGAGAAACCACTTCTGATCATATAGGGACTTTTGTAGTTTCCCTTTTTTTCCCCACACAAAGTGCTTCTATGAAATCTTGTCTCTAATAGGGTTGGTAGATTAGGCTGCATTTTCTTATACTCTCCAGTTCTTTAAGACTCCACCTTTGCACCTGAAGACAAATTAGTTTAGTTATAGGTTCACACCTAGGGTTTTCTCTAAAAGGGGGAGGTTAAAATTATCCAGTATACTATATAAATGAGGTATGGGACAGGTATTTACTTCATACACACAAAAGGATGCTAAACAGAACACTCACAAGAACCTATTTGGCAAAAACAAACTTACAACAGGATCCAATAAATCATAACTACCTACTGTCAGCTGGAAAATTGATACTCAGTCCTAATCAGAACATAAAGCAGTCTGTGGAAATATTTCACCTTGCCTCTTTACTGTACAAACAACTCCTGCTACATTTCTGCTAGTTAAACAATCAGCCGTGGATCAAATCTCTTGTTGGTGGCCAACATCTTTGCAGAAGCTTCCCAAGCCACCTGCTTGCTTTACTCATTCAATCCAAGGCTTCTGGCTTCTTGACCTTTCAAGGCCACCACCAAAACTGGACACAGCCATCTCAGGAGTGATATGCAGTTACCTGCTGAGGAAAAGTAGTCAATAAGTATTTATTATTAAGAACCTAATCTGTGCCCGGCACTGTGCCAACACCAGCAATATAAAGACAGGCAAAAAGCCAATCCCTGCTCTCATGGAGAAATGAAAATAACCATGTGTGTTACAGTTGTTATTTTATGTGAAAATTCACAGAGTTGAGAGTTGTTATAAATATGCATATATATATATACATACAAACCACTTACCCAATATCACACGACTAGTGGACATAATAGAACCAGGAGAGGAAGCTTGGCATTGAGCACTGCCTTTGGAGTCAAATGACTGACTGTTGATATGCCACCTCTGGCACCTCCATGACCTTAGTCAAATTACTAAAACGCTCTTGGATTCAGTTTACTCCTTTGTTAAATGAAGGTGTGGAATAGATGGCCTCCAAGAGTCCTTACAATTCTAAATTTATCATCCCATAGAATCTTTTATTCATCCAACATTTAAGCACCTACCATGTGCAGAACACTATGTTACATATTAAGGCAAATATAAGTTCTACGTAAGACCACAGCATCGTGGAGCATACAAATACCTCATACAAATACATATCTGCCTTTGTGCATTTCTAGCCCACCAAGATTCCTTTCCTCACTTGTGCTACTCACCTCCTGCCTCCACCTGCCTGCCAACAAGCACAAACCTGGAAACAGTAGACCTCATCCACAATACTAATGATCAGGACAATGACCAGGTTCTAGACAAAACTGTCATGATCTATCATAGAGAGCCTTAGCAAAATAATTTCTCCACTCTATGCATCATTTTAATGAACTGTCAAGTGGAAATAATCACATATATAGCTAGCTACCTGTATCGTTAAAATAAAGTGAGGTTAAATGGTGCAAAAAGGCTGGGACTCTGGCCTCTGAGTAAAAAATCAAAAAAACACACATACATACATACATCCATACATACATACCTCCATCCATACATATATAATATTCCCAGCCTCTATTCACATATATGCATGCATACATCCAGATATGTGTGTGTGTATAACATCTCACAACTCTGTGAATTTTCACATAACCACTCCAAACTTAATGAGAGAGAATGAAGTGTTTGCCACATAATACTGAAATTCCATGTTCTTCCAACTCTTAATCAACATGTCACAGGAGCAGAACTGAGTTCTACCACATGGTGAGCTAGAAACCAAGAAGAACAACTCTCATCTGGCTCCATGGGATGAAACTCATTGCATGTGCAATCAACATAAATATACTCATGTAGGGAGGTTTAACTTATGCATGTATCCTTCACCAACAAACACTGGATTCCTGTCATCATTTATCTTAGAGAAAATGAGATATTTGTTCAAAACACTTAGCACAGTGCCTGCATATAATAGATAACTATATAAATGCTTATTTTTTTGTCTCAATTCTTACCCAGCCCTTTGTCATTGAATGAGTATTGCTTTAGACAGACTGAGGCTTGGGAAAGACATTGATTTGGAAAGATCGAGGTTATCTGCTGCATCCCAGGCCATCACCAGTCATCTTGACTTTTGTCTTGGCACTGGACAAAAGAGTGAGGCTGACAACTTTGCATCACTCTCATGATGTCATTGATCTTCTTGGAGAATGAAAGATGAACAGTCACAAATTGCACGTATAAATGTTCACAGAAAGTGGCTTTCTAGACCTAGCTTGACTGTTGATTAGCCTACAGATTCTAGGGGCTTTGCTATTTCACACTAAATTATAAGAGAATTGGAAATTCCTGCAAATTCACTAAGCTTGAATAGGTTTGATAAGTCTAAAGAAAGGGAATAGAAGAATTCCTTGGAAGTCTGGGGCTGTAATCATGGCTTAACAGTTTATCATCAGTCAATAATATTTATCAAGTTCCTACTCTGTGCTAGACACTTTGAACATAAATGCAAAAGTCTATGTCTTTACTTTCTACTGAGAGATTCAAAATGTTTACAGATCAAATTACATACAAAATCAATATAAAGTGATTTCATTAATGGGATTGGGATAGGGTAGAGCAGATAGACCAGTTTGATTGAAGACTGAAGTGGATAAGACAGAATTATGTGCAGTCCTGGAAAGGTAAACTCAAATCAGATTTTGAAGGAATTTTATGTCGTGAAAAGAGAAGTTTTTATTTTATCCTACAAGCAAGAGGAGGCCACTGAAACTTCTGGACCATGGTCAGATACTATCGGAGTGTTTTGTTTTGTTCCGTTTTATTTTATCCCAGCCTGTCATTTCTTTGGTATGAGATGTTTCCTAACATAAACTTCTACCAATGCAGATCAGCAACTTTTCTACAATTTATAATGTTAAAAAATTACCCGAGACACCAAGAAGCTAATTGGCTTGCCTAGAGTCACATAACCAGTATATTAGAGAAAAGAATGTGAACCTTGGTCTCCCTAACTCTGAGTTCAGTTTTCTGTCTCTACACCAATGATTGCCAATGTCTTTGTTCCTGAAAGAACAATAGTAAAACTTATCATGACTCCTCAGGATAATTTAATATACTCCTCCATATATCCCTTCAGATTTATTCATTGAGTACTGACAATAACTATAATGATAACTTTTACTCAAAAAAAGAAAAGAAGGAAAGGTCTACTTTCCTGACACTGTGCCTTATAAATATTACTTCAGTTAATCCTTACAAAAATCCTCTGAGATAGGTACTATTATTATCCCTATTTTTGAGGTTAAGAAATAGAGGCAGACCATGGTTACTTGAATTCCCCAGGGTCACATAGCTAGTGTGTGTTTGAGACTTATATGTGAAGTCTGGTTTTCCTAACTCCAGGCCTAGTGTTCTATCCATTGTGCTAAAAACCTCCAAATTAAAATTTGTATTATATAATTATAATTAATAAATATTAAATTGTACTCTACCTATAAGTATGAAAACTCAAAATATGAAATTGTGGAGTTACAAAATGATTAAATCTCTTATGGGGCATTATAAAGAATTAAAAGGCAACAAAATCTTGTATGTTTACAATCATCTCCAAGACTTCATATTAATTTTTTTATTTTACAAATTTTGTTGAATATAAATATTTAGTAAAATGAGTTACAGCTACTATGACATCTATTATATTGTAATCATATGTCATTTAATTTTAATATTTTAATTTGAAAATAAGTTTTTAATATTTAGCTTAGCACCTGACACATTCTTGAATTTGGTTTGCATCAAGGGTGGTTTTTTTTCCCTGTATTCTGAATTCAAACAAGAATAAAATGGAATTGCTCACTCATATAAATGTGTGGTGGAAAATAGAAGAATTTTAGAAGCTGTCTTGCTGAGAGATGGAAATTTAAAAAAAAATGTTCAGTCACTTCACCCATCAACAAAAATGAATAGTTGTGATATAAACATTTACTTTTCTGCTGGCTAATGACAAGCACAATATTAAATGATAAATGAAATTAAAATTTAGTTGAATATGGTTCAAAAATGTATAACTGTCCTTTGTAAGGAAGGAATCTCTTCAGACGTTAATTTCTTCTCTTCTATCACTGGCAGACAGACTATACTATCACATAAACTCTATTGAACATTTGACCCCTGTTCTCAACCAGTTCATTTGAAAATATTCCAGAGAGAAGTATAGCAACAAAAGTGGAGGATCAGTTTAAATCATAAAATGCCATTTATATTGCAAGAAGAGGCAATATAAGGTTGATTTTTGGAGAACATTTATGATAGTCTATGATGATTTCGAAATGATTATAATGCACATGCTTAGCAGTCATGGTTTTTAGGCTAACATTTGCATTGCCCAAACTCAAAAATTCATAACATCTTAATAATGGATTATATGGCTAGTGTAGTGTACTGAACTCAAATGAGAGTTTGTGCATGTACCTGACCAATTGCTTTTTGCTCAAGTGTTCAGCCTTTTTTAACAGTTTGAAAACAATTTGATGACAGATTGAGAAACTGTTGGAACAGATTTTTCTTAGAAGCTGTCAGAGTTTTATCTAATGACTACAGGTAAAGTGAAATTATTTTGTACATGATCAGGACAGTCGCAAATCAATGAAGAAATAAACTTATAATGCTTCAACATGTACTTGCTTGTCACTTAGGAAAACTATATTTGTAACATAATGGGGCAATTATTTACTACTTAAAGCACCATTTTATATATATATATATATATATGTGTGTGTGTGTGTGTGTGTGCACACACACACACATATTTAGAATGAATCATTTGAACTATTGTCACAAATACCCATGGCATAAATCAGTGAATGGGAATCATTGCACTACATCATGCAGCATAGTGGAAATTTTTTGCTAGTAATTATGTGGAGAATGAATTGGAGAAGGAAGGCTCTGGATGCATGTTTACAGGTCACTTGAGCTTTCTTTATCTATGTAACTTCCCCACTTTGTCCTTTAGGTTAGAAGACTAGCATAATTATCTTGAATTAGCACCACCCCAAACTGCTATTTTTTTTTTGTAGTATTAACTTTCAATACCTTATTGTTTGCTGAAGTTGGAAAGATTCTGTTTCTTCCTATTTTTCAGTTACTCTTGAAATTTCTCTTACTAGACATGTATTTAGCGGCAAGCATTAGGATAATTGATGCATGATATAACATTTAATTAAAGTGAACAAGGGAAGAGTGCTGTATAATACTGAAACTCTTCTAGAAAATTTGCTATAGAGAGGCATTACAAGCTTATCTTTACATTGATTCTCTGAAATAGATAAGTATAAACTATGTGATGCAGTTTTTCTTCCCAATATTGAGAAGAATTCCCCTTTAATTTTAAGATGTCTAAAAGTGAAGGTGAGTTGTAGATATAGCGAGTGCCACATCAATGAGCATTCATAGGGGTTGAATGACCATTTCTTTTTGTTGATACTGTAGAGGAAAATTTGTACATAACAGTTACTGGGCTAGATGAGATGATCTCTTTAAGATCCTCTCCAACTTGAGAATGTTAAAATTCTGTGGTCTCTCTTCCTTTATCTTCCTCCAACTTTACCCCAATACTACACAAAATTGATATTTTCTTGCATTATCTCTGACCTTAGAAGGCCAGAAAAGAGGAAAGAGAAGTGACTTTCCTATTTATTTTGTCATAGGATTATAGGATTTAGAGTTGAGAATGGACTGACCCTGGAGATCACCTAGTTCATCCCCCTCATTTTGCAGGCTTTTCATTTGAAGTTTATTAATGTTCACACTGCATGCTAACTCTCCTCCTTCAAGAATATGTGATCTATCTTCATCTCTGAATAGTTTTTTTTAAGTCGCTTAAACAAATGAACTATATATATTTCATCCATGCCCAAAGCTAACAAACTGTCACCCAATAAGCCATAGAAGAGGACCACAAAGATAGAAGAAACTTTGTAAGAATAAAAATAAAGTTTTGAAACTCTCCCTTCAGACTATCTGATATTAGTTACATCTTCATTTGAGAAGATCATTAAAAGCTGGTGAAGGTAATTACTATCATAGCAGACCCAATATTCTCTATTTATATGCAAATAGCATCATCATGTAGACTACTCACTAAAAATAAAAAGCCCCTAAGATTTTTGGAAAGTTAAGTTGCAGCATATATACCAGTTAAGATTTATGAGTACATTTATATGTGGACATATGTATGAACTCACACATGTATATGTAGACATGGTTTTTGTTGTTTTTATGAGATCTGTGGTTTGAAGGTAAGACTCCAATAACACTCTATCTACCCTGCTGTGTCTGTATCTAAATAAACATATGTATAGATGTAGATAGAGAGTTCTTTACTTCAATGAATATCATTTTCATCATTGTGAGTACGTGAGAGGTAGTGTGATCATGTGGACTGTCATGGATTTGGAGTTGGGAACAACGTCCTCCTTCAGACACATGAGTCTAGATAAGTCACTTAGTCTGTCTTAGTTTACTTATTGAGAAAATAGAGATAACTGTAGCACTTCACACATAACCAAGTTTATTCTTTTTTGCTTATTCTTATGAGTACTGAAATGCTGCAATGATGACCAAATGCTCTGTGAAGGGTTTCTTATTCCTTTTGGATGAACAGTGAAACCAATTCTTCTGACTCCTTTTATTTTGTTTTTGTTTTTGTTTTCTATGAGCTGTATCTTTAGTTAATTTGTAAATCAATAAATTTAGTAAATACATTTCTCTCTAAAATTTTATCTTATTTTTTCATTTGTAGTGAGAAAATCCATGATATGACTCAATCCCTGTTGTAATATTGTTGGTCATTTGACATACTTATAAAATTAAAGTCCCTAAAACTAGATTAATGTTTGTAGACAGTCTAAAAATTGTGTGACTTGTATTGCCAGTCTGCCAGCATAACTAACAAAAGGAGATGACTGTGCAAGAGCAAATGCTATTTTGTATTTTTATCTACTTCATGGATATTAATGCCCAAATAATTTTCCACCTTGAGTATAAACTGTGGAAAAATTAAACCTGTTGAATAAGAGCTCCTAGCTCACCTATTGTTAGTTAGGTTTTTTTGGTCTACTGACAATTTGCCAAGGTTTTCTAAATGAAGTGTAAAAAAAACTAATAACCAGGCATTCCAGTTCATGAGTTCAGTGCTTGTTAACTAATATGTTCACTGGACCAGAGATGGGAGGCATGTTTGACATAAAAGCAATGTCAAAGCCCATAACAATGTGACCTAAAAAGTGACTAAAGATCATAAGCAGTAATGGCTGAGAGTTGGTATAAATGAGGTGAATTTTAGTGTGTGTAAGGGTGATTTTGTTTTTCTGTTTTAGGTAATAGTTCCAGGATCCATGGCCAAAATAGATAATAATTCCCACGAATTATTTTTGAAAACATCTCTACCACACTTGCACAGTGTGATATAGGGATTACATAACGTGCACCTGCGCTGTGCTAGGTCATGACGATATTGCTAAAGTTAACCTGTGAGCTTAGTATTTACAAGATACTTTCTTTGTCTGTTGCCCTATAAAGCAAATGGGCACTCGTTAGTAAGTGGGGAACCCATTTTGGGATATGGGTAATGGACAGAGGAGTGCATATACCTGCCGTGATCTGCCCCCACCAAGGCCTGGGGGGAATCTGTGTTTGCCTCAACCGGTCCCCATTGAGGCTTAGGGGATGAGGAGTT
This sequence comes from Vombatus ursinus, assembly GCF_900497805.2. NCBI lineage: Eukaryota > Metazoa > Chordata > Mammalia > Diprotodontia > Vombatidae > Vombatus > Vombatus ursinus. The sequence goes on along the minus strand of NW_020954636.1, from coordinate 2,641,221 downwards.
GTACTCCTCTTCTCACCCGTCTCTGTGAGAAGTGTGATTATGGAATGCTGCAGGAGCTGGTGCTCCCATTATCTGCGATTCCCTTTGAGAAGATTACACTAAAATAAAGTAACCTTATTTAACCCCTATGAAGCTGTCTTCCTGTCTGACTGGATCAAAAGTAAACTTGTGCTAGACCACCTGTTAGTGTTAGAAGCCCTCCTGTGTTCTCCTGCGCAACAAATGGTGTTACCTGTGAAACAACTGGGCTGCAAGAGTTCTGTACCAGGCAGCAAATAAGGGATTGAGCTAGATACAGAGAATTAATCCAATTTCTCACTCTTATTGGCCTCACCAGTATGTGTAAATTTTATACCACCTGTGTTTGACGATGAACTTTCCTCTAACCTCAAATATAGCTGAAGGAATTCCTGTTATTGAAAGGCTTCCACAGTGTGTCTCCTACCATCTTTCCTGTCATGTTTCCTACTGCCCACGTGCTTCCTGTTTTAGTTAAATTGATCTGTTAGCTCTTCTCTCTACACAACACTGTATTCCCCCACCTCTTTTCCTTTAGATAGGTGGTTTTCCATGTCTATGATCATTTTCTTATTTTAGAATCTACCTTTCTTTTGTCAGGATTTGGGAAACTCCCTCTTATCCAGAGATAAGGACCATCAAGTAAGCTGTGCTCTGAGCTTGGCATAACCATGATCTTTTGCATTCACCCTCTGGCAAAATCATGTAATTATTGTATTGCTTGGACCAACACCAGGTGTTCTCTGATCTTGGACAAGTATCCATGTTCCTGTCATGAATCCCTGCTATGAATCAAACTTGTCTCATTGTTGCTGTTATCCCCTCATGGTCAGGGCTACAGCTCACTGGGTAGCCATTTGTATAATTATTGAGATCTTCCCCACACTGCCTCTGGTCCCACTAGGGGCAGGGCCCCAGCACATGTGCCTAGATCCCTCCTTTTTTTGCAAGCCATTTCCCTGGCTTTGAAATTAAACTTCTGTTTGATTCCTGACTCTCCTATCTCTAGCCTACTCTGTTAGATTCCTGCCACCCACAGGTTCAAAGTTGGTTTTGTCTGGTTGACACTGTAAAACACAACCCTAGAACCATCTCTTATACAAGATTTTTGCTTATTTCCCAAATGCCAATTTTTAGCACACGCTTTCTCTTAAAATTATTTTGTGTAACTTTGCATATATTTTGTACTTTCTTGTATCCCCTAATATAATCTTTTCAAGGAAGGGGGACTGTTTTATTTTTGTCTTTTTATTTCTGCCTTGGACAGAGTAGGTATTTAATAAATTTTTTTGAATTTACTGAGTCTTTCACTTGGTCTACGCATAGTCCTTTAAAATTTCACTTTTATTTCTCTCCTTTTATCTCAGTCTTTGTATATGTATGCCTTCTTATTCTGCAATGATTACCCACAGCTGTCATCTTGGGGCTGTACATTTTGAGGGGAAAGTATAAAACTCGAAATCAGAAACTTTCCAGTTTTTGTTCATGAGTTATATTCTTCCAAGTCTCTTTGTAACCTGAGAGATCATATTTATTTTCTTTTGTTAGAATTTTTAGTGAACACCCTTGTCAGATAGCTATTATTATCCCCCTTTTACAACTCAGTCTCAGTCTCCTAATCTGTAAAATGACAGTAATACTAGTTCCTAACTCATAGGATTGTTTTGAGAATCAAATGAGAGTGCATTTAAAGCACCTTAAAGTCCTACATAAATGCTTATCATTATTATTATTATTATTTTACCTATATTTATTAGTTATTATTTTAATTTACTAATTTATTATTACTTATATAAAACCTTTAAAGTCCTATATAAATTTTTGTCATTATTATTGTTTTACCTATATTTATTCATCACATCGAATCCACAAATTTGTTATCCGTTGGTAAGACTCCTGTTAATCACATTTTTACTATTCCATTTAATTATATTCTGTCCTTGCTAATAACTTAGAATTCCAAAATCATGGGTAATGGTCCTAACAATAAAATCTTTTTGTTTGATTCCATCATTGTATTATTATATTTATTATATTGCATTCCCATATCTTGGTTCTTTCTCTTGCAAACTCATGACTTTGGAAGATGAATTGTTGAATCTACCTGTGCCATTTCTTGAGGGCAGGAACTGTTCTGTTTTTTGTCTTTGCATCTCCTACACTCAACCCAGTAGCTGACATATCATTGTCACTGTCATCAAGTTACCTAGATTTTATATAGTGCTTTGAGTTTGGCAAAGCACTTTAAAAATCTTATCTTCACAACAGGCCAGAGAGCTAAGTATTATTAGCATTTTTTTTAGAGATAGGAATACTGAGGCAGAGATAAGTGAAGTATTTTACTCAGGGTCACAAACTGGTAAGTATCTGTGGCTGAATTTGATCTGAAGTCTTTCACTGGTATAGGGAATTCCTAGAAGAGGAAACTCAGTCAGCACCTCTTTCATTACTATCAGTTTTAAAGAATTGCCGAGGGGCAGCTTGGTGGCGCAGTAGATAGAGCACTGGCCCTGGATTCAGGACCTGAGTTCACATCCAGCCTCAGACACATAACACTTACTAGCTGTGTGACCCTGGGCAAGTCACTTAACCCTATTGCCTAGACCAAAAAAAAAAAAAAAAAAAAAAAAGGCAAGAATTGCCTAGAGCACTGAGAGGTTAATCAACATTTTGAAAGTCACATATCTGGTAACTGGAGGGGAAACGGAAATTTTCCTAGCTCTGAAGTCAGCTCACATAGTAAGTCTATGTGTTAATCAATGCTTTTTAATTTGTCTTAGAGATTCATTCAAGAGTTCTTCTGATGATATCATTTGACTGACTTTAATGAGAAGAATTGAGTTAGCAATCAGGAGATTGATTAAGCCTGAAGACTAAAGGAAAGCTCTTTATCTGATCATCAGCATGTCCCAGGAAGAAAGAAAATCCTCTTCTTGGCCTTGTCAAGTATACTCAATCCTAACTGTCCTATAATAGGCACTTAATAAATTATCATTCATTCTTTGATTTATTGATCACTAACCACTATGACTCAAAATAAAATGAAATGACACATGTAATACTGATGAATAATATTTCTAATGATTAAGCATTAATTGTCTCCTGGGCCAAAGACTTCTTGATCTTTGTTAGAATACTTAAAATATATACATACATACATACATACATACATACACATATTTATCTTATTGACACTTTCCTATATGTTTATTTTAATTTATAATGTATCTGGTCATTAATTCTATATAAAACTTATGCTATATTTATTCATCATTTCTTTTGTCATTTGGAGAATTTTATTAGTAACAAGTCATTTAGTTCCAGTATATACCCAAATGATGTATAATTCCTTCATTTTGCGTATTAAAGCATAATGGGGTTGAAAGGGATCAAACATGTCAGGTAGTTGCTTAGAGTTCGATTTCAAAAAAATAAGTATGAAGGTAAGCCAAGAAAGTATTAAAACTACAAAAAAATCCAACAGTACTTCATTTATTTTGTCTATTCCTCATATACATTTTCTCACAGTTAGCTCTAGGAATCTAATCCAGATAGAAGGATGAATAAAACCATAAAATTCCTCGAAACACTGGCTTTTTGAAAAAGTACCAGTATTCAACAATAAAAGTATAATGTTCTTTCCTGTCTAGGAGAGAGGAGGTTGAGAAACCGTGCTATCCATTGTTCAAATCTTGATTTATACCTTAAGAGAATGGCTGCCATTCTCTGTGATTTCAGGGAGGCTGTGTGTCAAGAAGCAATTTTCAAAGAATTGAAAGCCAGTCTAGGGTTATGAATAAACTCTGAGAAGGTTTGACCTTCCCTGTCAAATGATAAAGCCATAAATACATTGGTAATTCTGCTTTGTTGTAAGTACCTGTTCTTCCCCATCCCTGTGGAGTTTCTAGGATACCATAAATTGGTGCTAACAAAACTAAAATAACATCTTTATGATATAAAAAAAATTAGAGGTACAGAAAAGCAGAACAACAGAGGAAATAGTATATAGTTTCCCTCAATATACCTGGCCATAGAGAGTGGTCAATTTCAAGTAGCCCTGAATGGTGCCAGTCTGGTAGGCAAGACTTCCTCCATACCATGTGATTATTGTTTGAAATCAAGTGAGGATAAGTGACTTTTGAACAGGAGGGTGACTTAATAGGCATTCCCCACTTCTTTTTTTTCTTAAATATTAAATTCACTTTGGGGTAAGACATTCTTGCTTTAATAGAATTATTTGCACTATAGATCTTTAGGAAAGAGAGCTTATATTGGTTTTGTACTATGTTTTTAAGTATTTATTTGCCTTGTTTTGTATGTTGGCAGAGAGGCAAGGGGGGCCTTTTATCTTTTTTGAATCATTGAGCCCTTTAGGAACAGATCAATCAGGCTGACATAAGCAGAGAAACTGTTTTGTTTTGTTTTGTTTTTTAGCGAAAAATATTCTACTGAGTTTTGAAAGTTTAAAAAAGGAAAAAGAAGTACATTCAGTAAATATAAGTGTTTAAAATATTCTTTATTTTATGTTATGTTATAGTAGTAAGAAAAAAGAATCAGAGGCAGAGTCAGAGGGAGTGAAAGATGAAAAAAACAGTGAAAGAAGCAGAAGCACAGAGTAATAAAAACATAGAAGAGATAAATGCACAGGAGAAAAATTAAACTAGAAATATAGTAAGATAGGAATCTGAGGAAAGTGTGTGTAGGAAAATCAGTTCATAGTGCATACTTTCACGTGTCTAAGACAAAAGTAAAAAAAAAAAATCCTTACAGTCACTTAGGAAAGTTTTTTTAAATGTTGCTTCATTACTTGCAGCTATTGATAACTATGGATGGCTTATCAGCCTACAGTGTCACTCGTCTTGATAACTGAACATCTTTGAATTATTTTCCTTACAATTCAAATGTATAAAACTAACTTTCAGTAAAGTAACAGATATCAGCTACATAAGAAACCTGTCTGCAATTTTTTGTTGTTTTGTTTTTGTTTAAGAAGGTTCTGAAAGTCTGATAGTTGATCAAATGTCCCTTTTGATTATATTTAACTTTGCTGAGTATATTTTCAGCCAGAACCCCAGTTCTTTTGCTCTTTAATATATAGTATTCCAAGACATGTGGTCCTTTAGTGTCTCTGCTGCTCGGTCTTGTGTGATTCTAATTGTGGCACTGTCATTTTTAAATTATTTTTTTCTTGTTGCTTTTAATATTTTATCCTTGAGATGAGGTTTGAAGAATTTGACTTTTTATAAGACATTTATAAGGAATGCTTAATGCAAACATTTTTCCTACTCCATTTTTTTATTACAACTGTGGATGCTGGACAAGTTGCTTAACTCTTAAGTGTTCTAGGTAACTCTTTAAGACCATAAGTTGCAAAGAAGATGCCAACCTGTGTTGGTAAAAGAAGTCTCCCCTCAGGAAGTTCCCAATATCATTAAAATCACAGGTTCATTCTGTATTGTGAGAAATGATTGTTCCTCTCATATCAATAACTAAATATTCAATCAGAACTAAGATTTTTCCCCTATTCTGCTTCCTCATCTAGAAACCAACCAGTGAGGGAAATCTTTTTAAAACACTTAACCCAGCCAGAATTTCTGAGATCTAATAAAAGACATTAAAAGAAATTCTAAGTTTGAGTTAATGGGTACATTCCTGCTCCTTGTGTTTGCTCTGACAGGTCTGTGGATCTTCCCTTTTGTCATACAGGTAATATGGAAATGGATAAATCTCTTTGATCAAGACTTAGGTGATCCAAGTCATAGTAACCCAAGAAATTCATTGGAATATAGCCCAGCCTCTCACTGTAATATTCATTTTCTCATTAATTGTTAACCCATCACAGTTGATTGCCCTCAGGAATAACTACTTTTCAAAAGGCACTGCCATTAGGGGTTTTTGGTCTAAGATAGACAACATGCTGGCATTGTTAATAAAATGATTCAATTACCAAAATATTGTGGCTCTTGGACCTTTTAAAACACCATACTATCCCCATAATCAAATTTGTCTATTTTATAATATTCTCTTTCTGCTGGTCTGATTTTGTATTCTGTCAAATTACTATTCCATTCGATCAGCGGTTTTGATGAATAATTAGTTACTTCCTTGGTATTTTGTGTTTATAGAAGATTAGGCTTTGGTGTCCATATCCTTGTAAGTCAATCAAGCAGCACTGCTTAGGTGCCTATTCTTTACCAGATACTGTGCCAGGTTGTCTGGATGCAAGTGTAAAGAATGAAATAATCCCTACTTGCATGGAGTTTGAGGCATAATTCCTAATCTGTTTTACTGATCTACTTCTTGTATTTCTTCCAAAACTAGTTGGGTTTGACAATTACAACTTTCTATTATCATTGGAGAGAAAGTAATATCAATCCTATATCTTTCTGACTTGTTTTTTAAAATTTTTCTCTTAATAGTCTTGAGTTTTTGTTCCAACATATGGATTTTGTTTTAATTCTCTCTATTTTTAAAGCATCTTCTCAGAAACTTAATTGATATAATGCTAAAGTTGTCGATTAAGTTGTGTACTGTCACTGTTAGCATGTCCTAACTATCAACCATTAGTAGCTAATTGTGGGAGGGGGTCTTCGTTTCAATGAAAACAATTTTGTAGTTGAAGTGATATAAATCCATTATATATCTTGGGAGGGTAAGTCACTGATATTTAATACATTTTGCTCTTATTAAATTATTGATCTTTTTGTTTATCTTTTCCCCTAGTTTCTGGTAGTATAAGAGAAACAATTATTTTGTGGATATATTTTGTCCTCTGCTTTTCATTGAAGCTATTTGTTGGTTTTGTGTGTGTGTGTGTGTATGTATCTAATTCTCTTAGCTTTTTAAAGTAAACCATCATATCATCTTCAAGGAGAGAAAATAATGTGGTCTGGGGTTATTGCCTTAAGTTCCTTTGTCTTGTCATATTTCCATATTTATAGTGGATTGAAAGCTGGCCTTCGAGTCAGGAAGACCTAGCTTCCCATACTTCTTCTGGTTGTGTGACCTTGAGCTAGTTACTTAATTTCCCAGTGCCCCACACAACTTTCGTTTTGCCCGATTCTAATTTTTAACAAATTGTTTTCTTTTATTAGATTTTGTACCTCCTTTTCCATTTGGCCCATTTTATTTTTTAAGGAGTTCTTCTCAGTGAGTTTTTGTGTGTCCTCTTCCATTTGGCCAGTTCTGCTTTTTAAGGAGTTGTTTTCTTCAGTGTACTTTTTACACAGTAACAACCATGTTGTGTGATGACTAACATTGATAGATTTAGCCCTTCTCAGCAATGCAAGGATCTAAGACATTTCCAAAGGTCTCATGATGGAAAAGGCTATCCACATGGAAAGAAAAAAACATGGAGTTTGCTACTTGCTATTTTTTTTCTTTTGTTGTGTTTTGTTTCCTCTTTCTGGTGGTTCCTCCTATTGGTTCTAATTCTTCCTTGCAACATCACTAATGTGAAAATATGTTTAATAGGAATGTATATGTATAGCCTATATCATATTGCATGCCATCTTGGAGAGGGAGGAAGAGAGAGGGGGAGAAAAATGTAAAACTCAAAAGCTTATGGAAGTGATTGTTGATAAATCAAAATGAATTAATAAAAAAAAGAAAAAATTTTTCATTTTGCCTGCTGTTTCCAATATTTCCAGTCAATTTTCTTAAGTGCTTCACTGGGATATAACATTTGTACTATTCTTTATCTTTTGTCAGTGACCAACCAGTATTTACCACATTGTTTCATTGAGCTCTGTCCTCTTGCTCTTTTGCTTTAGTTTGTAGAGAACTCAGGTCTTTTCCTTGTTATGATCTTTTAAGTTTTCTTTTTTGTTAATTTTGTTCCTTTATATTGCCTGCCATCCCCATTTTTTTTCTTCTAAATAGACTATCCTAATCCTTATACTTTAACATTTTCCATAATTTTCCCCATCTAAGCCACTGCTTATAATGTTCTTGTAGACTTCTTTCAGAGATTTTTTTGTTATTGTTGTTTAGTTATTTTCGGTCACTTCTCTGACTCTTTGTTACCCCTCTGTTTTTTTGGTTTTTGTTTTGTTTTTTGGCAAAGATACTGGAGTGGTTTGCCATTTCCTTCTGCAGTTCATTTTATAGATGAAGCAACTGAGACAATCAGGGTGAAATGACTTTCCCATGGTCAAACAGCTAGAACATACCTGAGACTAGATTTGAACTCTGGTCTTCCTGACTCCAGGGCCCAGTGCTCTGCCCAGTGCACTGTACCTGCCTCAATCAGAGATCTTATTTCAATCATTATATATGTAATATGTTTCTTAATTTAATCTCTTAATTGAAAGTTTATTTCATTCTGTAATTTCTTGAAGCAGTTTTATTTTCTCTTCTGGGTGCTTTGTTATTATTGCTATCATATTTGTTTGTTTGTTTTTTTCCTTCTCAGAGGAAGTATGGGATTTTTCTGAGCCAAATTGAGCAAGGGGAAAATTTCAGACATGGCAAATTAACAGTGCACAAGCCTAGAGGAATGTTTTGTGGGAAGAATAGCAAGAAGTCCAGCTTGAATGGATGGTAGACTGGATAACGGGTGTGATGTGTAATTAGTTTTGTGGGGCCAACTTTAAAGGGGTTTAAAACCAGAAAGAGGAGTTGATATTTTATCCTTAAAGCAATAGGGGGCCACTTGAGTTTATTGAATAGAGTAATGGTAAGGAAATCTTTCCAGTCACCCAGGTTTGCAAGTTCACTATTTTCCTCAACTCCTCACGTCTTCCTCACTTGATATATACAGTTAGTCATCAGATCTTCTTGTTTCTGTTTCCACAATATTTTAGATAAATAGATTATAGGTTGACACACATATACATGGACTCATATGTGTGTGTGTGTGTGTGTGTGTGTCTTTCCACTTTCACCAATACTACCACCGTCGGTCTCGTCCTCATCACCTGTTCCCTAGACTACGGTAATTGCAGGAGATGTTGTAGAAGAAGAAAGTGTGAGATTTGACCATTGATTAGGCATATGAGATGATACTCTGAATTTGTGAACCTGGGAGACTAGAAGTATGGTGTTTCTTAGCAGCGATAGAGAAGATCAAATGAAGGGTCCATCTTGGGGGACAGATAATAATTAGTTATGTTTCTAACATGTTGAGTTTGACATATTTCTAAAACATCTAGTTCAAAATGTCCATTATATGGTGGCTAATGCAGGATTGTAGTTCCTTAGAGATTGTGGCAAGGTAACTGGATCTGTGAGTCATTTGCTAAATAAATCCATGGAAACTGATTAGGTTACCGAGTGAGATAATACTGAAAGCAAAGAGAAGAAGGTTGAGGGTATGTACCTGAATTTAGAAGATATGATGTGGATGAAGTTTCAATAAGGAAGAATGAGAAAAATTGGTTAGGGTGAACTTGGGGAGAGTATTTTAATGAAAACAAAGAGAAGAGGGAGTATCCGGTAAGAGATGGTGGTCAACAATATCAAATGCTTCAGAGAGGTCAAGAAGGCAGAGGATCAAGAAAAGGCAATCATATTTGGCACTTCAAAGATCACTGGTAACTTTTGAGAACAATTTCATTTCAATCATGGAGCCTCAAGCCAAATTCCTAAAGGTTGGGGAATGAAGGTTGACTCAGTGGTTGCAATAATTGTAAAACCTCTTTCCCCTCCTTTGCCCCCACAGGAGTTTGGTGATGAGGGGAAGACATATAAGGTAATAGCTTTTTGAAATGGTTTGGTCTAGTGAAGTGAGGGAAGGGAAGTGAGCGTATTTGTTGGAAATAGGAAGGGATCTAGTCACTAAGATTAGACTGAAAATGTGAGAGAGAGGGCTAGAAAGGGATCCCCTTAGTCAAATGTCATCTCTCCCACCCATGGATTCTTACCAACACTTGGACTTTGCCTCTCATGTTCTAGTCAGTGTTAATGGTATTAGTTTAACTCAATAAAGATTTATTAGATGCTATCATCTAAAACTGTTTCCTATACTATTTATACAGACTATACCATTTATACAGAACTCCTTATATTCCAAATACCAAAAATTATACCATTTATACAGATCTCCTTATATTCCAAATACCAAAAATGATAATCGGAGGAAAATTCTTTCTGTGTTGTATAGTAGAAAGGTTAAGGGCCATTTTTTACCATTGGAATGGTTCTACTTGAAAATTTAAAATAAGAGCTACGCAAATTCTAATCTACACATGCCTAACTAAATGATGCTGATGATGACGATTGATGATGATGACTGCGAGAATGTATACATTGTAAGATATGCAAAGTGCTTTACATTATATTATCTCACGTGATTTGATCCTCACAACAACCCTGTGGGGGGTATTAAAGTTCAGTTTCCTGAAAAATTTTTCATTCTTTCCCCACAAATATTTCACTGATAGCCATGCTGATTTTTCTATAAACAAATAACAAATCACTTCTTAAAAATTAAAAAAAAAAACATATGGGCTAACTATTTCAGGAGGATTATTAGCACAAGAGAAAAAAAAAATACTAGCTACTCACTTCTCCATAAAACATTCCATATATTAGCTGCCAAGTGTTCTTGAGATGCAGGACCAGTTTATATTGTTTATTTGGACAGGAAAATAATTGGAACATTTTGAGTTGTTCTCTCCCCCACCATTCAGCCTGGATGCACTGCCAGGAAGCTACTCAGTTAACTGCAGAGTTCTTCCCTTGTGAGTCTCCTGATGAATAGCTGATCTAGAAGAAAGGAGGAGTCTGGTGGAAGAAAGTGTTTGTACTCAAAGTAATCTTTGTAGTTGATTACCTACTGTAGGAGTATCTCTCCGTGCTGATCTATTACTTTGCAGAAGAATTGAGAGCAGTTAGTAAAGTAACCTGGAGAGCAAGTTGAAATGTTTATTGGTATGCTTATTTTACCAGCCACAAATTGTCATGTTATAAGAACCTCTCTTTTTTTTTTTCCCTGGTTGGGGGTAGGGTGTAGAGGGAAATCTGGTGGATATACTGTCTAATTTTTCCCACCAATGCTGAAAAAAAAAGTCTTGTATTGCTTTTCAACTAGAACCAGCTAGAGATACCCAATTTAGAATTCCTAGAGTCATAGCTTCAATAAGATCAAATTGGCAAAAATGAAATTTAGACACATTATTATTTTAGAAGGATTTCTCAGAACCTTTCTCAAAAGAACTTAAAATATATGCACATCCACAGTCACACCCCTTCTTGCTCTCCTTCCCTCACCCCCACACCAAGTGGGATATCTCCCCCCAGAGATATCTCACAATATATAGGGCATTTTAAAAGTTAAACATTAAACTAGAAACTATCAACAGCATAAATAACTATGGTATTTCTTTCCTATGAAACCTTACTGTTTTAACCAGAGTACAAAAATGTGAGCATATATATGAAGCCAGTTTTTCAACTTTGAATTTTCAAAAGGCTTTTCAATTATTTTCTTTTCATGTTTTACAATATTATTGGTAATTAGGGATAGTATTTTTTTTATCTCTCCAAAGCTATTGAGGCAAAAGAAAGGAATAAGTGCATCAGGAGATTAAGAGAAAGATGCAACAAATATGCATTAAGAACTACCTACTATGTGGCAAGCACTGTGCTAAGTGCTGGGGATTCAAATATGAAAAAGAAAGACAGTCCCTGCCCTCGTGTTGCTTATAATCTAATGGAAGAAGAAAACATATTAAAAGAAGCTGAAAAGGGGAAGGTAAAGGGGGGCAGAGAATAATGGGGGGAGAGAATAATGGTGGCAGAAATCCCAAGGAGTTCAGCCACATGAGAAATGAAGATGTATCTTAGCCTACGTACCCTCCTTAAATGGACATATTGGGACTATCTCTTTACTGAGCTGTCCAAAATGAGGAGTCTCAATCAGAAGGACATAAGGTACTAATGAAGTGTGAGTATCAAACAAGGCTAATACAATCTTGCAGGATAATGAGCTTCCTGGGGCCATGACAGGGAAATCCAAAGGAGTGCAGCCACTTGGGAAATGAGATGACAGAAAGATGATACAACCTTGTGTTCCCCATAAGTGGATGCAAAAACATTAAGTGCCTTTTATAAGCCAGCCCTTGTGCTAGACTCTTGGGATATAAAGACAAAGGTGATGCTTTACCTGTCCTTAATGGATTTATAGTCTAAAAAGAGGAGACTACATTTAGTTGGATGGTGGCCAGGAAAAAATTGTAGCCTCAGGAAAGCCTTCTTGACTGTGAAACTTCCTAGTGTGTGACTCCTGGTGGGTGATTCTTCTACTCAACTATAAAAATGAGGGTGACACAGAGGTGCTGTTGGGGAATTTAATTCTATAGAAAATAGGTTTAGTTCTTTATAAATGTGAGTTACAGAGAGATGACAGGAATAGGAAGTCAGTAGGTCAATAATCTACTCAGTATCACTGTTTTACCTGTGAACAAATAATTTTGGGAGGGGTGATAGTAAAGTGGTTGATCTGATAAAGGATTATCGGCTTTGCCCTTTTATTTTTCTATAATGTGACAGCATATTTTAGAATATGTTTCCATAATAAAGTCTCCGAATCCTTGTTTTATTCCCAGGCTCAGCTTAGAAGCTTTTTCCTGCAGGAAGCTGTCCTTGTTCTCATTCTTATGTGTATACATATGATAATCCCCTCCCCACCTCCACCCAACTCCAGTACAATCTTGATGATGATGATGATGATGATAGTAACAATAACTAGCAGAAACTAACAGACAGATATTAAGTAACTTGCCCAGGGTCACGATCTCTCTCTGTCTCTCTGTCTCTCTCTCTCACACACACACGCACACACACACACACACACACACCACACACACCACACACACACACACACACACACACATATATACAGCTAGTCATTGTTTGGGGTCAAAAATTTGAACTCGGGTCTTCCTGATTCCATGTCTAGTGCTCTACCCACTGTGCTGCCTCACTGCCCCTTGAAGACAGCTCCTTGCTGGCGCTGTCTCTGTTGCTTCTGTTTTTGTATCCCAGCCCCTAGTGCAGTAACTTGTACTGTTAGGTACTTAATAGACATTTGTCACATTTAATTGAATTGAGGAAGGATTCAAAACCACTCACATTTCACTTTCTGTCAGCAGACTTTTTTTTGGCTTATAAATCTAGCTCAGGTTAGAAATGTTATTCTTGTGACTGAAGGCATTTGCAAAACTTTGAGAAAAAATATCAGTTGTGAGATTACCTTCCGGATCTGAGAATCACAGAATCTCCCATTTGGAAGGGATCTTGGAGGGTGAGGAGTTTAAGCTGAATCAGACAACATGATTTCCCGAACTTCTCTTCCACCCCTGTAGCATATTCAATGGCCATCCATAGTTTTGCTTAAAGAACAGAAGAAGTTAAGTCAAAGCCAAACAGTTGAGTTTCCAAGCAATCCAGGCCAACAAACATTTCAGATATTCCTGTTAAAAGTTGATTCCACAGGACTCCTTTAGTTCTTTAAACTATTGAATTGTGCAAATGGAATCATCATATAGGAAACATCACAGTGCAAAAAAAATAGCTTACTCATATTTTTCAAGCAGACCATATGAATCATGAAACAGTAGTATGCCAGACATGTCAATGTTACCACATAACCTACCTTTTCCTGAATTGTTTTGTATATTTATCTTGATAATCACATGATTTGTATATTTATCATGACAATCACATGATAATCACAGGAATCTTTTCCTGTGATTCTGTATATAGATAATGTAGAGTAAGAGAATATGGAAGACCTTCTTACTTAGGAATTCCATAAATCCAGCTTTGCTTAACTAGGAGAGTCCTTTGGTATCTCCCATAGGCATACCTGAAAAGAGTTAACTTTCAAGGACCAAAAGCTTGTCAAAATATTGACCATCCTTCCAGACTCACACCTATACGTCATCTTTGACTTTTCACTTCCCCTCCCCCATCCAGACCTATTAATTCTGCCTTTGTGAAATCTCTCATGTCCCTTCTCTCCTTTGACACTACTACCTCCTGATGCAGGGTCTCATCTTCTCCTGCCTAAATCATTTCAGTGCCTTCTGTTTGGTGTTCCTTCCTCAAATCGCTCCCCACTCTAATCCATCTTTCACTCAGCTGTCAGTTCTCACCTTGTCACTGCCCTATGTAATCCACTCCAGTGTTTCTCCTCACCTCTAAGATCAAATACAAAATCTCTCCTACCTATTTTTTATCTTCTTACTTCTTATTCACCCTCACACACTCTGTGGTCTAGTGCCAATGGCCTCCTTGCTGTACCTTGGATAAAACACTCTGTTTTTGGACTTGGGATATTTTCATTGTCCTCGTGCCTGGAGTTCTCTTCCTCTTCATTTCCATCTCCTCCTCTCCTTGTTTTCCTCCAAGTCCCAATTAAAATTCTGCCATCTAAAAGAAGCCTTTGCTGATCATCCTTCTTGCTACATCCTTCCCTCTCTTGATTATTTCCTATTTACCATGTATATAGCTTGTTTGTGCATTGTTGTTAGTATGTTTTCTCCCTCATTAAACTATGGGATCCCTGAGAGAGCAGGGATTTTTTTTGGGGGGTGGGGGCGGGGAACCTTTCTTTGTATCCCTGGTGCTTAGCATAGTGCTTTTCACATAGTAAGAAATCAATAAATGCTTGTTTGTTGACTGACTTGGTGAATATACACATTCAGGATAATGTGATTCAAACCCTCATTCTACTTTCTGTCCCTTCATGGTCCTGTGATTCTGTGGTTCCACAGGATGTTTACTGATAAAATTGTTTAAGGACCTGAGATAGGTAGCACAGGGTGATCTCCAGACTTTTACCTTATGTGCTTCACCAGTGCTTAGGGAATCTTGGCTCATGCTCAGGCCTACTACAGACCAGAGATTCTGGGTGTGATTAGCTGTAAAGGATGAGATGAACATTCTCCAGCATCTTGATTTCATAGATGGATGGATGCCTCATAAGCTTGTCATTATTTTTAAAACCTGCAGTCTTCCATTCTTCAGCATCAAATTAAAAACAAAAACTGCATTTATCACCCTTGTTTTTCAGTTGCTTTCTTGATCTTTTCATACCACCTTTTGATATTTTAACTTCATAAGCATCTACAATTGGGAAATTGCTATCAGAATCAAATACTGCCTTTTTAAGAATTTAAAGACATACTGAGAATTGAGGTGTAAATGGTTAGAGCTTTTGTCCTAGTATTTTGGGAAACATTGTCTGCAGTGACCTTTATCTTTCAAGGCTTTGGTTCATCTTTTTCAAGTTATACCGTATTCCATGTATTCTGCCTTCTAGCTTTGCTCTTTGAGTGAGAAAGGAGAGCTCCATCATAATGCTTCTATTCAGCATAGCTGGCATTCTAACACATCTTTGTTAAGTGCTGTATTTAAGCTTTTATCATTTATTATTTTTTATGTTTAAAGTATTGCATTCATCAACTTTCCCTGAATTGCACTGAGACCACTTTATCAATTTAACTCTACTGAAGCAGGGATTATGGTCCTACTCTGTGCAAAGCCTAAAAAGGGGCAACTTCAGGGTGTCTTTTTTTCTATAACTTCTTATCACGGAGCTAACATTGTCGTCAAAGAAAGCTCTGGGTACATAGTACAGGAATAGAACAGGAACCTGCAAAATGATTCATGCGAAGGGATGGATGTAATTGATTATTTAATGTACCTGTAGTCTCTAGTAATGGCATAAATCTCCAGGGAAGTTCTGGGTTGTCAGACTGTGTGCCTGCTTATGTCAAATCACATATAGGCTAGCATATATTAAGATCTCTGCAACCAGGAAAACTAGGAAGTAGTATGTATAAGGAAGGGAATAAATTGTTCTCTAAAACTTACACTGCCCTATCCCTCCTCCTCCGGGATGGGGAGGGAATGGTTTCCCACAGTAGAACCCAGAAGATCTGTGCATAATATTGTCCTCTTTGATCAATACTTTTACAAAAGGATAAAAATCCATGAAGACCCAAATCATCGGTATCTGGCTCAGCAGAAGATCTTTTTTTAGAGAAAGTCAGAACACTTTTGGTGAATGTGAGAAAGAATGGTTTTACATAAAGACTAAAAGAGAAGGTTAGGTAATATTATGTCTTTTAGATAATTTAAAATTACTAATTGAAAAACAAAGTTACGTGACAATAAATATATAAAAATAATAATGACATTTTTATATTGCCTGCAATGTGCTAGTTCTGCGAAGTGCCTTATAAATATCATCTTATTTGATCATCCCAACAACCCTGGGTAGTAGGTGCTATTTTATAGTTTTGGCAACTGAGGCAGAAAGATTAAATATTTTATCTAGAGTCACACAGCTAATAAATGTCTAAGGCTGGATTTGAACTCAGTTTTTCTTTAGTTCAGTTTCAATGTTGTACCTGCTGTGCCACCTAGCTGCCTCTGTGTTATCTCTAGCATAATAACACTTGGCTGAGGACTTTCCATGTAGTTTTTTTGCCAAAAAGAAAAGTCTTCTCTTACATCTCTGATCCCCATTAACTGGAAAAAAAATCCCCCTTAATTTTGGCAAAAATTCTTAAAGGAAATTAGCTAGAGCATTGTACAATGTAGTATCAAAAGTTGTCACAAAGAAAATTGGAGAAAGGGTTTTTTCTTTTAATTTTTAAAGACAAGCCTTAACTGATATTTCAGATCAACTCAATTCAGTGTATTTTGGTTGGTTTGTTTTATGAAATCGTAAGGTACTTTATTTTTGGCACCATAAATACAAAGAGACTTTTCATGACTACATTTGCGGTTTTCTTGGCAAAGGTACTGGAGTGATTTGCCATTTTTCTTCTGCAGCTCATTTTACAGATATGGAAACTGAGGCAAACAGGGTTAAGTGACTTGCCCAGCATCACATAGCTAGAATGTGTCTGAGGCTGTATTCGAACTCAGGTCCTCCTGAATCCAGGCTGGTGCTCTCACCATTGCACTGCCAAAGATGCTACATATCTTCTGACCAGTGAAGTAATGGACTTAGAGCACAGCATAAGAAAGCTATTTGGAGGGCCCAGTGCAGGAAATTGTTTTGCTTTAGTGTGCATATCTATTACAAGGGTTTTGTTTTTCTTGGGCACACACACCCCCTTGTTGATGGTTGGTAGGAGAGAAAATCAATTTCTGTTATTTGGAATAACAAAATTTAGTAAAAATAAACTAAAATGTAAGAGTTTGACTAGATGATCTCTTAAAGTTCGTTCTAGATCAGAATCCTGTGCTAAATCCTGCGACAGGTATTTCAAAGGTCTTTAAGAAACCTTTTTCTTTTCTTTTCTTTTCTTTCTTTTTTTTTTTTTTGCAAGGCAACTGGGGATAAATGACTAGCCTAGGGTCACACAGCTAGTGTCAGGTATCTGAGGCCAGATTTGAACTCAGGTCCTCCTGACTCCAGGGCAGGTGATCTATCCACTCTGCCACCTACATGTCCCTTTAAGACATGTTTTCTAGGACAAAGTACCTAGTAAGGTAAAATTAGAAAAGCCTTTTTGGGGAGGAGCTGGAGTGCAGCTAGATGGTAAAATGAAGAGTGCAACTCTGGCCTCAGATGCTTGGAGTCACTGGACAAGTCACTTAACCCTTGTTGCCTCAGTTTCCTCATGTATAAAATGAGCTAGAGAAGGAAATGGCAAACCACTCCAGTGTCCTTGCCCAGAAAACCCCAAATGGAGTCACAAAGAATTGGACGCATGTGAACAACATCAGGAAAAACCTTATGAACAGCTCTCAACCTATAGCCTCCCAAGCTTTCCCAAACCTAAATTTTCAAGCCTCCCTACTATTTATCTTTCTCATATTCCTTCTTCCTGACTGGAAGTGTCGCATATTTAATGCATTCCTGGTGTTTTGTTTATTCTCAACTGCAACCTCATCATTGTTTCCTATCATAGGCATTAATACCAACCCATAATCTGGGGTTCTCAAAAATGGTATTAACTGTTAAAATGACTTCTGAAAAAATTTAATTGCTCCATACTATAGTTTTAGTACTTTTATATTTATGCACAGAAATTCTATAAGGCTGCACACACCCACACACCACCACCATACGTGCACACTGTTGTGCCCTTGGCTACACTGACTATATATATTAGCAGAGTAGAATTTTAATCCTTTATTTAAATTCTTTAGCATTTAACATATTGAAATAGTTACATAAAGATCTAGGAATAAATATAATTCTGCTTTCTTTACACTAAATCAATTTTATGAGAAAGAGAAAAAAAAAGATATTTCATTTTGCGTATATGACATCACCTGAAAGTGGTGAGCCATACTCTCAGAGAAAAGCCTAATTGGCTTAATCTAATCCCATCATTGGTTACCCTCCTTATTGATCCAACTGGTTCCTCTAGTTAACTAGATAAATACAATCTAGTGGGAGTACAAATGACCTTCTTGGAGGACTGAATACTGAGAGCCTCACACAAACTCAGATAGGATCCTAAAACCTTCCCTGTAGTGAATTCCCTGGGTCACATGGTCATAAATCATTTTTATCCATATTACACTTCACAGAGTTTTTGCTCCAAGAATGCAGATTATCAGCATCAGGAAAACCTTGATACAGAATTCAATAGGCTAAATTACCTAAAGCCTAGCCTGGTTTCTGTTGGTCAAAGATGCATTGCCTCGTATCCTTTTCTTCCATGCAAATATATTCATGAGTCCTTTGAACTGAGAAGAGATAGGAAGTCAACTGTACCATGACATGTGTGGTTGATATGGTTTCAGTGGCTCCATGGTAAGGTTTGTGTGAAGACAACTTAACCTGCTGTTTGCTTTGCTAACATTTCAATCCAATCCAACAAAATTAAATTAATGTACTTACCTTGTATAAGGCTTTGCACTAGGTGCTTGTGTGTTAACAAAAAGAAGTCAGCTTACATTTTGGCAAGGAGGGGAAAGACTTAGAAATAATTATATAGATGAATATATAAATGATAACACCAGGAGGGAGAAAGTATTCATTGCTGATACCTAATGATCAGGAAATATTTATTTATTTAAAATAAAAAATAACAAGGTCATAATTGTACATCGTAAATCCACCTTCCTTGTTCATGCATTGTATAAGCACTTGCAGTATCAACACTTAAGAAGGAGAGAGGCTGTCTCTTGTATTTTTAATGTAACAGGTACCACACTGTGAGCACTCAATAAATATTCATTGATGGTGATGCTAGCCTCATTTCAGCCTCATAGCACCACAGAACCAACAGGAGATAGACAGCATGTTGGGATTTGGTTTAACTAGGTCTGTGATTTCATATGGGCTTCCTGTAGGGTTAAAGATAAAAAAAGGTTTCAGGGAAGAAAGTGAATAAAAACAGATTCTTCCCTGTTTCCATATCCTTTGAGATAGTGACAAAGAAGGGACTAGTAGCAAATGAAGTCTTCATTTTTTAAAGACTGGCCTCAAAACCAATGATTTCTTTCTTTTCATGAGCAGACTTTCTTTAAAGCAGAGTCAAACATTCACTTAAGGAATCTGTTAATGTTAGGATTTGTAGAATGTTATTCTGGCACTGTTTAAAAGAAAAGAATCAGTGAAAGGTTGAAGGGAGGAAGGAAGCAGAAAGAGCAAAATAGTGAAAGAATGAAGAAAAAGAAAGGAAGAACTCTAAGCTTAAGGGGAAAACCCATTATACCAATTACTAATACATTTAATACATTTTTAATCATTCTTAAACGTTCGGCTTCTAGAACTTTCATCTGAAATGAGGATTATTTTATTATTATTACTATTTCCTTTCAAATCCTTTTTCTTTCTTTTTTTTGAGAAAAATTAGTATTGTCCAAAATCAGAAATCATCAATTTTATAATCATATCTTTTAAAATAATGTTAGTTCAATGTCTACTTAATTCTCTTTTCAGATTGCTTTCTCTATTGCAGTTCTCTATTTAACTCCTGTATATGGACTATATTTGATCTTTCCTAATTGAACATTTGAAGAAAATTAGAAAATATATTCTGTGGGAGGAGAAAGTGGTTATACAGTATAATATTGCTTTTTATTATTTTGCATGCCTCATATTTCAACTAACCTTGACTCATTTTTACAGTTCAGATGTCATCAGCTAACTACCTTAAGGTAGTGACTCAACATTCCAGTATATATATATGTGTGTATATATATATATATGTATATATATACACATACACACACACGTGTGTATATATACATACATATATACACATATGTATATATGCATATGTATATGTGTATATGTATATGTATATGTGTATATGTATATATATGTGTATGTATATATATGTGTATATATCTATGTATATTTATATATGTATAGATATATATATAACTCATCACCCAAGGACCTAATCTACTTTCCAATGATTGTTAGTGAGTTGTTTGTTTTTTTCCTCAATTCAAGTCATCAAACTGAAATCAGCCTCTGTTACTTCCCTTCAGTGTCACTTATTTCTAATTCTAAGTCTAAGTACTTTTCCATATAAGAACCCTTCTGGTATTTAAAGACAACTTGACAGCTGCTCACCCTGAGTCCTCTCTTTTTCAAATGGAACACCCCCAGCTCCTTTAGCAGATCCTAATATGGAAGGATTTCGAGACATTGTCCTGTTAACAATCCTCTGGACACATTTTTCCAACTCACCCCACCAATGCACGTCAGCACCTTCTCTGTAAGTTATAGTCTTAACTTCCTAGAGCACTGAGAGTTTAAGCCAAGGGACCTGTACAGGCTCACACAGTCAAGATGTGTCAAGTCTTCAACTTGAGTGGTCCTGGCTTCAAGTCTAGCTTTCTATCCATCACACTACCCTACCTTTCACTGATTTATAAACATCCTTCCTAAATGTGATACCTAGAATTAAACATGTGCTCTGGATGTTCTCTAACCAGTGATGAGTACAGTGGGACTGTCACACCCCATTCTATTTTTTGGGGGGACACAGCTTTTCTTTTAATGCTGTCTGTATGAATACTCTCACTCTGTTCACTGCCATATTGCATGGTTTATTCCTTGAATTTACAATCCACTAAAATTAGACCCATCACTTTTCTAGATTAACTTATGTGGCTACCCCCTACACCCTAATCTTGTTATTTGTGAAGTTAATATTTGTTTTTTAAACTCAGCTGTAAAATTTTATGCTCAACCCATTTAATATCCTTTCATTGGAGTTGGCCTTGTGTTCTAGTCTGTCGGTATCTTTTTTTTGCATCAGAAATGTCATGTATTTTATTAGTGTCCCCTTACATAATTGTTTTATTCACCAAATCCAGTTTAGCAAACATTTTTTAATGTATATCCAAGTCATTATCCTGGGAACCCAGGATGCAAAGGCACAAAACAGCCCCTGACCTAGGGAACTTACAAAGGGAAGTACAGGATGTAGCAAATGGCAAATACAGATTAGCAAATGACAAATAATTTTAGGGGAAAACTAAAGAATTGGTGGAGAAGGAAGAATGAGAAAAGGCCTTCTCTGAGAAGTGGCAACAGAACTCAGCCTTCAAGGAAGTTAAGGGTCCTAATTAAATAGCTGGGCAGGGGAAATGCATTCCAAGAAGGGAGGACCAGCTCAGCAAAGGCATATAAATGAGATGAAATGTTATGTGCTAAGGAAGAGCAAGTAAACTTTCAAAACTTAGTAGTAATGCTTTATAGGCAGATGGTAGATTTAGCAAGCATTTGCTTACTAAGTTTAACTAAGATATCTTCCTTTTCACATTCTATGTCTTTGACCACTAAAACCTTGACTGTCACAACCTTCCTCAGTTTCTTTTTTCTTTTGATTGGAAGCGTGGAGGGTAGAGCATCCTCCTACTGCTTCCTTTATAGACAGTCAAAATTGGACTTTGCAGCTTACTCCACTTTGCATCTGCTGCCCTGCCTGGCTTCAACTCCAAGGAACACAATCTCCCCCACCCATTTTGTTTCTCCTTTTGTGTGTTAGATTGTATGCTTCTTGAAGGCAAGGACTATTTTTCTTTTTATTAATTTTACCCCCATTTCTTAGCATAGTGTCTGCCATATAGTAAGTGCTTAATAAACATTTATTGGATTGGATTGAACTAGAGCAGTTGGTTGGTACAGTGGGTGAAGTGCTGGGCCTGGATTCAGGAAGACCTCTGTTCAAGTGTGACCTTAGGCAAATCATGTAACTGCTTTCTGATTCAGTTTCCTCATCTGTAAAACAAGAATAATAATAGCACCTACCTCCAAGGGTTAATGTGAGGTTCAAGTTATTTGTAAAGTATTTAAAGCACTGGGGTAGCTAGGTGGCACAATGGAAGTGTGCCAGGGCTAGACTCATCTTCCTGAGTTCCAATCTGCCCTCAAGATATTTACTAGCTGTATGACCCTGGGCAAGTCACTTAACTCTGCTTCAGTTCTCATCTGAAAATTGAACTGGAAAAGGAAATGGCAAACTGCTTCAGCATCTTTGCCTCAAAACCCTGAATGGGATCATGAAGAGTCAGGCAGGATTACAAAATTACTGACAACAACAACTAACACAATGCATGGAATATAGTAGTTACTTAATAATTTTGTTAATAATTTATTTATTTTTAGTTTTCAACATTCACTTCCATAAGATTTTGAGTTTTAAATTTAAATTTTTTTCCCCTCCCTCTCCTACCCCCTTCCCAAGATGGAGAGCAAATGTTATGCTTCCATCTGCATTCACTCTTCAAAGTTCTTTCTCTGAATATGGATAGCATTTTCCATCATGAGTCTTTTGGAGTTGTCTTAGAGCCTTGCATTGCTGAGAAGGGTTAAGTCTATCAAAGTCAGTCTTCGTACAGTGTGTCTGTTACTGAGTACAACGTTCTCCTGGTTCTGCTCACTTCAGTCAGCATCAGTTCATATAAGTCTTTCCAGGTTTTTCTGAAGTCTGCTTGCTCATCATTTCTTACAGCATAATAGCATTTCATTACATTCCTATACCAAAACTGATTCAGCCATTTCCCAATTGATGGGCATCCCCTCAATTTCCAATTCTTTGCTGCTACAAAAAGAACTGCTATAAATATTTTTGTACATCTGGGTCCTCCCGTTTTTATGATCTCTTTGGAGCACAGACCTAGAAGTGGTATTGCTGGGTCAAAGGGTATGCACAGTTTTATAGACCTTTGGGCATAGTTCCAAATTGCTCTCCAGAATGGTTGGATCAGTTCATAACTCCACCAGCAATGCATCAGTGTTCCAATTTTCCCACATCTTCTCCAAGATTTACCATTTTCCTGTTTTGTCATGTTAGCCAATCTGATATGTGTGATATGGTACCTCAAGAGTTGTTTTGATTTGCAATTCTCTAATCAATAGTGATTTAGAGCATTTTTTCATATGACTATAGATGGCTTGAATTTCTTCATCTGAGAACTGTCTGTTCATATCCTTTGACCATTATCAATTGGGGAATGACTTGTATTCTTATAAATTTTACTTAGTTCTCTATATATTTTTGAAATGAGGCCTTTATCAGAGACATTGGCTGTAAAAATTGTTTCCCAGCTTTCTGCTTCCCTTCTAATCCTGGTTGCATTGGCTTTGTTTGTGCAAAAACTTTTCAATTTGATGTAATCAAAATTATCCATTTTACATTTCATAATGTCCTCTATCTCTTGTTTGCTTGAATTTTACCCTTCTCTATGGATCTGACAGGTAAGCTATTTCTTGTTCTCCTGGTTTGCTGATAGTTTCAGCCTTTATATCTAAATCATGTACCCATTTTGACTTTATCGCGGTATTTAATACTTGCTTGTTATTTCTTGTTACCCCCTGCCAAAGCAGAAACCTTCCTTATGGTTCTTGGAGTAAACAATGATTTAGTGTTCAACTGAAACCCCTCTTTCCCAGAAACATCCTTGCTAGAGTCTCTGGGCATCTACTTCCTCAGTGACTTTCTGAGTATTGTAGGATCTGTTTGGGGAAGTGGTTTCATTTTCTAATAATCAGTTTTTCTTTTTGTAGGGAAAGCACAAGCTGCATGTAGACACTGGATTTGAAGGTGATTGGTGTGGCCTTATTCCTGTTGGACATCCTTGTAAGCAAGTCACCACAACAGGGTTAAAATGGAATCTCAGTAAGTCTAATTTCTTTTTGATTCTTGCTAAAAGTAATTTTGAAATTTTAAAAAATCGTTTGATTTTTCCCAGCATCATTATATACTTGCATAATTCTTCTACATGGGTTCTCTCGCTCTCCTCCTGCCTCCCCCCCCTCCCCTTCTCTCTGTCTCTCACTTACTGGTGTTTTCACAGCTACGACAACACCAAAACTTGGCAGTTTTGCAGACCAGGTCTGTGTGCTATTTGAATGCAATATGTTCATGTACATGGTGTGATTTTAAAGAAGGGAGGCCTTGTATCAAATTATCCTATATCTCCACCAGTTCATTCTTGAAATATCTCTATTATGCATTCATTTCTTTGGGTTAAGTATTGAGCTTTGAAGATTATTTTTAATGCATATTTATTTGTGCAGGGTAATATCTTTTATCAGTAATACTTTAAATGGGAATTAAAGTGCTCCCAGTATTGTTTGTGAGAAGAAACTTTTGGAAGCAAGAGTACACTGAATAATTAAGTAGAGAACAGAGCTCAGAAAAGGAAGGCAAAGGACTCAGGGAAGGATGGAGACATATCTGGAAGTAGAAGGTTCTGAAGACAAAACTTATTCATTGAAAATGATATAATATTATCTATAGAAAAGACTCTGAAGCAGGTCAGTAAGCTACAGCATAATTTCTGTCTTGGATATCCATTATTCTTATATAAAGGAACAATCAAAGCCTATGAAGTTTTGCCAGCTATTGAAAAATTTTTCACTGTATTTTATTTTAACTAGGTCTTAACTGTATTCTTAAACTCTGACTTGAAAAATGAAAAGGCTTAATGTAATTAAATAAATGCTGATTCCAATTAAATTCTTTAAGCATTGTAGATTTTCACAAGGAAGAGCAACACCACCACACATTTGTAGCAAATCGATTTGATTGATTGTAAGAGAATTCCCTGTTTTAGGAGACTGACCACCGTTTCTGGGATTCTGAAGTAATATTCTAAAATAATTAATTTCATCATGAAATATAAAAGCTTCGAAAATTTGGGGGAAAATAAAATTTTATTAAAAATGATAACACTTTGAGTATAAGAATTTTTTTTTTTTAATTCTCAGAAATAGTTCCGAAAATTAGCAGGCACTGCTGGTATTTTAAGACATACTTTTAGAAAGCTTATCAGAATTTGAAAGACCTGCCAGGCTTGGTTCTCCTTTGCTCACATAAGTATGTGATAGGCTTTTAAGTTTTTTAGCTGAGACTGATGGAGGCTCTTGTTGGAGGCTTTTTGGAAAACCTTGCAGCTTAAAACAACTGCTTCCCTTTTCTGAATGCCTTTATATTTCAAGGCCCTGGATTTGACACGACCCTCAGTTTCAAGAGCATAAAAGAGAATAAGAAGGATCTCTTGTCCCCTTTTCCCACTCTGCCTCCCACCACAGCTCCCAAAATGCCAAAGTGGAATAAAGAAAAGGATTTTGGAGGCATGCCTTTTGTCATATGCTCCTATCTTCTCAGTTTCCTCTGATGTCCCATTCCCCAAAACTAGCCTTGCCTCTTCCTTAGAGCAATTAGTCACATAGTTCTCTGAACTCATAGTTCTTTGGGAAGAGCTTGTTGTACCCTGAAAAAAGAAAGAATATTGTCAGTGTTTGGCACGTTAGAGCCCATTTACCTTTGTAATCCAGGGGACTGTTCTGAATTGAAAAGCATCTTTAATATCTCTCATCTTATTTTACCCAGGTTATAACCTAGTGGAGAAAAAAGATTATTTAGAACCTTGTCAAAGTGAGGTAGGATGGACCATGAGATTAAGTGACTTACTTGCCTAAGATCACAAAGCTAGTTGAAGGCAGAGCTAGCACTAGATTTAAGGTTTCATTTTCTGTTTTAAGTTGTAGCCTGACAACAGTGAAAACACTTTGGAGTCAGAAAACTCAGGTTCTGGTTTCCTCTCTCTCTCATTCATTACTTCATTGATCTTGTGAAAGAATGTATATTTCTCAAGCACTAAGCATCTTCATTTATAGAATGATGGGTTGTCCAGACAACTTAGCTCTGTCTAAGATCTTTCTCAGTCCTGTCTAATAGTATCTGATTTTATGAGCAAGAAACTGTAGGTACTGAGCGTAACAAAGTGTAGGGGATAGCTTGTGGGTGTGGTGAACCTTTGGCTTTGTGTGTTAATAGACAGAACCACAGGAAAGCAGATTACCTCAGTTAATTCTCATAGTTACATGAGTGGCTGAAGGGGTAGGGAGTAGTCTTCTCAGCAAGCATTTCCTTAGCCTCATCATTAACCAAGATCTATGCTAAGTGCAAGGTGTGCAAAAAAAGTCAAAAGTAGTCCCTCTCCCCTAGAAGCTTACATTCTACTGGGGGAGACAATATGTAATTAGGTACGTACAAGATACTTGCAGAATGTAGATGGAAAGCAATCTGAGTGGGGAAGGCAGACACGGGTGGGGAACCTGCAGCTTCAAGGCCACATGTGGCTTTCTAGGTCCTTGGGCAGCCTTTTGACTGAGTTCACATTTTGCAGAACAAATCTTTTTGTTAAGGGGATTTGTTCTGTAAAGTTTGGATTCAATCAAAGAGCCACACTTGAGCACCTAGAGGGCCACATGTGGCCTAGAGGCTGCAGGTTCCCTACTCATGCATGATTGTAATGGAGCAGGGGGAGGAGGTGTAAAGACCAGACTAGAAAGGGCCTTCTGCAGAAGGTGGGACTTGAGCTGAGTCCTGAAGGAAGCCACGGATATAAAGAGATGACCACAATCCTGTTGGAGGAACTGCAAATCACCTTGGTGGCAGAGTGAGGGATAGATTCACTCTGCTTGTTTGGAGGAGGGAGGCCAGTTAGAAGGCTGTTGTAGTCATCCAAGAGAGAATTGTAGATGGACTGAAGCAAGGGTTGGCTGTGTGAATGGAGAGAAAGGGATGTATCCCAGAGATCTGGGCAGGTAGACATTATAAGGTTTAATAATAGAGAAGGCTGTGAAGAACCTGTCTCTAGCATCACCTTAGAGTTCAAAGGCCTAATATAGTATCTCTGGGCAACTTCCAAAGCTCAGCCAAGCTCCATCTTCTGAGTCTTTAGAATTTACTTCTGCCCTATGGCCCATTCCTTCACAGCCCCACTTTTTGAGAGGTGTTGGCAATTCAAGAAGACGAGATCATTCATGTTAATGAGTACAAAGGAGTTCTTGCCCTTTTCTATGAAAAATATTTACATTTTAAAAGAGGTCTTCTGGAAATGATGCCTTAACCAGATACTATCTCTCATTAGAATTTTAAGTTCCCATTCTGGTTTGGGGCTCAGCTGGTAGAGGGACTGGATGGCATATAGTTAGTCAGGTTCAAAATTGTGAATGCAGTAAAATTTAATCACAAACATGCAGGACTATCATTCCAAGAAGGCTACAAAGAAAATATTAGCCTTGTAGAAAGATGGGAAGGTACATTAGGAGGTTTAGAACATCATTACAGGCAAAATAAGATATTCAGACTCTCCTGTTCACTTTCCCTACCTACACTCAGCAAATACTTCTTAAATGGGTGATTTCAAGTCAGAGGCCACACTAGGAAAATGGAAGGCCACATACAAAGCAGAAACAAAACTCACTGGGATGAAATCTTGGGTCCATTCATCTGTCCTCTTATATTATGGCAAACTACATGAACATGATTGTTTAAAAAAGGCCTCAAGCACTTCCATTTGTAAACATATTCCTCCCTTATTTGGGAGAAGGCAAGGAGGCGGTGTCTTTGAATTTGGGTCTACTGTTAATCCCACCCGTGTGAATACCCATGAAGATCTACAAAGAAAGTGATTACCCACATATGGAAGCTGCTGGCATTCCTTTATTTACAGATGAAATCTCCTACTTGCACTAGGACATTCCTAACACTTTTTTTATTCTCTTTTAAAATCCATACCAGGTGAGGCCTAGGATTAGAATGTGGACTTTAAATATTTTAAGTCTTTGTTCTTAAAGACCTTGGACTTGGATTTTCTGAAAAATGATTTTTCTTAGTAATCAGTATCTTGGAGACTCAAAGCTTCAACATTAACATATCCCCCACAATCTCCTCTCCCTCCCCTCTTCTCCCAAAGTTCAGTCTCTCCTTAAGAAGTGATAGGGTTGGGATCTGGACCTCAGAAAGGAAAAACCTTGGACTTTTCCACATGGCCAAATGTCTGGCATTTGCCTGAGGCTATAATCTCATGAACTGGACTTTCATTTTGTTGCCCAATCTCCCAATTCTCTGTTACCTTTAACCTAGTTTAGCCCTCCATTGTCTTACTTCCTTATGGCCCCTGGCCATTTCCCACCTTTAATCCTAGCTGGGCTCCATTCTTCCTTGGCCACATGGTCTAGGTCCCAGGTTTACCCCAGCTTACTGGCCACTGTCATCCAGATCCTCCTTAGACCCCTCCTCCAATCACCTCAAACTACCTGGCCACTCCTAGATCCCTCCCACAGTCTTTCTGTATGTAAGATCCATCTTGTCTCCATTAAGGGGCTCAGATTCTTACAATCTAGCCAATAGTTCACTAATGTTCAAACTCCTTAAGATTCTGACCAATATGATAGATGTTCTAATAAACCTTGTTTTTAGCTGAAAGAAGGCTTGGGTTGAATTCTTTCGGGCAGGACTACTGTGTTGTGATTTTGGGGTCTCAGTACCCCTAAACCTCAACAGAAGGACATTACTGACAATGAGATTGCATTGAGTCGCCTTATCTGAGTCAGACCCCAACCCAAGCCTGAATTGATTTTATATTAATTTATATAATGGAAGCCCATTGTGTTCTGCTCAGACTTGGGTCAAGACAGATTCTTTTTGCCTAGATCACCCAAGGTTGAGAGTGGTTTCCTGTGGTTGGAGGGTGATCTGATAGAAGAGGTATTTCCTCTGTCAGGAGGTGGAGTAATATCAGCCCTTGTTGAAAGGGTGTACAAACTGGGCACTCCAACTCCCAAATCGAACCAGTTCTGGACTGTTACTCCCATGTGTTTTGCCAGCTT
Organism: Vombatus ursinus; assembly: GCF_900497805.2. Lineage (NCBI taxonomy): Eukaryota > Metazoa > Chordata > Mammalia > Diprotodontia > Vombatidae > Vombatus > Vombatus ursinus. The sequence continues at coordinate 2,612,132 of NW_020954636.1, read as the reverse complement.
GTGAGACAAATTAAGCATGGACACAGCATAATTTTGTTTGTCTTTCTTAGAACAAACTCTGTGAAAGGTTGACAGTCTTTAAAGAAATATTCTTATTTGTATGTTCCCAAAATAGTTGCACATCATCTACACAACTATAGGTCTTTGAGAGTTTGCATATGGGGCCTTATATAGCTCTGGGCAGCAAATAGGCAAACAGCAACAACAAAAAAAACAAACATTCCGTTAAATCGAAATATGGCTTTAAACATGCTTTAATGCATGACTCCTCCACCAATCAGTAATTAAACATTAAAGCATACTATAGAGTTGCAGGGAAAGTATTGACATTCCTTTGGGGATCTTGATCAGCACCTCAAATTTTGGGATGTCTGGTGCCTGTCTTTTGGATCAATCAAGTAGAGAGAGTTAAAGAAGTCTACTGTTACTGAAGGATGTCAATTTTCCATGAGCAGGAGGCAAATGTCCCAAACAAAATAGTTGAAATGAAAGAACAGAGTGGGAGGAGAGGAAGGGATAAAGGAAATAGGCCTAGCAAGACAGGAGAAACTTAAGAAAGAAAATGAAAAAAAAAAAAGGCAAGAGATTTTTGGCAGGACCTAATGATGGAGAGCAGTGAAGCAAGAGAAATGCAAATTTTGAAGTATCCAGCATCAAACTTTTCAATAATTTTTTCCTAATAAATCTTTTTTTTTTTTTTAAAACTGGAGTTGTCAACTGCTCGGACCTCACATTTTAAAACAACTTGACAATTCCAAGTGCATGCCAAGTGGCTTATTCATCATCCCCACCTTTGTGTTACTTTGAAGAAATCAAGGTGGAAAATAGAAGGGAAATTGACAGCATGAAATTATTTCTTAACATTGACAAGAAGTGAATTAAAGCCCTCAATGCAGGTGGAGCAGTACTGAATACTAAAATTAGTGTGGAAATCTAGTTAAACAGTTTTTTGTCCTTATGTACTATCATTCTAAAACTTTGTCATAATACCGGCTTAAGATTTCTATCCAAGCTAGCTGGAAGAGCATTTAAATGTTAAGCTAACAATGGGACAATTCCAGCATCCATAAAAACACAGTGCTTGCTAATGTTGACGTTTATGGGAAAGCTGTTCTTGGATCCTCTCTCTATATCTTTGCAACTCTGAAAGTCATTCCAGTGAGCAGTCATAGTTCAGCACACCTGCTATACCCACTTGGGCTATAAACACCTCATGAGTTATAAGTTAATGCCTCTATTTTTTCCTTTTTTTTTTTTCCTTTTTGGAAATTCAATTCCCACATGCAAAAACCACTTTCTTTAAAGACTGAAAGGATGCTTCTAAATTGTTAGATCAATATTTCCTGCCTGAATCAGGGACAATCTGCTTTGCTATGTGAGTTTCTATCTGAAAAAACAAATAGAAAGCATCCTTTGTTAATCACTCACTATACTAGACAGTTGTCACCCTTCTAAAACATAACCCATTAAGTAGCATTCCTAAGACACTTTGAAGAATTTATGCATTCTTTATGTATACAAACTTAGGACCAGATTTTCAGTTGCCAAGACCAGACCAGATCAGCTAGCTCAGTCCACCTCCTCTTCCCCAGACAACATATATTTCACAAAGGGTGTAATGGGTTGAAGGAATGTAGGAAGAGAAATAAAAACAAGACTCTCTTGACACTGCATTTTCCCTCAGGCATCCCATAATAACTAAAATATAGTTGTCTTATGACTTGCTTTATATTCATTATGACTTTTTGGTCAAAGAGAATGCCTTTTTAAATAAAATACTCCCTCTACTAATTAATGTCTGGAATGACTGGTTTTTGTTTTATTTTGTTTTTTGTTTTTAATTTTTCTAATTGGTAGATTGTTTTATTCCATAATTAGGAATAAAAGGCTTAAAATTGCCTGGAGAGGCAATCCACTTGTGGGATTGAATTTCTACCAAAATATAAGTGACTGATAGCAAAATCTTTTTCTGTTTAATTTTATGGCTACAGGGAAATATGTTTTAAATAAATAAAATGGCTTTGGACAACCAGAAAAAGGTACATTGAGGAATGAATAGAAGGTCATAGTTAGGCTAAATAAATTCATTTCTTAAGTCTTTACTATGGAATATATTAAAGAGATTCCCACTCTCAAATCAATTTAAAATATCATTGATAATTTTTATTTTTTTTTTATTTTGGCAAATATAAATGTCTCAACACAAATCCTATCCGGCCCACCTACCTGAGTACCAAGTTCCTTTCCCAAAGACAGTCAATACTACCAGATATCATCATCATAAATTACATTATATGATGCTGTCTACTTTAAGTTATTTATTTTTATACTTAGTTCTTCTAAGGTGTGCTCTGGCTTGTTGGGGCTTTGGGTGGCCTCATTACCAATTTCACTTTCATAATTGATGCCATATTTTCATTCTTAGTTTAAACCAGACTATTTCTTTTCCCTAGAAGGTAATATGGAACAAAGGTGATTTGGATTTTAATAGGATGAAATATTGGAAGAATACTACTATAGAAAATAGAGCTATGAGAAATGTCTCTAATTATTAGTGATTTACAGCCTTTTTTGTGGCTATTGATAGCTTTGATTTCTTCCTCTGAAAACTGCCTACTTATTTCCCTTGACTATTCATCAGTTGCAGATTACTCTTATTTTTGTAATTTGACTCAGTTTCCTATATGTTTCAGAAGTGAGATGTTAATCAGTAAAACTTCCCACAAAATTTTTTTTCCACCAGTTTCTTACTGTCCCTCTAATTTTAGCTGTGGTTTTTTTTTTTTGTTATTCACTAAGACTTTTTGGATACCTATAGATTGTGACAGGTGAGCTCAACTTAAAATATTCGAAAGGATTTTAATTGGGAAAAAAAAGGAAAAGATCAGTCAATTCCCCACTTTCCCCACCCAAATCCATAGGAGAAAAGCCACCAAGAAAAGGCAATATTAGCATGTAGAGAGATTATTTTTAGAGCATATTTCTTGAAAGACTATTGTTTAGTCAGTTTATTGCTTCCTACTCTGAAGGATTCTATTTTCCCTCATGCAGGACCAGTGTCACATAGCCCACTTCAAACAGGAAGATAAAATGTATTAAATATATATTTCATTAACTCAGGCCAAATTCTGTTTTATAAGTTGTGGGGACTTGAACCAGACATGACTGATTTCTCTTCTTTTTGGTACTTGCCCTTGTGATTCTGCAGAGAGCACCAGAAGCTAGCAGTAATTCAACACATGCCTGAGATCTCTCCCCCTCCCCCTCTCCCTCCTTTTTATGTTTCTCATGTCTGTCATGGTTGGTTCTTGGCATTTAAATATGAAAACAATTAATATATATTGGTAGGGAATATGATGAATGAGGTTTTGTATCTTGGCCAATCTTTTACTGACTTGCATTCAAGAACACTATTATATTTCAGTTTTGCTCCTAAGTTGTCTGAATGATTTGATTTCCTAGTATTCATGTGGGCAGGTTGACTGATGGGAATGACTTCAGCACAAGCTCTAGAGTCTTTTTCTATTTCCTTTCTCTGACGTTTCATTTTTGTGCTGATTCAGAAGTGAATTCTGTGCACTCAGCCATCCAGTTAATATATTGAGATGAGAGAACAGCAGTCCTTAGTGATTACATGAAACATAGGAGAGAAGTGAGGTATACAGGTAAATAGTGATTGCAGAGGGGTGAGCTGGGGGATACAGCTATGTTTCCTTAGTGAATTAATTTGATCACTCTGATTCCCCTGGAAGTATATAGAGGTGTGGCTGTATTTTTATTTTGAAAAGCATTGAAGAGGACATAGCATGACTCTTGTACCCATGACCAAAGGGATCAGTTCTTAGAGAGAAATAGAATGCCATCACCTCCAGCACCAACACTGTGAACTGCCAGCCACCTCCAATGGGCAGCACTTGCTTAATGGTGAATTTCATCAGCTCCCAAGGATTCAATTAACATCTCTATGCTAATCACTTTCATATCTACTTATCCAGCCCTAATTTCTCTCTTGACCTCCATTCTCACTTTTCCAACTGTTTATTAGATATTTTGAACTAGATGTATCTCAGACATCTTGAACACAACATTTCAAAAACTGAGCTCATTGCCTTTCCCCTCTCTCCACAGGCCCTACAAATTTCTCTACTTTCATACTACTGTCAACTGCACCACCATCCTCACAGTCACTCAGATTCACAACCTATGTGTCATCTGCAACTCCTCAGTCTCTCATCATTCAGTGTGGGACATTCACGTCCTGTCATTTCAACATTTGAAACATCTTTCATATATGCCCCTATCTTTCCCCTGTCGTTGCCATATCCCTGGTGCAGGCCCTCATCACTTCATACCTGGGTAATCCCTTAATAGCCTGCTGGTTGGTGTGCCTTCTGCAAGTCTCTTCTCACTCCAGTCCCTCCTCTACTTAGCCATCAAATTGATCTTCCTAATGTGCACATCTGATCTGATCATTTATTGAGTCTCCTAATTCAGTAAATTCCAGTGGTTCATTATCACTTCCAGCATCAAATATAAAATACTCCACCTTTTTTATTTTTTTTCAAAACCCTTCATAAACTCTACTCCCTCTCCCCCATTGTATTCTTCTCATACTTTATCCCTTATCTGAGAACTAGAGACACTGGTCTCTTTGATGTTCCTCACACATGACTTTCTATCTCCTGACTGTGCATTTTCACTGATTGCTACCTCCTCCTCTCCCCATATCTCCTGTATGCCCCAGCTTCCTTTAATTTCCTGCTAATATCCCACCTTTTACAAGGAAGCTTTACTTGTCCCCCTTCATGCTAGTTCCATCCCTTTGGGATTATCTCCAGTTCATTCTTGTTTGTACCTAATTGCTCACACATTGTCTCCTTCATTGGATTGTGACTTCCTTGGCAACGGTGACTTTCTTTCTTTGTATCTACAGTACATGAGGTCCCATTCTCCAAAGCAGCCCTTCACCTTCACCTTCTCCTTTAGAAAAATTAGTAACACAATTATACATAGTTCTTTGGGAAGGAGAAGGAATTCTTTTTCAACAATGATAATGATTGCCAGTTATGTAATTTAGAACCACTTTACCCTTCTCTTGTTATTAGACTGGTCTGAATCCAAAAGCATTTGTTTCTATTCATTTGTAAAACCATTTTGGATTTTCAAAGCATCTTTCAAATCTCTCATCTTATTTTATCCATGCTATAACCCAGTGAAGGATAAAAGAACTTCTTGTGCTCAAAGAGCTTATGTTCTGTTGAGAGAGAAAACATGCAAGTACCCAGGTAATGAAATGTAAGGGGAGAAGGGAACAAGCACTTAAGTACCTACTATGTGCCAGGCACTATCCTAAATGCTTTACAAAGATTATCTCAGTTGAGCCAAAATAAATGCATTGGAAATGGAAGGTACTCTTAGTGGGAAGACATTCCATCTGGAGGTTTGGAGGAAAACATGGAAAAGCCACCTGAAGAAGGAATGATTTGAACTGAGTCTTAAAGCATGACAGGGTATCCAAGAGGAGGTGGTGAGGGGCAGAGCATTCCAGGCATGGAGAATATCCAGGGCAAAGACATGGAGATAGAAAATGGAGTGTCCTATTCAACATCTTCAGGTAGGCTGGCATTGTTGGAGCATAGCATCATGGAAGGAGTGAAATGTAAGACAAGAAACGAAGGAGGAAGACAGTTTATGAAGAGCTTCAGTTGCCATACAGTGGAATTTATATTTGCTGTGTGGCACACGGAGCCTCTGCAGTTGATTGAGCTGCAGAATGGCAAGGACAGACCTATATTTTAGTGTAATCACCCTGATAGGTGAGTGTAAGATTGATTTGTGTGGAGGAGACTTGTGGCAGTGAGAATATTTAGAAAGCTATTACAGTGGTCCAGGGCAGAGGTGATGGGGGCCTAAACTAATGTGGTGGTGTTTGAATAGAGAAAGGAAAATATACAGGTGATGTTGTGAAAGGAAGATTCAAAAATGATATTGAGGATGTGAGTATTGGTGCCTGTGAGGATGGTGGTACCCATGACAATAACAAGTAATAGGTGAATTTGGAAAAAAAGCAGGGTTGTAAGAAAAGATAGAATTCTGTTCTAGACATTTTGAGTTTAAAGTATATGTCTTATATATTGCATATCCAGTTTAATATGTCCAGAAGACAGGTGATGACATGTGTGAATGTAGCTTAGCAGAAAGGGTAGGGCTGGGAATATTGGTTTGGGAGTCATCTGCATAAGCATGATAACAGCGCATGGGAGCTAAGAAAGTTTCCATGTTGACATAGTAGAGGAGGGTGACTGTTCAAGGAAGTGAAAGAGACTAGCCTATAAATCCCACAACACAGCATCTCATCTCGTGACAACAGAGGGTTCCCAAGAGAAGCTATTATAAGACCTGATGGGAGTTTGGGGAAGAACCTTCTGCTGTGCTAGGGGAAAGGGTGTCATGTCTACATACTGGAATCTGTATCCTGTGAATGTTAAACAATGTAGTATGCAGGGAAGGTGCCTTTGTGCATGATGGAGAGAGGTGTCCCTTGCTACTATTTTCATTTAGAGCTTTAGACTCAAGAATCTCAAAGAGTTTAATAAATCATTCCTCAGAACAGCTTAGTGAGGCGAGGAGGGGTCAGCCATTAAATTATTCCTCATTTACACTCAGGCAGAGTTTAAGTGATTTGTCCGAGGTCACATAAGTACATCTAGAAACAGGAACTGGGTTTCAAAGCTCCAAACTCCTGGCTCCAGCCATAAGAACACTGTGGTTTGATCCCATATCAGAGCAGCGTTCATGTTTCTACATGTTTATATCATAATCAGATATCTTCTAGATACGTTACACTTTTATTTTCCCAAAAATCATCTCCATCTTTGTAATTGTTCTATTTCCTTGACAGTATTAAGTGGTATGCAATAACAAATGTTTTGTTTTGTTTTTTTAACCAATTACAACACTTAACAAACTTATTTGTAAACATTTTTTAAAACTGCCTCCTTGCAACATAGCAATGGTAGCTCTCTCCAGGGGAGAGAAACAGGTTATGGGAGATTTAAATCAGACATATAATTAAGGAAAATACAAATTGAATACCTGTGGTGTTTTCAATTGACTTGTTTCCCACCAAAGGCTGCTTTTCTCAGTACTGATTAGTACAGAGGGGCTTTATTGTTTATTCCATTAACTGCATGCAAGCAATAACCATGGGAACCAGACAAGAAGCCGCAACTCGGTTCCCGGCTTGTCATGCTCTGGAATAGGGTATCTGTCCCATGATCCATATGCCAATCAATAAACATTTTATTAAGTGTCCACTATGTGCCAGGCACTGTGCTAATAATTATGGATGTATATATATGAAGAAAGTACATAAAAAAATTAATGATTCACACTTATACAGAGTATCTCAGAGTAATCTTAATATTGATTTCATCTATAAAATCTGAAAATTACACCAAGGCTTTGGGGACATCCTATATAGCACCTTAATGTTCACAAAGTACTTTCTGGATAACAATCATCTGGGAGTAGGTCATGAAAGTTTCATTATCCCCATTTTTAAAAGGAGTAAAACTAAGATTCAGAGAAGTTGAGTCATTTATCCTTGGTCCCATGTGTAAGCAGACTTCCAACTAAGATGGTTGGGGGAGGAGCCTCCCTGTCTTGTTTGCTGCCTACAGAATGTGATTCCATATTGTTAGAGAGAATGCTGATTGTGTGAGGGGCCGAGTTAGTGTGAGAGCTTTGGAGAGGAGAGACATTCTTCATATCTCTTCAAGACAGAATATGTAGTACTAAACTATCATGTGGAGGGGAAAGTGGAGAAAGACACAGAGAGACAACAGAGAGATATTTTGGGAAGGATATATATATATACACACATATATATATGTATATGTATATACATATATATATATAATAGAGAGGTTCCATCTCCTCAACATGTCTCTGATTTCCTGTTTACTTCCCTAGAGAATTTTCTTAGAGAATTTCCTCTTTGGTGAGATTGGGACCTCTCTTAGTTGAAACAAGATTCTTCTTAATCCCACTTAAAAAGCTGATTTTCTCTCCTGTATTGTCTAGCACATTTTGATCTGTAGACCTTTTCTGACTTGTTTACTCTCTGTTTGGATAAATGGATTCATTCACTACTCACTGTTTGTAATAGTATTCTGTGTAACTAGCATTTCATGTGAAAGCATCAAACCAGTGTGAACTAAGAGCTACCGCTTTGAAGGATAGCTGCCAGGGAAATTAGCAGCTTTTGAACCTAAAAATCACGCCCCCAACCCACCCACATTGGGTAAAGGGGAGACAGATAGATATGATTCTATTCTGGTACACCTTCTTTCAGATGAGAACTAGGTAGCCTGCCTCATGACCTCTTCTACTCCAATCCAGTCAGGAATCACAGTGTCCCTTGGACAAGGGTTTGCAAGATTCCAGATATCTCTCCATGCCTCCCTTCAAGCTTCTTTTATGTAGATGTTTACAAATAATTTTTATGGGCAGTAAGCCTTACCCATAGCTACTATGGTTTGGAGTCTCCTTTCTTGAATATTTTAGTTCTTTAAACCATTTCAGGCTGCCTCTTGTGTGAATGTACCATTTTGATTTTACTCTGATTCATTTTCACTGGAATTATTTTATAAAAATGAATGCAACTCTGTTAAGCTTTCTTCTTGACTTTGTTGTCAGTACTTTAATATTGTTTTTTCTTTTCATCAAGAGGTACCCAAATAACTTCTGTAAGGAGACCCCAGAATTAATTACTCTAGTATGATGGGACTTTGAGGCAAAGAGCCTTTTTCAGAAGCCTACAAGACAATTAAATGAGAACAATAAAGTGTTAAGTCAAATTCTAAGCAATTCTCTCTCTCTCTCTCTCTCTCTCTCTCTTTCTCTCTCTCTCTC